>NW_028277034.1:54322958-54635572 GCF_059951505.1 Python bivittatus | reverse complement strand
TGTTCGGTGGCAAGGCTGTTACTCCTGCCTTCTCTGCAGCTAGCCAGTTGAATTAGGATTCCAACCCCAAACTTATTGGGCCACTGGAGGGCCCCAACCGGAGAACAAGGATCCTCACACTGGATCACTTCTAGGGGGAGAGAATTAGTTCTCCTGAACCAAACATAAAATAGGGCCATGCCACCAGCCTGCTCAACCAGTCTGAGCAATCCCCGTTCAACATCTAAAATGGGAGACGCCAAAGCATCCTACTTACCGAAGGACAGGACGAAAAAGAATGGCAGCCAGCAGAGAATGAAGACCCCCACCACGATGGCAAGCGTCTTGGCTGCCTTCTTCTCCCTGGAGAACTTCAGAAGGCGGACAGAGAGCGAGCTTCTGAAGGTGTGTCCTTTGCTCTTGGTGCTGGCCAGCGAGTCCTCGAGGACACTCCGGCAATGGATCCTGAGCACCACCTCCATGGACTTGTTCCGTTCTTTCTTGACCCCAGCCTCCAAACTCTTGGTGGTCCTCCTGGCTACCACATAGATGTTGAAGTACATCACCAGTATGACCAGGAGGGGCAAGTAGAAGGAAAAAAGAGATGAGAAGATGGCATAGCCAGGTTCTTCCGTGATGCTGCAGAACTCCTCACTTTCAGGGGGTTCCTCTTTCCAACCCAAGAGCGGCCCGATCGATATGACCATGGAGGAGAGCCAGACCACCCCCAAGATAATCACGGCCTTCTTCTCTGTCATAATGGTGGGGTACTTGAGGGAATATTTTACCCCGATGTATCTATCCACCGAGATGATGCACAGGCTCATGATGGAAGCAGTGCAGCAGAGGACGTCCACCGCTGCCCAGATGTCACAGAAGATGCGGCCAAAGACCCAGAGGTCCAGGACTTCCAAGGTGGCCGAGAAGGGCAAGACGGTGGTGCTGAGGAGCAAGTCCGCAATGGCCAGGTTGATGATGAAGTAGTTGGTCACGGTCCTCAAGTGACGGTTGCAGGCCACAGACAGTATGACCAAGATGTTGCCCACAATAGCCAAGAGGATGAAGATGGCGAGGAAGACTCCGACGCCCACCGACTGCAGGGTCAGTCTCAGAGCTAAGGAGGAACTGCTGTTGGAATGAACATCTTCTCTGGACAAGGACCAGTTAACTCCGCCGGCTTCTCCCGTGTGGTTCCCATTCAAGCTTGTATTAATCCGGTCAGAGAAAGTCATTCTTTTTCAAGAAGGCTCAATCTCCATTGGGGATGGACTCAGCAGTGCAGCAGGGAGAGGGCAGCAAAGGCATGGTCTCTCCCATGCCCCCTACCACATCCTAAAAGGAATGACGACCCTTGCTGAAAAGTTGAAGAACCCCCTCCCCTCCCCTCCCCTCCCCTCCTCCCCTCCCTCCCTCCACTATCTCCCTTCTTTTGCAGTTAATTCCTGCAGAGGTGGACTTTCTCCTAACATTTCTCGCCACCTTTCCCTGCCTCCACACTTCCCCTTCTGCAGCCACACACTCCTGGCAGATTTATTCCACAAAGCTTCTGGATCTCAAGAAGCCCACCTTCTCTGGCTTCTCCCAACTGGGGAGTGTGTGCCTGTGTGTGCCCGCAGGCATCTAAGCTCCTTTCTCTTTGGGCTATGACCAGTCTTAAGGCTCCCCCCTCAAAATCTTCACTGCAATATTTGACAGCAGAACTCTTAGTGTTATTTTGGGGGTCCTTTATCCTTCCATGACCCAGCAGAAGGAAGGAAGGGAGGAAGGGAGGACGGAGGGAGAGGGGGAGGGGGAGGGGGAGGGAGAGGGAGAGGGAGAGGGAGAGGGAGAGGAAGAAAAGAAAGAAAGAAAGAAAGAAAGAAAGAAAGAAAGAAAGAAAGAAAGAAAGAAAGAAAGAAAGAAAGAAACTCTTTTACCCCTCCCTGCCTGTCTCCCTCAAGCGTCCTTCATTCAGCAAAACCGCGGGGCGGCGCGACCACCTGGACCGCGGACCGGGTCAGTTTCCACCGCGGCCGGTCAATTTCACGGTCACGCCGCCGGCGCGCTCGTCCGAAGAGGCGGCCCGGCGGGCGGCGGCAGCAAACGAGCGCGGCCGGTCCCTCTGCAGCCCAGCCCAGCCCAGCCGAGCGCGGGCGAGGGGCGGCGGGGCTCCGAGCCGCGGCCGCTCAGGTGCAGCGCGTCGGCTCCGCCGCGGCTCCGCGGGCAGCGGGCAGCGGCAGCGCCCCTCCGACGGCGTCCGCTCTGCTCTCCGGCGGAGGAGTGTCCCGGCGCGCGGCGGCAGCGGCGCTCGGCAAGTTTGGCCCGGGCGCGGCGCGGCGCGGCGGGGCGGGAGCGGAGCGGAGCAAAGCAGCCGCGGAGGGTCCGCGCCGCGCTTGGGAGAGGAGGCGCGGCGGGCGGCGGGCGGGGCTTCGCCGCTGCCCGAAATAGCTCCATTGAAGGATTCCCAGCCCTTCGCCCGGGCGCCGGGGAGGCGCTAGAGGGCAGCAAAGGGCCGGGCGGGCGGGCGGCGGAGCTGTCGCAGCGCCGAGAGCCGCGCACGGTGCCCTCGGGTCCCGGGCGCCGGGCACGGACCGGGCGGGCCGGGCCGGGCCGGGCGGAGGCTGCCAGCGGGGAGCCGCGGGGCCCTTCCGCGCGCTCGGCCGCCGCAGGGTTGCGGGGAGGGGCGGGCGGCTCGCCTTGGCGGTCTCCCCGAAGTCGCCCGGACTCCAGCTGGACTGGAGAGAAGCTGTATTTCCTCGCGTGGGAGCTCAACAACGGCCCAAGCCGTGTTGAGCCTGGTTCGCGTTTGGACGGGAGGCCACTCGGAAATCCTGGCGTTGTGAGAGCATCGGGGGAACGAAGGCATCTCATAGAAGAAAAGAGGGGCGAAACCCTTCCTTGGGAAAGTGGCGTGGACATGTGCCTGAAGTCCCCAGGAGTGGATCTTGCGTCCAGGGAGTTCGGGGTGATCCTGGGGTGACCTGGCTGCTCCCCACATTCCCTTAAATCTCTGTGACTTGTTCCCTGCCCTCTAGGAGGAAACAACCTGCTTTAGGACTGGAAGTCTGTCCTTGCATTCTCACCGCAGGCGTAAGGCAGTCCCTGAACGGACCCCTGTCTTTGAATGTGCGCGCTGCGTAACTGATAAAGTACAGGGCTGGGCCCTCCCAACACACTAACCCCCCCAAACCGAATGTCCGAATGCCGCTTGCACAATGCGGCAGGTGGGTTCCCGTGTCCAACATTCATCCCTGCAGACTTCCCTAACCCGTGCTGGTTGGGAAGTCTGGGCATTGTAGTCCCCGCACTTCTGAAGAGCCCTAGGTTGAGAAAAGCTGGAGGAAAGTGTTTTACAGTAGTTGGAAGAATATAATATATACATTTATGCCAAACAACTGGTACGTTTCCTTTCGTCTTCGGTCCTGCTTGTGACATTTCAGAGGGCAAAACAGTTACTGTTAATTCCTGCTGCCGGGGGAGTGAGATGAAGAGGCCTTTCTCCTGCTGGAGAATAATGCGTAATGAATCACATCAATCCATTAATAATTAATTAATGATCCCCATGCAATCGCAGAATCCCATCCGCTTGCTTGCTGTTCTGCCTCGGCAAGCTCTGCGCTCCCTAGTTCTTTCCCGGTTTTCTTCTGCTATCAATAATCTCAGCAAAGATTTTTTTTCCGGGGTGGGGTGGGGGGAGAGGTGTTAAAAAGGTAAACGCCTTTCTTCAAAGCGCTGTAATCACGTTAAAATTGTATCTAAAAACAGAGAAAGGAAGCTAAAAACAGAATGGAAGTATACCCCATAAAACGATAAAAGAAGCAATTAAAATGATTATTGAAGTAGCTGCTGGGCAGAAGAAATGAATATGAAGAAAAGCATTGTTGCAGCTAATGAAAAGAAAATCAGGGCCAAGATGGCTCACCTTGCTTTGTCTTTGCCGAAAAGGATAAAATAGAGGCCAGGGAAGCCTCTCTTGGGAGACTATTTCAAATTTGGGAAGCCAGCCCCGAGAAGGTCCACTCCAAGAAATACATAATATTTGTCAGGAATATGAACATTTTTGCAGTTCAAATAGCAAACAAAGGAACCAAGAATAAAGTATACTGTGTGAAGGCTGCCTACGTGCTATTTTTTTAAAAATAAAAATAATCCCTTTGGCCATTTTTTTTTTTGTAGTTAAGGTGATAGTCCTTGCTGAAACCACTTATTCCTTTAATTAGTTTTGTGGCTATAGAACAAAACACACAGCAGAAGGGAGCATGCTTTGAATGCTTATTCATCCGTATGTGGATCATTTAGCACAGAATGGAATGAAATATTTCCTTTTATCCTGCTCTTAGCACAAAGCTTGGGAATGGCGGTGTTTTGTCTTCTGAACTGGAAACCCTTGAAATACCTATTTCAGGATCAGAATGTTTTGCATAGCCTGTGATCTCATCTTTATGAGCAAGCACTAGAAGTGCTCCTTCTAGCAAGGTTTTATATGTGTTTGTGTGTGTGTATAAATATAAATATATTAGCAGAGTTTATTGATATTACACTCAGTCCAAGAATGGAAGGAATGGGATGTGACAACACATCTCTAAGATCAAGACTGATGTATTGTATCTCTGTTCCCATTTGTACAATCAGGTGTGAGAGACATATAGCTAAGAATGGCTATGTAATATATCTGCTGGGGAATACAGAGAAGCCACACCTGGCTTATTAAAGGAAGCTTAGTAGAAAATCAAATTCCAATTCTGCAGGTTTTCCGAAAAAACAAATAGACTTAGATTAACAATGTAATCTATGTAACGTTTTGATTTTTCAAAGGCGGAAGAAAGCTGTAGAATTATCTTGGGAATATTCCAGTCACATTAAGCCCTGACAAAGAATTTTTGTGACTCATAAATGTCAGCGTATTTTTTGTAAACAACTCTGATATTAAAGCTGCACTTCATACTTCTTTTGCTATCAGCCTAGAGCCAACACTATTATTAGGCAATTTGCAGCAATGACCCGGCTGGCTGATACTAGGAGGGGGCATCAGAGACACCCATTCACTGTTCCACCAGCAGAAGATCTCTGAATGGTCTCATTTCTCTACCTCTTCTTTTGCCCCCTGAACCTTTGCTTTGATATGGTCGAGTGATAACCCAGGACAGAACTTCCCCAACCTGGTGACCGCCAATGCATTAGATTGTATGATTTAATTAACCATGGTTATTTTAATTGGTGAGCTTTATACCCTATGCTAAAATCTGTAACCCACCTGGTATCCTCCAGAATTCACTGAACTGCAGTTGGTGACAGTCCCAGCTAACATGTCCAGTGCTGAGGATGCCGGCATGCTTGGGAAATTTTGTGTAGATTGGAGGATCAGCTCATCTTGCTTATCCTACAGTCCACCTTCAGGTCCCCAAATTGGGTATGTGCATATATTAGCTCTGTTCCTGGAACACTTAACCCAGTCAAACCCAGCCTGTCTCCTTGTTGCCCATATCACATGAAGTGGGTCAGAATTAACTATTGTAGAATACAGTTCTCACTCATTTTCTCCAAGAAACACTTACATCTCAAGACCTTTTGCACCAGGGATGGTACCAGCCAAGCTTTTACAACACCAGGAGCAACCCGTTGCCCAGGCAGGCAGGACTAAGGGTGGTAGGGCAAAAGCAGCTGATCACTGTTTGAGAAATTGTTCTCTGTTTGGCATTGAGTTCAGCAATGGACAGGCTTACTTTCCCAGCTGATCTTTCTCTCCAACTCTTTTTCTTGGAGGACTAGGTATGTAAAAGCAGGTCAATTGACTGGGATTAGATGCTCCCCAACACATCAGAGTGGAGTTGTTGTTGTTGTTGTTGTTGTTGTTGTTGTTATTATTATTATTATTATTATTATTATTTATTATAGCCATCCCACTCCAAAAGTCAGATAATTTAACACTGGGCACAAATGAGTCTGGCTGGGTCAGTTAACTCTTGCTGGTCTTCCCACCTCGCATTAAATTTGGTGAAATACATGATGGAAACTAGACCTACCAGATCTGAGCTGCAGTAATTCCAATGGCCACTAGGTGGCAGCAAAGACAAACAGAAAAGTTACTCTTGGCCATCTTGTGGCCATCTGGAGTGTCGCAGTCCGGATGTAGGGAAGAGGTCAGTGGTGTCATAGATCTTGTGCTGCAACTAGGACATTCTGAAGTTGACTTCTGGCTCTAGTTTGAAATCTAACCATCAACCATGATTTCAGATTTTGACCCTAATTCCTGGTAGGCTAGAATTTGGTATTCTTCAGAGCTGAGCGCCAACAGCCTTTGAAAATTCTCCATCAAGCTGGTGGAGAGGGAAATTTTCCAGGGGGAGTGGACATGGGCATCCATGGGTGTGTGTGTGTTGAAATCTACAAGACGGCAGGTACGGCATCACTGAATCATGCCCCTTTTATGTTGCACATGCCAAAGGGACAGGGATGCTGCCATCGCCATCTTGCAGAATTTGACCTCCTCTGTGTTTGCTGCTGGGAAAGGAAGTTCTGAAACTGTTTCTGAAGAGTAAAATTCCTCCTTAGGTGTAACAGCCACACCATAACTGAAACGGTGCCTTGGAAGTTCTTCCCGTGAAATTGAATAGAGCACATGTAAGACATTCACACGCCTCTCCTGCCTCCCTCCTCATTAAATCTGTGCAAATACTCAACCCGGGAGATTCCCATTGGAATTCTTTTCATCTCTGACAGTTCAAATGCTCTTTCAGAAAGCATATACGTGCAGAGCGTCTTTGTTCGGCACTGCTCTTCTTCCTTGCCAGAAGAATATTCTTTTCGTGGTTCTGCTTGCTGATGGTTGCGAGAATGCTGATTTCTTTGGACATGGAGGATCATCTGCCATCACTCCTGCATTTGTAGCCCTTGATGGTTTATAACTGGGTCTGAGACTTCATAAGAGCAGATTGGAAGGAACGGAGGCCGCTGGAAAATCAGGAAACAACTGATTTTCCAATAGATGCGATCTCTCTTTAATGAGGCATTGCAAAGATGATTCCTTCAGGTTCCCCTTTCTGGTTTGGAAGCCTGTTTAATGCACTTTACGTGCTGGGACTGATACTATTTGCCAAAGAGATACCATCGCTTACTCCCCTCCACTAAATTTTCTTTGGGACATAAGATCTCTTGAATCCTTTATTTAAGGGCCATGATGCAAATCATATCCTTTAATTATATGCATGTCTCTTTGTTTAGGATCCTGAGGTTTATTATTAATTCCCAGAGAACAGAAGCCACAAACCCTTGCCAGGCAGGTCCATCCAAGCCAGGTGTAACCGGACCAGCTTTATAACGATGGAGCTAGTCTAGAAGTAACCGAAGACTAACGTAGCAGGACAAGGGCAGACGGATGGACCGTGACTTGTTATGGGGGAAAAATATAAGCCAAACAGTTCCAGGGAGGCTATGCGGGGCGGAGGGAAGCTGAGATCCACTCTGAATCCTTGTTGTAATGGCGGCTTAAAGGATCCAGGAGCAAATAAAACTTTCTTGGGGGGTCATAATGGAGTCATCCACAGCTGAACTTAAGCAGAACATTTAGAACTGCCAACGGCCAATCTCGAATCAAGTTGGCTCCTGACCGCTTACTAACAGCAGGCAGGAGATTTGCTCTGCAGGTACTATAGTTGTAGATCAAGGCTTTATCTCATAGCACTTCTCTCTTACTTTGATGAAGGTGATTGGAGACTTTAGTATGTAATTCACTAATCACCTAAAAGTGGGAAGCATTGTTTTAAAGCTCTATGTTTAATTTAAACTCAACTCTTGAGCTAGTTTGGGTGACTTCATGGACACACTCATGGACTTTTCCTCGCAATTGGACAGAAGTAGTTTGCTGTGGCTGTTTTCTGGGATTTTTTTCCCACTTTCTGACTAGCCTGCAGGCCTGTGATTTCCTAGTGGTCTCCCATCCAAGCTATAAATTCAAGTCGCCTTTGAGCTGAGCAACACAGCTGAGGGCTACATGGTTGTGTTTCTTTTCTTGGGAACTGTAGAGAAGCCATGTCATTTCTTTGTGCCAGGAAGTTGTTTTGGATTTCCCACTCTAGACTATAACCTGTGATTTCCTAGTGGTCTCTCATCCAAGACCTAACAGAACGTGACTTGGCTAGCTTACCTTGAGAGCCCCGACAAGATGCTGCTGCCTGCCAGGACACTATTTTTAATGCAGATTCATATAAAAACGGCAAAAATGGCATTTTCACGTGCAAGAGAATTGCTTTGTTTAATATGCTACGCTGTGTTTAAGAGCACCCTTCCACAACCAGAGAAAGTTCATGGTCGAGTTCATTGAGCAAGTAAACTTGCATTTAATCTCTATAGAAAGAAGTGTGTGTCTTCCTGTGGAGATAAAATGCAAGTTTACTTGCTCGATGAACTCGACAATCAATTACCACTTGTAGTAATTCATTAAAAAGTCTCTAATCAGATTGGCTTGTAGTCCCAATACATGATAAGGACAAATGGATCAATGGAAGTTCGTTACACAGCCAGTGGGAAAGTCACTTACGCCATCTGATCGCTTGCTGCAATCACAAAGTTGCTTCAGGCAGAAACTTGCTTTCCTTTGCGATGAAAAAGCCGTTCCTTTCTGAAGACGATGCAAAGCGTCTCTCCAGGGCCACCTGATCTGGGCTGCGAAAATCCATCTATCCAGCCAGCACATTCCAACACTTTTATACTATCTGGTCATCCCCTGAATTTTTTTTCAGGCCAAATCTGGGAGCCCTAACTTCTTTGGGGCTTCTTGGTCTCACCCCGTAACTTTCAGAGTCCCTGGTTGGGCAGCCCAGTCCTACATGGGGTCTCGGTTCTCCTCCCCTTCAGGTAAAGGCCAGGCTTGGTAGTAGAGGATCCACTTTAACAAGGTTTCAGATTCAGTCTTTGCCATCCCTGGAAAACTCCTGCCTTGCGCCTGAATTCTGAAGAGCTGCAGTAAAGAAGATTGGGCAACACTGAGTTACAGCAGTGAGCTAAAATTGACAGCCTTGAACCTTCCTTTAGCAGATTGTGGAATGCAAGAGGCAAATTTCCATCGAGACATACCTTGAAATAAGAGAAGTCCACTGCATATGAAGGAGCCCTGCAATTATTCTTCTCTTTCTTCTGCTTCTGCTTCTGCTCCTGCTCCTCCATCTCCATCTATCTCCTCCTCCTCCTCCTCCATCTCCACCTATCTCCATCTCCATCTCTTCCTCCATCTCCACCTATCTGCCTCTGCCTCTGCCTCTGCCTCTGCCTCTGCCTCTGCCTCTGCCTCTGCCTCTGCCTCTGCCTCTGCCTCTGCCTCTGCCTCTGCCTCTGCCTCTGCCTCTGCCTCTCCATCTCCATCTCCATCTCCATCTCCATCTCCATCTCCATCTCCATCTCCATCTCCACCTCCATCTCCATCTCCATCTCCATCCATCTCCTCCTCCTCCTCCTCCTCCTCCATCTCCTCCTCCTCCTCCATCTCCATCTCTATCTATCTCCATCTCCCTTCTTTGCAATGTTTCAGAACATTTGTGTGGTTACTTCAGCAAATGATGCCAACAACATCATTTCTATCAATTTACATCATGTTGGTGTTGATGTTGTTATGCAAACGATGCAAATTGATGGAGGGCGTAATTTACACTGTTTGGGTCATATCATCAGGCAAAAGATGAGTTGATGCATATGGAGCAATTGGCATCGTTTGGATAGCGACATCATAGCTAATGACAAACATTCCCACAAGGATGTACTTTGGGATTTAACAGACATTCGGAAAGACCAGACAGGCCTTTTCCCCAAATGGATGTTTCGCTGGATTTCAGTCTTCTTAAAATAGTCTTCTCAGCCTTTGTAGAAGGGTTTTTTTTAGAGACCCGTCTCTGAGATAGAAGAATGAGTCACCCATTCACCATGAGTTGAAGTCCACTCATCTTAAAGTGGCCAAGTTTGGACAACACTGCCCTAGAAGTTTTGTCCCATGAGATGGGTGGCTATATAAATACAATAAATAAAAAATTAAATATATAAAATAAACAAATGAGTACAATGACTGGAGTCTCGATTTAAATGTAGAGTTGGTCTGTACCTCAAGTGGTATTACAGAGACTAATTTACTGGCCTCTCAAGGTCAGCTGTTTGGGAAGATGCAGAGGTGTCACAAAGGGAGTCAGAAAGGTCGGTTGGCAGCTGTGACTGGGTGATTGAAACCCTGTCCCTTTTCCACATGTGTCCTGATTTGTCTATTTGTTTAATTCTATTTATACCTTGCCCTTTAGCAAACTCCCAGGGAGGGTGGCATTAGTGCAAGTGGAAGTGACAATAACTTCCCACAATACACCATGAGGAAGCCAATAAGAGGTCCCCGGGGAGCATAAACCATCCACCAGCCAGCCAGCCACCTTAATTACAGCAACTGCTGTTTGCGAGCTCCAGAAATGTGCTCCAGCTTCAAATCTTTGATGAAAGGATGATCGGAAGTCAAATGGGACCTGGGGGGGGGGGGCAAGGCGGGGTCAGAAAGCTTCTTCAATGACTTCCCACAGGATGGAACTGACAAAGCAGGATGCAAGAAGCTCAGGGTCGCTGATTGGCATGTTCAGCCACCCAAAGGGACATAGCAGGCTGGTCCTTGCACACACAAGCCAAGCAGAATCGCTCAGCAAAATGCTGACTCTGAAGTCCAGTTGCAGTTTGCCCTCCGCTTCTATCCGCTGCATCGAGCAGCCTCAGATATTGCAAATCCAGCTCCTTCCACCCTCGCTGCTGCTTTGGGCTGGCTCATTCCTTTCAAAAGACCCCCGGCTTTGCTTTCCTCCCTGGAAGCTGCATGGCAGGAAGATGCAGAAGGTCCAACGTGCCTCCACGTGTTGGAGGGATGGAGGTTTAGCACATCCAGCTGCCCCACCGAGGAAGGCATCTTCATGGGAACCTCTTTTCCAAGTGTTGGGCGGGGTTCTGTTTTTCCAGGGCCGTCTTTGCGTTTCTCATCTGTTTGAGGCCAAGGAGGGTGAAACGGTGATAGCTGGGGGCTAATTCATGCAGCAAAGGCGGAGACTGGGCATCAGAAACTTCTAGGGCAGTGTTGTCCAAACTTGGCCACTTTAAGATAAGTGGAATTCAACTCCCAGAATTCCCCAGCCAGCATGGCTGGCTGGGGAATTCTGGGAGTTGAAGTCCACTCGTCTTAAAGTGGCCAAGTTTGGAAGCCACCAGATGCATCATCGGAACGGCAACATAGCTGCAGCTTTCAGAGATAGGAATTCTGGGAGTTGCTAACTAGGAATTCTGGGAGTTGTAGTCCCAGGAACATTCCAACAGTGGGGAGAAACTGTTCTAATGCAAGCAAATTGGGAGCATGGGCCTTTCAGGACCTGCTTTGGCCTGAAAGGGTGATTCCCACCACAGCCTTGCTGAAGGATGTTCAGGGTACCCACAATTTCTGGTAAAATCCATACGAAGTGCCAGACCCCTAAGCAAAGCCCCACCCCACTCTGAGCTTGTGGTGTGGTTGGGCCGTGTTGGCATGGAGCACACCAAATTATCTAGCTGGTCTCCGAGCCTAGTTAAAATCCGCTTTTGTTTTCAGAGCGACAGTGCGTTGGGCTTTTCTGATTCCATGCCTGCATATAAAAGATTTTTGCCATCTGCCTACCCTGAAGATGGTTTAGCCTGAGTTCCAAGAGTGGCCATGTGAAGAAGGTTTGGCTCTACGCATGGAGACAGAAGATATTCTAGGGGGAAGGCGTTGCAGCATTTAGATTGCTTGGCATTACAATATGAAGTTTCTCAGGGGAAAGGCCTGCCAGGTCCTGAATTTGTGCCTGTTTGATGGATGCAGGTTCATGGAAAGCAGGGCAGAGGCCAGAATACCTGTCCAGATTTACTGATGAGAATTCAGAAGCAATCAGATTGTGAAACCTTGAGGCTGTTTATTTCTTTTTACGTGTTATTTTATTGCAATAAGTTTAACTATGCATATGTGTGTGTTTGCACAAACGTTGCCCCATCTGTTGTAAATTGCAACTGTTGCACGCAAAAGGGCATGGCTACAACCCTGGCCTCTCTTGGTGGGGCTGGACAATCCTCTGTCTGAAGTCTCGGGCAGCTGCTATTTGATGGATCATGGTGGTCTGAGTTGGGAACCTTGTTCATACAATACACTAAGCCAGTGTTGTCCAAACTTGGCCACTTTAAGATGAGTGGACTTCAACTCCCAGAATTCCCCAGCCAGCCATGAATTCTGGGAGTTGAAGTCCACTCATCTTAAAGTGGCCAAGTTTGGACAACACTGCACTAAGCCCTCAGGTGTGTTATTTGGTTCTGGTTTTGCATGTTGTATCAATCCAGCTGAGTGGTTTTGTGTGTTGTGGTTTATTCCATAGTTGAACAAAGTCAGCACATGTCCAACTTTTTGGTCTCCTAAGATCTGACCAAGTTCAGATCAAGAAACTTGACCCCTCATCATCCCTTCAAGGTAGCCATGGTCAAAAACAGGCATGGCTGAGATTCCAAGAACGCTTTTCATTGTAGTAAGGTAGATAACAACATCTTGAAGGCGTGACTGAATCTAACTCTGTCCTTATAAGATATCGTATACTAAACAAAATCAAGTGGGATTATTTTGAGTGTCTTTCTCACATGTCTTTGGAACTCAGGACTGTGTAATCCCTTCTCCAAGTCCCCCTTTATCGACTCACCCACTTCATTCCTATTGCGGAGGTCAACGCTACATACCTTTCCACCCATACCTTTCCATCTTCAGACCAAGGACAGCCCAGGGTCATTGGCTGACGAAAGCATGCTGATGTTCCATGGACATTGGTATAGATAAACTACAGATTCTTAGATCTAGGTGGATCTAGCCCAGAAGAGTTTTATCTGCCCCTGGTAAACCTGCCAAGTTCTATTACATTTTAATCAAGATATGACAAGAAAATATTTGTTCACATTTTCATCTCAGTGCTACTTTTCTCTTACAGGTGGAGTTTGCAACAAAATATTTTAGTGTGCGCTGTTTTATTCATCCAGACATTTGGTTCCTTGAACCTCTTACCCGGTTTTCTATTTCCTCAACCAAAGAGTTGCCATCATCCTATAAACTTAATCAACCCAGCTAGTTAAAGACCAACCATCAGCGTTTGCACAACATTCTAAGCTTGCTGTTAACCTTGGTTTCATTTTGGTGGTTAAATATGCTGTGCAAACCAAGGCCTGTTTGGAAAACGTATGGCTCAACATGTTGTTCAAACCCACAAAATGGGTTAATTCAGTAACCTGGTTAAATGTACTGTGTGAACAGAAGATAATTTTTACTGAGCTTTTTCAGATTCACCTGTTGTGAATGCAGATCATATGCCAGACTGAAGGTTGCAGATCTGCTGATTCAAACATGCAATCCACATCACCATGAGTAAATAGAGCTCTTGGTCACATACTGAGTCAATTTTCCCTGCTCCACCCTTATTTGGAGATAGAAAAAAGTTTGGTTGTTTCAAATATAGGGCAGAAGTCACTGGAGTGAAGCAGGGAAAGAGCAAAGTTTACTATCTCATCATAGGAGAATTAAAGTTTGGAATCCCAAGAAAATGAAAAGTCCAGGTAAAAAGAAATGAAAATTTTTGCTAGACAAATATGTTTAGCCAGAAAATTTGCACTGTGTTTTTTGAATTTTCTGTGTGGTGCTAATTCTATGTTTTTTATAATCTTTGGGTTTTAGGTCAGCTTTGAATCATATCTCAAGCATATGAAAGAACATATAAACTGTCTTTATTTTCTTTGTGATTTGTAATATAATTTGGAATCCCTTCATTATCTCTCTGGGATTCTAGTAGGAATTGTACCCTTTGTAGCAGATCAGCACCACCTTGTGCTTTGCCTGGACCACTGCATTTTCTTTTTAAATCGGTGTCCTGTATCTGAACAGCTCTGTATTTTTCTCCTTCTACATTGAATGATGTCATTTAAACACTTAAAGTTATATATGTTTTTACAAATGTTTTATTTTTTATTTCTTTTTAAAATAAAGTTTGATTTTGTTTCTCTCTTATGAGATTGGCCTAATGAGGGAAGGAAGACCTGTATCCTCTAGTCCTAATCCTATACACTAGATGCCAGTGAGTGACATTATATAAATTATTTCACCTTTTATATTTTTACCTTTTAATCACCAGAGAGGCAGCCCAAGTCCATCTCACACTGGTTTTAAGGAGTGGATATGTAATGGAAGGCATGTGCGAGGAGGATATTGGAATGGAAGATCAAGGCTATTAGGAGGGAGGGAGCACATGCCAGGAGAGGGCACAGGGCAAGCCCTTTCTCAGCCCGCAGCAAGACCATGAGAAGAAGAAGAGGCTGAGGCTGGCCCCTCCCTAGAGTCTCATGGGGTACCGTATTTTTCCGTAGATAAGATGCCCCCATGTATAAGACGCCCCCCACTTTTCCAACCCCAAATTAAGAAATCAATATTTTAAAGATAAAGCAGAACACATTTTTATTTAGTAATTAGGTAACATTTACATGATGCACTCAGTGGGAGGAGGTCCAAACTGTCTCTCTGCAGCTCTATTTCCATGCTCTTTTACATAACTGATTACATTCAATTTGAATTTTGCAGAGTAAGACATTCGCTTATTTATTTTTTTATTTTCCGACATCTTTGTGGGCTCAGAATGCTCTGACATTACCAGTCCCTGTCGCATCTGTGCACTGCCTACATGCTCTCCACCTCCAACGGGATGTGTTCCAATTGGCTTGTTCAGCATCAGTTGACGTCAGTTAAATAAGGCCCATGATTGGAGGAAGCCTGTCTGCAGAGGCAAAGTATGGGCAGTTTTGCAACCATGTGGTTCTCTCCTCGGCTTACTTCCTTGTATAAGATGACCTTCAATTTTTAGTGTAACGATTTTAGAAAAAAGTATTGTCTTATACATGGAAAAATACGGTATATCCAATAGGTGCTTTAGCATAGATTTAGTCTGTGAGATTCTGTCTTTAGGGTGTAAGCAAATAAAGGAACTATACTGGACTGCACTGTCTCATCATTGTTCTTGGGCTGGGCCTGACAGGATGATACGTGTTAGCATCAGGAACAGTGAAGTTACTATCCCAATGCGAGAGGCAGGTCCATGATGTGAAGATCCAGAATGTCTCTGAGGGAAGACATTTGGGACCTCCAGCCTTCTACCCTACAGCTCCTAAGGATTTTTAAAAAAATGTTTGTGGGAACCTTATGGCTACTGTCAGTTATTATCTTCTTCGTAGCATATTTGGTTTTCTAAGCAATATCACACACAACATGGGCCCTAAAAACAGAAGGAACAGTTTCATTTTTACCCACCCTCCCACCCGATCTTGGTTTAGCATCATTGTGTATCCTTTCCTATTCTTTCCAATCCAACACAATGTTGGGAACAAATTATGCATCTATGCCTCTTCTGACAACATGACAACTATCCCCAAAATGAATAGAATTGGAACCATTTTGGAGTGGGGGAGAGGAGACACCGAAAGAAATGGGCCAGATTGATACAGATCCCCCCCAATCCTCCAGTGCCCCCCATGGGAGAGAAAGTTGGGCAATAGCTTGGAATGTTGGCAACTGCATCAATATGCTACTTCGTTATGCAGAAGAAAAGAAGGTATCTGCTAGGCTCACTGGTGCTAAAAGTCTTGGAAAAAAATGCAGAAGCCATGGTCTGCAGGCTTTTCCTATCTGGTTATCATTAGAAGGATGATATATTATAAACTATTTCATTGGATGCTATTGAATTTCTACCACCTAAGGGAGATGCTGGTGAGGTTTTCTGCATGGCTTGGAGGTCAGTATCTCAAGACTTCAGTGGGTTGGAACGGACTGTCCTTTGGTTCTGGGTGGGAAATCATTCCTGGTGTGGCTCTATCTTGTTCAAGCATCTCGTGTGTAAAGTTGAACTCTAGAGCCTTGCACATGAACCAGCTCCAGAAGATGGTAAGACCGAACAGCAACATGAGGGGAAGGGGGGAGTGGGGAGAAGATTGCCTGGGTCACCTAGGCAGTTTGTGGCCAAGGTTAGCATCCAGGAATTCTATGCTCACCCACTTAGCCATGGAGCTCAGCTCCTGTTTGAAAACAGCAGCGTGGTCAAGCCCCCGTGGCTTTTAATCTCTTTTAGGAGTAGAGGCAAGAATCCAAGTCAATATTTTTCAGGCTTGGTATGACCACTGGATTTGCACATTTCAGCCTTGTTTGGATAACAAGGTAATCACTTTTATTTTCACTGGCATCGCCCAAAATAAATACTCAAGGGAACCAATCAGCCATATGCCAACAATGTCTAGACAGCGCCTTGAAAGATTAAAACAAATCATTTCGGAAGCCAACGGGTCGGATCCGGCCAACGTGTGTGTCATTTATAAGTTTGATATAAACATTGGCCCAGGCAAGAAATGTTGGCAATCAGGCCACGGATAGACTGAACTGAGGTCTATGGAGTAACGGTTAGTCAAACTCAAAGTACTTTGTTTGGGTCATGGACCAGACTTAAATAACATGACTGAATAAGACTAATGAAGTAGGATTCACAAGTAATGGTTGGTTGGTTAAGACTGGTGCTGGGAATGCTGGTTGAAATCCCCTTTGTAACCTAAATCGTATGAAAAACCCTAAGCTGGTTGTTCTGCTTCAGGACCTTAACCTTGACGTATCTCACATGGTTGTGGTGAAGCTATAAAATTGGTAGGTGGAAAATGCTATATATGAGCTGAGATAAAGCATATCCTTGCTCTGCCTCTTTCATGGATTTTTTTCTTTCTTTTCATAGGGTGAGGTAGCAATGAAGGTATTGGAGTAGGACTGGGGAGACCCAGTTTCAAGTCTCACCTTAGCCACGGAAGTTCAGAAGGGGTCTTGGGCCAGCTCAGCTGAACTCATGGAGTTGTTGTGGGGGAATGTTGGAAGAGGGAGTGCTACATATGCCTCTTTGAGGTCCTGGAAGGGCAGTATATAAATCTAATACATCCATAAAACCCATCAAGGAGGGAGAGAATAGTTGCACAATGAACTTTTGATTGGTAACATTAGGATCATTCCATCTGTAAGTACTTCTAAGTTCCTTGGAGAATTGTGCAATAAATGCAATAAATGATAGCAGAATGCCTATCATCTACTAAGCCCGCTGTTATGCTCGTCGCATTATTCCTAGCAGGGAGACCTTCCTTATCTGTCTGATTATCTTTGGAAAAAGGACGCTGGAGACTCACTGGCGTTTTCTAATCTTTAGGATTATTTACAAGGAAGAGTTGAGGATAAGAGCAAGGTCTGAGCAGTCTCACAGGCAACCAACGGTTACTGCTCCCTCATCCACTCTTCAGGGCTGGAGTGGACAACTGTAACCCATCAGCTGGGTTGTGAGGACATAACTGTAGTTGTGGCTATTGAGTCCTCCAAGAAAAAGAGTCAGAAAGATAGAGTGGCTGGAAAAGCAAGCCCCTCCATTGACAAAACCTGGCAGCACAGAGTGTACCTCCCAAACATCAGTGGTTAAGTTGTAACTACTGGTGCCTTCTTGGACAACAAGGGTGGGTTCGTACACCCTGGTGCAAGGGTTAATGAGATACCAGAAACTTCTGGAGGAAGGAGACAAGAGCTGTGAAGTCTCCTAGCCTTTAAGCTACTTAGTTTGACTGTATGTGGTCAGAACAGTTTTGAGATCTAACTGGGTTCCTGCCTGATGAGGTTAAGCATGTTGTGAGAAGAAGGTCAATGCTGTATTTCTGATTGCCACCTATCTGTCACTCAGACCTGCCTTGTTCTCCTCCTGAAAATGAAACATTTGCACATAGGAAATGAGCATGTCAAGGAGAAGACTGTTAAAATCTGATACTCAAGCTCTGTCTTTTTGGGGCTGGCTTCTGAAGTCAAATTGTATTCTCCGTGAAGCTCTGTGACCACTGTTATGTAATATAAGTAGTCCTTGTTTAGTGGCTGCCTCATTTAGTGACCATTTGCAGTATTGACAGTGATGAAAAAGTCACTTTGCGACCAGTCCTCACATTTACGACCTTCTCAGGTCCATAGAGCAAAGGAAATCTGAACGAAGATCATAAGCACAATCATGGTTTCACTTAGCGACTGCTTTGCTTAGCAGTTGAGTTGTGGTTTCTAAACAAGGGCTACCTGTATTTTATTTATTTTTCCAGATGAGACCACCCCCACCACGTTAGAGCCCTCTTGCCTGGATGGCTTCATACCCTGTACACAAACTACAGCTGTCTGAACTGCAACTGTCTCCAGCCCCAAGACAGCATGGCCATATGGGGTGAGGACTATGGGGATTGTAATCTGCTTTATACACACATCAGTGGAGCACAATCCGAACTTTTGGGCTGCTCAGATGTTTGCTTAAATCCATCCTTTGGCCTGAGACTACCTTATAAAAAGATAGTCTTATGAAAAGGAGCCCACAGAATTATTAGGCAGGTGAATCTTCCAGGCAAACGAAGCTCTGTTAAATTATATTTGCCGTTCTCCGAAATAACAGCCCTTCCCTGTAATAGCATCGCCTCCCCAAGATTTGATTAGCCCCAATCCTGCTGGGGCTGGAAAAAGTGATAATAACCTGGTTGCTAAGATGGAGACAAATCGATTTAGAGGCCTCTCGTGATCTGGATGTTACTGTCCCTTGTTCTTGGCAGCTCCTTGGTTTCGATTAGGTGGCTCTTTGGGGGTTAATTTTTTAATCTCCGGCTGTTATTTCTGTTGTTTTAATCCTGTATATGTTGCGTAGGATTGTAAGATGTGCAGAGTCATGATTAGAGTGAAGCAGCAGATAGGGTTGTCTTGGAGGGGGGGGTCAAAAAAGTCAAGATGGCAGCTACAACAGCTTGATTGAAACCCTGCCCCTTTCTATACGCAAGGCACTTTAAAAAGAGGGTGGGGCTTTGATTGTGTGGTTGCAACTTTCATCCTGACTTTTTTGAGGCCCCCCCCACCCCCAGCAGATACTGCTGGCAGCAGATAAGCCTTGTAAAATAAATACATGAATAAATAAACTTTTTTTTTTGTTCTTTTGTGGAAATGACTATACGTTTTCAACCTGCTCTGCAGGATAATTTGGTTGCATGGGTCCATGTGCTTGCTTCAGATAATAGGCTATTGATAATTTGGACCAGAGATGCTGATACGGTAGTGAAGATTTGTGAAAAGAGGGACACAACTGGGTACAGCAAAGCAGCTGCAAAATTCGGTTTTAAAAAACTCAAACAGCTGGAGCTGAACGTTTCTGTGCATGCGTAGAGCACGGTCCATATAAGTCTAACAATATACCCTTGTTAGAAAAAGCTTTAACTGATAAACCATCTGAGCCGGGGCAAAGTCTGTTTCCGCTTCCTTAAGGGAATCCGTGTGGTAGAAAATGGTCCAAAGGGTGCAGTGCCTCTGAGAACGTGTAAAGTGCTCCTTGGCCCTTGAAAAGAATAGCAATACAAAGAGGGTGGGAGTGAAGACCTTCAGGTCTCCAGTCCAGGAATGACTTTATGCATAATGCCCGATGCGCACGGCACATGGTGCACAGAAAATATGTGAGTGACTGGTACCGGAAACGTTTATGAAGACAAGGTTGCAACATTCTTCATGGATCTCAACAGGGTCTCCTCAGAGCAGTTGGTAATTTGCTCCTTTTGATCTAGGACTGGACCCAAGACTTTCAGGTGCCGAGAACTGGGGAAGCGGTTGAAATCCCTCCCCTCTGGTGTATCTGGAGGCACAAGCAGGAATGTTCCTTTGCATACTTTCTTTTCACACTCCTGGGAACACCGTGATGCATGAACTGTCACACCACCAGGAGCTCATGAATCCCCTAATTTATACAGATCCCTGGGAACATGACTAACAGTGTGATTCACTCACGTATCTCTGGTGGGGAAAAGGGAAAACATCAACCCCAAACTGTTTATCAGCTCCAACCTTCACGCTGAAGCTATGCCAACATTTTGGAGATAGTTTTGCAAATGGCCTTCTTCTCCGGATGTTCTCGGAGCAATCTTTGACGTGGTCTTTCGCTTCTTTCTCGTGCATCTGCCATTCTTCCTCTCTGGTATCGGGGATCTGGAAAAACATTCCGAAAAAAGGGAAGGGCCAGCCACTTTCATCTCATCGCCAGCCAAACTGCATGGAGCATCTAGCTGACCTTGAGGGAGCTCAAAAAAAAAAAAAAAAGGCAAAACAGGTTTGGATTTAGTTAGGATTTGGATGGGAGATTACCAGGAAACCCTGAAAATGTCAGTGAAACTTGGAATTAAAAAAAAAACTTTAAAAAGGCATTAGCAAACTATGTCCATACAGTTGCCAGAAAACTGCACAGAAACGTCCTTGGAGTTACTAGGAGTGAGGCTTAGGGAGGCTTTTTTTGAAACCCAGCACAAAATTAAATCAGAAATATTGTGAAGGATGGGAAATTGCAGCACCACAATTAACAATTCTTAGGAGAAAAAAAAAAGGAAACAGAAAACTTGCATGGCTGTGGGCAAGCCCCAAACTTAGAAAATAGGGGAAGAAATGTCTTCTCCGGAGAAATGTGGAGGAATGGCCCCATTTCTCCCTTTTTCTAGCCACGAGATTCTTTCTGCAGAGTTCGGCTTAGCAATTGCTGCTCAGGAGAAAATCAGACCTCTTCTCTCCCTGCCCCCCAGTGAATTAGAATGAAATGAACTCAAAACACTTCAATATAGTTAAGCGTCAAAATGGATTTGCTGGTTCTGCTTTTTTACTCCATAAATTAGCTGGCAAACACTGTTAGGATCATGTTTCTCCTGCTTTTCCCCTTTCCATGTTGAATAATCTGACTCTGCTTTCCAAGACGAAACCAAAAAGCAATGAGACATCATTAGAAGGAAGGGGAGGTGGGGGCAGGGAAACAAGGGAAAAGGAAAAAGAGACATCCAGAAAGCTCTACAGAGACTTTAAAGGGTCTCTTGAATGAAGGACACTTTAAGATGGAAAGTGGTGATGGGGCAGGGATGATGGGCCAGAAAGTAAAATAAAATGCAAGGACTGTGGTTTTGACTTTAAGAGGAACCAACTGGATCTAACCGCTGGTTGGATGGGTAAGACGGGGTGTCTGGGGGTGGCCAAAAATGTCAAAATGATGCCCGTGACTATGCAATCGAAGCCCTGTGTGATGCATGTAACAAAGGAATGGGTGTTCAGTTGCATGGTTGTGGCACAGTCGTTACCCTTCAGATGTCTAGACTTCCACCTTTGGACTGTGCAGTATATAATGTAGAACAAGAATCCCCAGGGGAAGGTCTATCCAGCATAATCTGACCATCATCTGCAGAGTTGGAGGCAAGTATCCTTTAGAAGACCACACCAATCCTCCAGAGAGGATGGAGGATGGTGCTGATCATGGTAAGGTTTCTGTGACTTTAGAGAACTGCAGAGATAATATATACAGTCTATGCTAGACTAGGTTAAAATGGGGTTGGGTAGTTCCTATGCTGGGTAAAGTCAAGCATTGTCTTAAGATGTTTTGTGGTCTAGGCCATTGCATTGAGCCATTATAAGGTTTACAGTATTCCTTTAAGCCTGGCATATCAGGTGTACACAGCAACTGAATGTTAAGTTACGCTTGTGTGAACCCAGCAAGGCGGAAGCAAATTAGGAGGACTCATTTCGAGCTTTCCAAGTCCTCCTGCTCTCAGCATCAGAAGACATCTGACCTCTTTAGGCATTCTAAGAAACTCACAGAAACCCACAAAGACCATTATCAAGTTCCATATTATCCCACCAGAATCCATAATCTGATCTGCTCAGCGCCACCACCTGCCTTTTAGAGCAGGATTAAAGATCCATTGGTCTTCCAGATGCCACTGACATCTGGGAGCCATATTGCCCCTGTTTTGGGGAGGGGGGTGGCAGCGTAGTCAGGTTGCATCTGCTTCATGGAAAGAACCCCTCCACTCCACCTGGCCAAGAAGCAATTGGTGTTTAGTTCAATGGGCTGCTAGAAATGAATAGTGGCTACCCAGGCCGGCCCCAGTCTGGAGACCCCCGCCTTACAAATGCAAAACAGCACATTCAGTGAGAATGGTCCCTGTGTCAATTCTGCAAAAATTGAAATAGGGCCGAATTGGAGCTCCCACCTTTCTGCATTTTGTCATTTAAGGGAGGGTTTGGGGTTTGATTCACAAACCACGAAGGAACTTCCTCTGCCAGCAAGCTGGGGCAGAACTGTTAAAAAACTACAGAAAACAGCAAAGTTAAAAAGCCCTGTAATCTACTGAATGCTTAAGTGGGACTGCACCTGTAATGGCACGTGGGAATGACCTTGGGAGACAGGGAGAAGAGACACAACCAAGGGAACGGTTAGAAAAAAGGCAGCTGAGCCCGCAGCAGGAATGTGGATGGGGCAAGGGACTCAGAAGAGACCCTCCCTAATTTCTTGGTCAGTAAAGGGGATTGGGAATGGAGACATGTACTTTCAGACTTTCAGGATTCTGTTAATGTAACCTTACAATAAAGTTAAATTAGCTCATCTGGTTGTGTGTCCTGTCTGGTCTACCTCATAAGGCTGATATCAATCTTGCAAGTCTGAAAGTACATCTCTTCCCTTATCTCTTTTACAGCCCAAGAAACTAGGGAGGGTCCCTTCTGAGCCTCTTGCCCTGCACACATTCCTGCTGTGGGCTGAGCTGCCTTTTATCTGACCGTTCCCTTGGCTGCATCTCATTGCCTTCTCTCCCAGGGTTATTCCCACATACCATTACAGCCCCCCGTTGAAAAGTCACTGCATCAACCTTCTCCAGGGTGGCACCCAAATTCTAACCTACCATTTATGCAGGCAGGACTTTGTGAAAGAATTTGGGGAGATAGCAAAAAATCAAGCGATTCCTGCCTCTATGACCTTAGGTAGTATTCTTGCTTAAAAAAAAACAGTAAGTGTTCAGAGGTAATCTAGATATGATGATCGAACATGATTTTATGAAAATTTCTTGGTTTTTTCCTGGATAAGCAATTTCCAGGGTTGATCAAAATTGCCCATAAATTTGGTAAACCTACACCCATATAGGAAAGCAATAATTTCTATAGACTGTTTCACTCTAGATTGTTGAAATATGGATATTGAAGGAGTGGGAGATGATGTCAATTCCTATCTTATACCCTTCCCTCTCTCCCTAGAAAATAGAGATTGAGTGCCTTGAAATAAAAAGGAAGAGGTATGTAATTTCTGAAAAAACCAGAGAGGGAATGGTTTAAACTGGTTTGCAGTTTTCTGGAAGGAGGCACCATTCTTGTTCTCTAATGTCCAACCATAAGTATTCTCTGACGTATATGGATGGCTCAACATGCTGCTCCTGGTGCTTGTGATTGTACATGCACAAACACATACACACACAGAGTATACTGTTTTTGTTACTTACTCTCTGGTCTTCACTGCTCCTTCAGCACAAGCTTGAAGAAGACTTCTGCTGTCTGAGACCATTGGCCTGTCTTGCTTAGCATCTCCTTCCCACAGTGACCTACCAGATGGTTTTGGAATACCCACAAGAAGCAGAATTTGAGCTGAAGAGCATCTTCCATTTAGTTGCCTGCAGGATTAGTTTCCTCTCTGAGTGCCAGTCTCTGGATTTGGCACAACCTCTTCTTTCCAAAATGGAAGTTCAGGGAACAATAGTTAAGTTGTGAGCGTTTTTCCCTTCCCTTGGGAGGCTATTAAGCTATTCTGAATTTCTATTAAGAAATTCTGAGATGACTCTCCTACTGTTTAGTGTGATAAATTCTCGGACTCTTGATTCCCCCCCCACCCCCAATCGATTGTGTCAGTCTGACTTCTCAGCTTTCTCTACTTCCATGTGGCCAACTTGGACAGATAATCATTCCATCCCAAGACCTGGACTGAAAATCCAATGTCTTTTGTACAAATGTTTCTCCCTGGATTGCCCAGAATGGTCTTTTGAACTCTTAAGAATTGCTAATTGTAAAAATTGAGGGTCCCAATAAGTAACATTGCAGCATTCACAGTAATATTTCATTGTGGCTAATCTATCTTTATCCAGAGGCCTAATTTCATTTTGAAACTTAAAGGAAAGGAAGCTGGGGACCTCACACCAGGTCAAAGAATATGTCTGTGTAGCTTGGTGCTGCTTACTTCAATTTTCCCCATCTTGCTGCCCTCCAGATGATTTGGGGTGAAAATTCCCAGAATTCCCTGCTACCAATGTCCAAGCCAGTTGGGGATTCTGGGAGTTGTAGTCTTAGGATATCTGAAAGGCATTCTTTGGAAGACACAGAGAAGGTCTTTCACCTGCTCCTTAATCTTTTTTATACCTGGAGATCCCAGAAAGTCAGTCTTGGAATCTTTTGCAAATACAAATTGTGCTTTACTACTGGGCTATGGACCATCTTCAATAAAACTGTTATGCTAATTTTCCTTAATAGACTCAGTTTTAGTAAATAACTCTCCTGGATCTCTCCTTTTGGGAAGCCCTTGTTAATTATGATATGTTTATAAAGGCTATTTTGCAGTGTCAGTTTATCTTCTTTTTGACTTGGGATTAGTATATTTATTTAACAGATCATTTTTATGTCCTGTGTTTTTCACACCCATAATTTTTGAAGATAACCCTAAAGAAAGGTTTTTCAGCAGGCTGTAAACAAGAAAGGAAAGAAAAAAGGAGGGCTCCCATCCTTGAATGCGAGAAGCTAATTATAAAGGTCCGTTAATGTCAGAGAAACCTTCACAGAATTGGATGTAGCAAAGAAATTTACGCCATTAATTTTAAGGTTATGTTCTAACTGCAGCTTTACATGGCATTTATGTTTAAGCAAATATTTCAGGCAGAACTGAGATGATTTCTTTTGTTTTTCTCTCTTCTTCATCTGGAGCAAAAGTAATGCTTTTGAAGAGCGATTTGGTTGTCTAATTCTTATGGGTGATCTTGGCCACTGGAGATCACATGTTGACTGGAAAGTCATCACCATCCCATGTAGCTAGTGAGATGTGGGCAAGGGATGGCTTTCCCAGGAGCAAAGAAAGCCAGTTCAGAGTGAGTTCCTTTTTAGCAGATAATCCAGGAAAAATGACAATGGGTGGGGTAGGGGGATACTTTCTGGAACTGATAAAAATATTTATGCAATGCAGTTGCCTTTATCAGCTCAGTCATTAGTGTACATCATGTTGAATCCTTTTTCCATACATATCTTCTCTTTCTCCCTCTTTATGCTGAAGTAATGTATTATTTTAGGTGCCTTTCCAAAATATTCTAGTATTTCTATATGAAGACTTTTGCATTGACAGAAACCTTCCTTGGCTTATAAGACATTTATGCTTTTCCCCCCGCTACTATCAAAACCAAGGGAGCCCTTTCCATCCTTAAGCAAAACAGTTTCCTTGGTAGATGGCATAGAGGAACAGAGAGTAGCTGAAAATAAACTCAACAGCTGGTTATCTGGAAAATAAACAGCACCTCTCTGGTTCAAAGATAGATTGTTAATAAAAAACTGTAAAAGTCTCTGCCTAAACAAGCCGAGAGACAGATAGGATTCTAAAATGAAAGTAGCCCAGTTGTGGAGGTATCTATAACCTTATTCGGTTTCTTTTCCATAAATCTCATTAAAGAAAACTCTGAGAGCATTTTGCTTTTGGTTTAAGTTGGCTCCTGAGAGCTTGACAAGACCTTGGAGACATTCTTAAAAATGGTGGGTGGCTGTAGCTCCATGTGAAGGAATGGTTTGATGAAGGCCACGCTCGGGGAGATAAGCATTCCCTTAGCCCCCAACTGAAGCGTGGGATGGTTAGGAAGATGAGACTGGCACCACCCTAAGGAATTCACGGTGTTGTGGCTTGCTGGCTTGGGAAGTTAGATTCAGTCTGGGGTGATTTCTATCTGGAGGTGGAAGCTAATAACACAACAGAACTGTATTTGCACTGTCTCGTAGAGTTCTTTGGGCTGAACCTGACACTCCAGGATTTTTTGGTGGTGGGGTGGGGTGGAGTGGAGTATGCTTACTTGCCTTTAAAGAAAGGGAAAGTTAACCTGGAATGGGAAAGAAATTTGGAAGTGAAGACCCTGGAGTACAACTGAAGTACAGCATCTCGAGTTTGCCTTTGGATAAAGGAGTATTTAATGGCTGGCCACATTCATCATGGCAGATGATCACCATGCTTAAAAGTCTGCATATCTCTATATCACAGAGCCAGGCTGTAAGATCTTCAATGAAGAACCTCTCTTGGCTTAGACAGGGCCTTCTCAGTGGTGGTACCACAGTTCTAGTTTCCTGAAAAAAGTCTGCCCAGCACCTACCTAATCTGCAATTGGGTTGCCTTCTAATTCTTACATTTCCATGACTCTGCACAATTGTTTTATTTAATTACATATTTTCGTCTTTGGCAAACCAGTTATCTAGGATAAACATGTTTTCCATACAAGTCAAAGAGGCTGTTTTTGGCCGATATTCAAACTGATGGAAAGTTGCCAACAGCTCCCTCTCAAGTGGGTTGATTGCCCAAGGCAAAGAAGTCTGGCTATCACTGCCAACTAGCTGTTAGTATCCGGCCCGTCCAATTTATGAGATTTTTGTTCCTCTTTGCAGTTCTCTTTGGCAGAGAGTTTTCACTTTATTGCCCTTTCCAAGTTTCTCGTGTGGGAAGGCGAAAAGAAAGGGAGGAAACAGACAGGCATTCCAGAGAAAGACTGCAAGAAAATCTCCCTCTATCATATGGGTCAGGCTATAAACAAGGGCTGGACAGAAAAAAAAAAAAAAAAAAAGGAAAACGTGCAAGCTTGGTTTTTTTCCAGGAAGGAAGCTTTAAATATTCCGGATGTTTACTCTGGCCTTTGAGACAGTGGATTCATTCTGTTCCTTGTCTTGTGGCTTCTGCCAGTGAGATCCCTTCAGCAATGGGATGGGAAAGCGAATTATGTGGGATGTCATTAGTGAGGACAAAGATGCTTCCATAATACAGATGCACTGATTTGCACAGGAAAAAAGGGGCGAGCAATTACACACTCCATGTGGTTAACAAAACAAAGATGAAAACAGAGCCTTTATTAAAACACACAACCCATAGATTAACAGTGGAATTAGAGCCCAGTTAAAACATTTTGTGAAATCCACTTGAGCAGAAAGATCACTTGAATGACCATTTTATCCAGGGTCTGGATAAAATGGACTTTTCCTACCATCAGAAGGAGAACGGAGGAGGGATCCTCAATGACTGTTGGGTCATGACCGGCTGATTTTACTAATGTGAGCATCAGGTGAGAAATTCAGATTGAGCTTGAATTTGACCTCAATTGGTCTGGTGATCTTAAGGGAACTACTATACTGAGGAGTGCAGAGGACAGGGCAGAAGAAGAGTGGTGAGGAATGAGATCCTCCTTATCTAATCAGGCTTCTCTTCTCACCATGGACAGCCAAGTTGTCACTGGGAACTTCACTAGACAAATATGGGTTCAGTAGTGCAGTGTTGTTCGTGTTCCAGGCAACATGCGTTTACAGAGATATTTTTTCCTGGTTTGCTGAGTATGTTGTGCACTCTGTATTTATTGAATCCCTTTTCAAAGCTTACCAAGTTGGCAGCACTTGTGATGTCTTGTGGTGGAGAACTCTATTTAACTAGGTGCTGAGTGATGAACCATTTCATTTTAATGTGTCCTGAATCTCTTATCTGTCAGCGCTGGCTCCTAGCATCTTGCAAGAAGAAAAACACAGCTTTATCCTGTGCCCCACACCCTACTGTACCTTATCTGCTTGTGGTTGTGAATATGAATTCGGCAAGAGCCCTTGTTAGCAGGGATATGTTCCTGGGCATATGCAGAATGCTAAAAGATGACCAAGAAACTGAATAGCAACAGGTCTCATTGAAAAAGAAGAGTACTCGGGTGCAGAGCTAGCCCAGCTATCAATGAAGGCTAACAGACCTTCTTTCTCTTTGAAGTAAAAAAGTAGATTTATTAGGAAGTGTAGAATTGTAAAGCCTCACTTCAGTCTAGGCTGCATCTTGAAGAGTGAGAAAGATGGAGGAAGAGATAGGAAGTTTCTTTCGTTTCTTAAGCACTGAGATTCATTTAACTAACAGTAGGCCAGATGAGATACAGACACAGAGATAAAATGTGAAGACCTATGTTTCTTCTACCAGGGCATCCATGGAGGTGGATGGGTCCAAATGTGCCTTCAAAAGGGGTGGGGCTGGCTTATCCCAATGCTCTGTTAACCATCTTGCCAATTTCCCCCCTCCTGTCCCATGCCACTGAGGTCATAGGTGCAAAGAAATTTGACAATCTCAATATTTTAATTAGAATTTCAGTTCTCCAAAAGTTCAGATCAGGCAGATCCACCCCCTTGAAGATTTGAGCTGCTCTTTGGGGCCATCTTTTCTTTGCCGACAATATCCTTTTTGAAGGATATATCAGGATTTTGCATGGCAGCCGCTCCCTAGACCTTGGCAACTTTAAGATGGGTGGACTTCAACTCCCAGAATTCCCCAGCCAGCATGCTTGGCTGATTATAGAAAGCCAAGTTGGGTCAGATGTGGTTAGTACTTGGATGGGAGACTGCCAAGAATCAAGGGTGAGGAGTTGTGTAAGCTGGCTTTAATTAATAAAACTATACTGGGTTATTAAATCCTGTTTAGTTTTTGCCTTGATCCTGTCTATATTTTTTTATTAGCCTCACTTATTTTTTAGGGCATGATTCTAACCTCAAAGCCCAGAAGTGGTTTTCTGTCCCCAAATGTTTATGTAGTCCTAGTAAATGTCAATATAGGATTGTTGCTCCAAGGTACATTGGCTGAAACTTGCTTATGCTGGAGTCCATTGAAGCTGGGCAGCTAATAAATGCAAATAAGTAAATAAGTAAATAAATCATAAATAAGTTGAACCTCCTTTGGCATTTTAATGGCAGATCCTCCGGTTTGGAGAAGTTCTTTGGGAGCAATTCTTGTTCTCTTTTGTTACTACAGTGGAATTGGCAGCTTCCAAAAATTATTACAATGACCTTCACATTCCCATTCTATTTAACTAGGGTTCCATCTTGCTGGTCTTTCTATCTCTCTCTGTTTTACTGCCAAATATAGTAATGAAAAATGGAAGGAATACCATTTGGTCAACAATCTCACACTATCCAAAGCATCCAACGTGGTCTTCAGAAGGTCACTCAGTGGGAAGTCATAATCCTGCTGCTGAACTTGACATTCCACATCTGTTTTATGTTCTTGGGTCCTGAACCTCTGGAGGGTGACAACAAAAAAAAAATGCAGCAGTTACTTTGGACCAGAGAATGAAAAATTAGATGTATTCTTTTCTGAGATTTAAGAAGTTTAGAGCCAGGATTAACTCCAGTCACTATGGACAGTGGATCAGGGAGTGCGGTGTACTGGCTAACCCAGTGTTTTTCAACCTTGGCAACTTTAGAATTGCCAGGGAGTTGAAGTCCACCTATCTTAAAGTTGTCAAGATTGAGAATCACTGGATGAAACTATTAGATTAGAATCATGAAGGCCCAGGTTCTAGTCCACCCTCAGCCATGGAAGCTCCTGGTGGATTTTGAACCAGTTCTTCCCTCTCAGCCCAACCTACTTGTGCTATGGTGATATTCAAATCTTAACAAAATCATGATGACAATGATGATGATGATGATTGATGATAATGATGAAGATGATGTTTATGCACCATCAAGTCAGTGTCAACTCTGAGGGACTGCATAGATAGATTTTCTCCAAGAGGACCAGTTCCCAATCTGGTGCACCCATTGCTGCTGTAATTGAGCCCAACTACTTTGCTCCTGGTCATTCTCTTCTTCTCTTTCTTTCCACTTTTCCCAGCATTATGGACTTCTCCAAAGAGCCATTTGCTTGTTTGACCCATTTGTTTGTTCTCTTGGCTATCTGTGCACTCTCCAGAGTCTTCTCCAACACCGGTGTTCAAAATTGTCAATACTCTTTTTATCCTGATGCTTCAAAGTCCAACTCTCATTTCCATGAAATGCCACAGGGAACACCACTCTTTGCATGATTCTGATCATGGTAAAGCAAAACACCAAAAGAATAAAGAATAAAAATTGGAGGGCACCAGGTTGGAAAAACCTCATTTTCATCAAGACAGTGGTTCATACACTACTGTAAGCTAGAATGAGGAGGTTTTCTGGTTTTTGCTCAGCATGATTTATGGGCACAGACAGTTTGCTTTGTTATTTATAGGCAAAAGTACTGGGAGCCATGGTCCAAAAGTAGGGAAGTCCAGTACAAAATTGGTTGGACCAAGAGGGGAAAAATTAACTACATTTAATTTAAACTAAACCTAAGTTCCAGTTTAGATGAATTAATTCACTTAATCTTATTATTTCCCATCAGTCTAATAACATTCCTCTTCTGATACATTAGAAATTAACATTTGATGGCAACTTTCAGAGGTACTGGGGATCATGTCCAGGCTATAAGGTATTGCACATAGACCTAGGAGATCAAGGTTCGGAATGACTTTGGGCCCCTCATCCATTCTTAGCCCAACCAGTCTCACAGGCTGTTGTGAAGATAAAATGAAAGGAGACCCCCCCATCTAAGCCAACTTGATCTATCAGGGAAAGGACAGGCCATGTGATCTTGGGGCCTCTATGGCTTGTCCAGCAAACTACAGTTAAAAGAGTCTTTCCTGACCTGAGGCTCCCTGAAGAAGTTGTAACTACAATCTCTCAAATTCCTTGACAAGCATGGCCGTTATTGTAAAGCAGTGGTGAAAGTTTGGAAAAGGTCAGGAGAACAGGTCTCTGCGTGCTTCTTTGTCATCAGTAAAGAGGTCATCCTCCTCACTAGATCACAGGAAGGTTGTTAGAAAGGGAATCAGAAAGTCTCTGCCCCAATGTTCCCAGGGAGATCCCAGTTGTTGGAATTCTTATAACCTCATCCCTCCCTCTCAGTAAATCTTGCTAAAGTGTATTCTGTTAGAATCAGGCTTGGAAAAGAATCACTTTGTTTTAGGGAAATGCCTAAAGCCTGACAACAACCTTAAATGATTACGGGAGGGGCACTGTAAGGCATTGGGCCTTCCTTTACCCACAGCTTCTTTTACAGCTACCCAGCTCAATTTGGTTTGAAGGATCTTTTGAAGGAAGAGAAGGAATTGCTAATTGAATGTCAGCATCAAACAGGCAGACTGATTATGTTGGCCTGGTATTCCAGATCTTCAACTTAATATATTTGCCCAGAATCTCCTTCCTGAATCTATTAGAGCAGCAAATAGCAGCTGCTATCTCAAGATGTATTGGGAGAACTTCCTGAATTTCTCCATGTTCTCCTGGTACTCTGTAGGAGCACATGCCCTATAAGAAGAACCCTTCTACTACTTGACTGAATTGAGCCCATGATTCTATAGTTCTGGGAGACTGAAAATGAATGAACAAATGACCTACGGAGGTTATGTTCGGGATAATAATACTGTATTATGGTCTTGGATGAAGACAAACATAATCATACAGTCAGAAGAGCTATAGGAATGATTCGTGCAGCACAAACAATCATAATTAATGACCAATGAAAGGATGAATTCCTCTTTGCTAGCAGCGTTCGAGCAGAGACTTGATAGATGCTTGCTGGGGCTGAGATCTTCAATTTAAATCTTTAATTGAACTCAAATGGAAAGGAAGGTTTTGATTCCTTTCCTGAAGATGATGACAGGACACTCAAATGATTGTATGACATAGTCTGGGCATGATGTAGTAGAAGGTCTTCTCTAAGCCCATCAGATGGACTTCTGAGCTTCAGTCAGGCGTCTTCTGCTGATTAAATGCCTGGGCAGGTTTGTAATGAGGTAGATGATTCCTAAAACAGCGAGGCCAATGGCACCTTTCCCAATCTTCAGCTGGGATATCTGGGAACTGTAGTCCAATGCCTCTGGAGCAGCTCAGGTTTGAGAAACTAAAGTGTCCAAGACCTAGTAGAACTTTCTGCAGAGGAAAAGTGCTGTGGTTTGGTGAAAAGGCAGCCAAAGTTTAGAAGAAGGATTAGGCGGTCCTACAGACTAGGAAGTAACACTCTAAGACTAATATGGTAAGCAGCACTTGGGGAGAACTTCCAGGAGACTGCCAGCCCCTATGACGCAGGCGAAAATTGCTTGCTGTTGAAGAGCCCTTTTCTTGCTCCAGATGTCCTTCTTTAAGAGCAGATGGACAAGATTTCCCAAACACCCGAGAAGCAAAATTCCTTGAATATTGGTTATGAAGCAACGGGTGGAGTGAATATTTAAGAGGTGGTGTTTACTAATGAGCAGAACTGCTTGATGGCTCAATTGAGACACATCACCCAAGCCTCAGGAAGCTAAGGAAGATGAAGCAAAGGGGCTCTGATTCTAGTATTTCAGGTTTCAATCTTCTTTTCACTATGAAGCTCCTGCTAAAATGTCCTTCACAGGGTGCTTGTGAAGATAAAATAAACCGGGGGCGAACCTGGTGTACTGCTTGAAGCTTTTCCATTTACAGGGGGGAGAATGCATAAACAGTGCTTATCATTGTTCTGCACCTATTTTATCCCTATTGATTTTTACTGCTCTTTTTTAATGCAATCATATTTTGCTTTTGATGCTTTGATGGGGAATTTGTTATTTGCAGTAGGGAGATCCTACATGTATAAGATTCCTTGTGAAGGCCTGGAGATAAAAGGCAGCTTATAAGCAAACCAAAGAAAGAGCGAAAATCAGTAATTGGCTTGGGGATACTCCACATAGCAACTTGCTCGTCTTGGTATCTAGCAGTAGGAGAAGTTTGCATGGACTATATAATAAAGATCTGCAGCATGGTAATTGCTTCTAGTGACTGGTCCCCAGTTCTAGCAGTCTTTAGGAATTTGCCTAGCTCTTGGCTCATCGCTGAACCTTGTACATGTTATGTCATGCGTCTGTTTCTTGTCTGGGACAATAATCCAAAAGAAGCCATTCTTGCTTTTTTGGCTCAAATATGGAAAATCCCGATGGGAAGAAGTTCATTTGTGAGTATGTTCATCCCCAACGTTTTTTCAATTGCCAAGTTGTTAGAAGCAAAAAGATAGGAAGCAGATAGTCTAGCATTATGCTCTTTCAGGAAAGCAGGCACATAGGAATATTTTTATACACAATTTATAGATATGTATGTATGTATATATACTATAGATGTATAGTATTTTACTTAGGCAAAGAATCTTTTCATTTCTATCATTGTCATGCGTCAAAAACTGATTATCAGCAAGGAAGCTAGGCACAACGGAAAATGAGTCCTCAATGTTGTGCCTTTGAAAATACCCATTTGATGGGAAAGAAGGGTGTGTGTGCACAAAATATCCCATTGTGGAACATTCCGGCCCTAATATGGGTCATTCTGGTTGGTTCCAAGATTGGCTCCCTCCTGGAACAATGTTCCGTGGTAGAACACTTTGCGTGCCTCTGGAAAAGAAATTGAGTTTTGGGGAAAGCTGAGCCTCCTAAGGGATGTGGTACATGATTCTTTTGATTGTGCCTGAGTGTCCTGTCTTTTATTGTCTCATTGTTGCTCTAGTGGTTTCTCTTTAGCTTTTTATTCTGCAGCTAATCCAAAGGAAGACGGGACGTGGGGACTCCTCCTGTGCTTCATTTTCAGAGCCGGGAGTATGGCAACCTGAGGGACTTCAAAGTGATGCAGAGGTGTGCCACAAGGTGACAACAGCAGCAGCATCTGTCCTCACTTTGCAATAACAACCTGAGTTCAAAATCCTCACCAAAAGAAGCAGGAAATCCATAGGAAGAGATGCCAGGAATAAAGTAGAAAAACAAGCTTCTTTCACAGCAGAAGAACCCTTTTCCAAAAGTGGAGGAGAGATTTCTGCACAGCATTTCTGAAAAATAAACTTTTCTGAATCAGTGCCCTGCCCAGACAGGTTGCATGACGAGCCCCATCCTACTGAGTCAGCAGACTGGGTGGTCATGAGGTGGCTTGTAGTCCAGCACATCGGAAACATGAGAATTCAAGAGTTTGTTTTCTGCAGCAGAGAAAGCCCTGGTGGATTTCCACTTATCTTAGGTTGCTGGCATAATAACAAAACGATTAACTTTCAAGATACCTCAGTGGTCCTTGATGGGTTTCAGGGAGGGGGCCACCAACCTTGATAACAACACAACTTCCCCACTCAGTCTTTTTTGAAATGTGGATGTTTATCTTTCACCATCTCGGGCACAACCTCAGCCATTAAATGTGCGTGCCGATCAGCCTGGAGCTTTTTCTAGCCAAACTGGAAGCTGTTTTCTCTATTTCTCTGTTTTGTTTTTTGATTTCAGTTAGATATTGATGATGCGTTTCTGTTCAGTTGAGCTTCCAGGGAGCAGTTGGCCACATCAGTTGTGTGGCTGATGGCAGTAAGAGCTGACAGGGGGACGGGGAGAAGAAATGAAGGGATGAGATGCTCATTTTGGACAGTCTATCTTGAATGAAGCAGGGGTGGAAACCTCTCATTGCAATATTAACTCATCATCTTTACAGCGGGCTTCAGAATGACACACCAGATATAATTAGCCCTGATTTTTCATTTCAGCATTTCCTTTTGACTAGGTTTTGTGCCAAGTATCCAGTTTATGTGTAGCAACAATGGAGCTTTTAGTTTCAGAGACCATTTTCCATTTTTAAGGAGAGGGGGTCCCTGATCATGTTCAGTAATGATTGTGAATCTGTCTCCATTTCAACTGACTGACAATGTCTTGGTGTATCACACACACATTCATACACTCCTCCTTCAAACCAAAACCTGGAAAATCCCTCAAAAGCAGCTCACCAAATACCTTCAATTCTTGATTGCAAGGGGAAGCCCCGGGAGGAAAGATCAAAAGAAGTTTGGGTGTACTTGGATGATCTTGGACAGTACAATGTGTTACCCAGAGTGTGAAAGGATGAGGATGAGGAGATGAATTCAAGACTGGGCTTTAAATGTATTGAGTTGGAGGGGTGAAGGATCTCAGGGAAGATAAATTCTCTTTGTGGGCTTGGCTTCAATGGTGGGAAACTTGTGTGCCTCCAGGGTCTACAGAGGATTCAGATAACTCTGTGTCCTCTATGTCATTAGCCAGATTACTCATACCATTACATTATTTTTCATTTGCATCTTCCTAGTCATCTTGTTCTGGTTTACATGAAGTGAAGCATCGAGTTCCTCCAGGGCCCTTTGCAGCTGTAAGCCAATCACGTTCTCAACAACCTTCCCTAAAAGAAGTTTGGTGACTGGACAAAAGTCATCAGACAAAAACCTAGTCAAAAGTTGTCCAGTTCTGTTAGATCCAGCAGTGGCTTCTTCAGGAGAGGAAGGACCACAGTCTACCTCAGAGCAGGTGGAACCATCCCTTCCCTCAAGGAAGTATTAATTGCTGCATAGACCCAACCACATGTCACCTCCCAAAAGGCCGAGACCCACCAAGGGGAACATGGATCTAAGACACAGGTGGCTAAGCTGACATCTCAAAGAACCCTCTCTACTTCATGGGAACGAACAGGTTAACATTTTTCCCAGGAGTTTCTATATATTTCTGAAGGCTGCATACATAAATGGACCCCAAAAAGCAATAAAAATCAGTGTTCCAGATACAGTATTTGCATTTAAGCAACATGTATCTGAACAGATCCACCATATCTGGGCTGCAAAAATTCAGAGGGCCACTAGATGACACCAATGCCAGAATTTTCCATGTCTCTTTGGTGCCGTCTTGCCGTCCTTTGGATTTTTGCAGAACACGTAGAGTAGGTCTAATTTTAAGGATGGTTACAAAACAGAGAGAGAGAAAGAGACTGAGAGAGTGGTGGCATGGGGAAAATGCATCTTTTTAAAATGCCTCTGCTGGGGAAATTTACATACAAAAGATAAATTTGGGAACCGTACATTAAAAAGCACATATGTTGGGGGAAATTGTGTGCAAAAGCTCATTACATTCAGGAAAATGGCAGATGAGCAATGGATGGGGATATTATATATTTATTTAAGTAATGAGTGCTGCCTTACTAAATCAGGCATTAAACCAGATGTGGTTTATCATTATCCATACGAGCCTACATGCTGGTAAGGCAAATGTTTCTGAAATGTTCTCCTTAGATGAATGCAGTCTCCCTTTTAGTTCTCTGAGAGAGAGGAAGTCTGAGTCTCCCCTTTTGATTTAGCCATGTCATTTTCCAAACACTAGTAACCTTGGAGTTGCAGAAGGTTTCATCTGGTGTGGCTCAAACATATTTTGAATCTGACACGGAGCTAGAATATTTTGGTGGCTAGCCACGAAAGATGGTTTTGCCTGGGATGAAGTCCCAGTGGAGGATATGCAGGCTGGAATTGAAGGCAGCCATGCTGGCAAGCTTGACGTTAGCATAACTACAGGATGCTCCATCTGTGAATGAACAACTGAAATCACCAAAAGGAATTGGGCATTTAGGAGGAGGAGGAGGAGAGACAGAGAGAAGTTATAAACCGTCTTCACTCATAAAAGCAAGAGGAGGAGAAGGAGAAGGAGAAGAGGAAGAGAGAAGAAAAGGAGTGGCAATGGAAGTGGTAGTAGTAGTAGTGGAATAGATGTAGTAAGGCTAGCTCTGCTTTATCCCTATCATTTCTCCCCAAGTAAGAACCTGGAATAGATGGTCTCCTTCCAACCTTGGGATTCCATCAGTCTAAATACAGTAGAAGTAGAAAAACACAAAACAGTAAAATGAGGAAACCGCTAAATACTTCAAGATGACTATTCTAAAAATGGCAAGAACAACAATACTCAAGGAAGCTGATGAAAGCAGACATGGGGAGATACATGGGAAGTCTGGGTATGTGCGTTTTACATTTTTGAAGAAAATTCTCCAGAGAGGGGTTTTGCCTACTCTCTATCGGAAGTGTGTCCCACCCCTCCAGAAAACGCTCACCTCTACAGCAGATAAATGTCGGTAAGCCGGCCACAAGACAGTCAGCAAGACATCTCTGACCACATATGATAAGCCTCTAAAGATTCAGGTGATCTCTCAGATAATCTGGGCCCAAACTCTTTAGGTTGTTAGGAATGAACAGGACTTGAAAATGGTTTGGAAATTAAGTGGCAACCGTTAGTTGTATATTGGACATTTCCCTAACACCCCTCCTTTCTAAATTTTGGGGAAGCAAAGTATATGTGTGTGTGTCTGTTATAAACAAAATGTGCCATTAATGAAAGGGGAGGAATTTTCACACACACCCCATTGAAATGTACCAATTTTCTTTTGTCTTGCATTAAAAATTGGGGTGATTTCTCTTTCTCTCTGTCTCTGTCTTGGTAAGCTCCTTTAGGCAGAAGTTTGTCTTCCAACATAAGGCACAGGGTACATTAGTGATTCTCAGAGATTTAGAATAAAAAAATGAGAGTTTGGGGAGTGAACGGTCACCATTGCACCAACTGTATTATGGCACATTTGTGCTTTTTATTGGTTTTTAGGCTTTTATTATGTTTTAATGGTTTTTTATGATGTCAACCATGGGGAGTCATTTTCTGAAATGGGCAGTATCTATAAACACAATAATAGTTGAATAAACAGTGTATCTACAGTAATCGTTTTTTATTTCAAATAAATTGCATTTTATATAATGAGAGGGTTTTGGTATGAATGGCAGCTCAGAATCCTGTGAATAAATAACTTATTGCTCATTTCCGTATAAAATCCAGCAATGTGGTATTTGGAGCATTATTTGCTCTGCAGTGTAGTTTTGTGAGAAGTTGGTAGAATTTTGTGAAACATTAAGAGAGGAGGAGGAGAGGAAGAAGAAGAAGAAGAAGAAGAAGAAGAAGAAGAAGAAGAAGAAGAAGAAGAAGAAGAAGAAGAAGAAGAAGAAGAAGAAGAAGAGGAGGAGGAGGAGGAGGAGGAGGAGGAGGAGGAGGAGGAGGAAGAAGATTGCCTCTTGATCAGGGGTTCTGATCAGGTTCCATGGCCTGAAAAGGTTTGAAACCCCCTCCCCTATGTGATCCAGCCAAGAATTCCACAATGTAGGCTAGTGGATCATATTGATGACCAATGGGATCTGAGTCTGTGCAAATCAGTTGCTGTTTGAAATGCTCCCCTCCAGTTGGATTTCTGCCCAAGAAATTAAGCAGATGGGATCAGAGTTAGTAGTGACTGACAAGGAAAGAAATCTTGGAGTAACGGTAAACAGTACAATAAAGGTGTTGACACAGTGGGCATCTGCTGTAAAAAAGACCAACAGCACGTAGGGCTAATGAGAAATTGTATTGAAAATAGAAATGCCAGTATTATAATGCCTTTACATAAATCAATGGTGCAACCACATCTGGGACATTGTGTGCAGTTCTGGTCACTGCACCTCAAAAAGAATACAGTGAATATAGAGAAGGTTCAGAGGAGGGCAACAAAGATGATCCAGGAGCTGGAACATCTTCCCTATCAGGAAAGAATGTAACATTTGGGGCTTTGTAGTCTAGAAAGGAGGAGAACGAGAGGGGAGATGAAGTGTACAAAAGTAGGCATGGTGTGGATGAAGTGGACAAAAAGAAGCTGTTTTCCCCTTTCAAAATACTAGAACCAGAGGTCATGCAATGAAACTGACTCCTGAAAGATTCAGAACAGACTAAATTGTTCTGTTGGCTACCAGCTTGGCTGGCTCCAAAAAAGGGTTGGGCCGAGTGATGGAAGTCCTGGAGATCAAGGGCTATTAGTGTTGATGGCTGCACGACTGCCTCTGAAGGCCATCTGGTGGGAGACTGGTGGGCTTCCTTACACAGGGAGTTGGCCACTTGGAGAACAGACTACTGGACTAGATGGGGCAGGACTTAGGTTTTCATGTTCATATGATTTTTCTGAATTTTTCCCAGGGAGGGAGAAATTCTCCAACCATTTCTCAAAAGTGGAGCAGCAACTGCCCCCAAGAAGCCTTCCAGTGGAGTAGAAGAGACTCCATCCAACAAGGACTGTATCTCCATCTCCCTTTCACAAGCACACATCATGTATATCGGTAGTTAGACAGTCACACCGACAACATTAGCAACTGAGATAGAGATAGAACATGTCAAGATGGGGGCTGTGATGTATGATTGAAGTCCCACCATTTTTTGTATGTAACGTGCATAAAAATGAGTGGAACTTCCTTTGTATGGGCATGGCCACCATCTTGATTTTTTTTTTTTAACCACCTTGTACATGTCTCTGAAACAGAGATAAAGATAGAGATCGATATCGTGAGACATCTGCCATTAAATTCTCCCAGCTGTTTAGCTTTTGGACACAGAAACGATATTCAGTATAGCCAATTAAATTCAGACTCAAGTCCTAAAAGCAGCAATTAAAATATTAAATCCTTCTCCTTCCTCTTCAACTATGATTGAGGCCGGACAATTATCTTACTAACTCTACCCTCCCCTCAATTTTTTGTTGAACGTGTGACCCATCCACCCCAAATCTTCTGACCAAACGCTGAGTCCCCCTTAATTTTTAGAAAACTTTAGCGGCTCTTTTTTATGTACTTCATGTTCTCCTCACCCCCCTTCTTTCACAGGATTGCACTGTTCACACATTCCAGTCAAGTTGTTAAAACACTGAATTTTACAACACTGCGGGCCTGAATCAATTTTTTCCCCCTGTTTTACCCACTCTTGCTTTTTCTTCATAAAGCGCTGCTGTCAGTCAGCTATTTACGATCTGAAGTTTTTTTCAAGCAAAGGTGAGGAGACAAATCTTTCAGAGGGAGATTTGCAAAGGATATACATTATGGGGGGTAGATGTGCCGATCATATTTCCCTCTTACGCAATGCAGAAACCATCTGTTTTATATCAGAATGTGCAATTTCTGAACTTACATAAGATTGTGGTTGAATTGTTTAGCTGGTTCTATAGTTAGAATTAATGAAGAGGTAGGGCGTAGATTATGTCTCAGCAAGAGCCATTAGGTAGGAGAAGAAATATTCATATTTATTGTCCAAAAGACAAGTCTAACTTTCAAATGACCCCCTACTGCAAAAACAGCTCATCGGATGTAGTAATGAAGGTGCTGATCAAAGAAAAAGAGAGAGCATTCTCTTCTTTCACAGTCCAACCTACCTCGCAGGGTTGTTGTTATGTGGAAATATAGGTGGATCTCCTAAAGGTAAGGCAGGCATATATTTAAGAAACAAAGGAATGGGGAACAATTACGCAGTTGTTTCCATTACAATAGTTTGGGCAGACCCAAGAGGCAAATTCTTTGTGAATTTTCTTTTCTAGTGCATTTTCAGGCAAATCAGGTAGCACAGACAGAAAAACCGATTCCATCAGCCGTAAAAGATGGTCCTCAAACATTTCTTGAAGGTCAAGAAATGGAAACCTGATCTTTGTCAATGCATATTTAGGCATATTTATCAACAGTCATAGCAATCTAATAGACAAGCAGCTCTAACAGAGAGAAGCTTCCCCTAAACCAATACTGATTAGTGGCGCTCAGGCAGTGCAGATTGGAATCTAGCTGGTTTATATTGGGTGATTCCTCTATATTAAAAAAAATCCCTTACATATCTCCATTTCAGTTTATTGGAGACGCTTAGAATTTTTGAAATACACTATCATTCTTCTCTAAGGTGATATAGCTTGCCAGGATCTCAAATGCAGTTCAGTATATTTATCATTAAATTATTCTTGGAGGCAAACAATCTTCCTTCCTTCCTTCCTTCCTTCCTTCCTTCCTTCCTTCCTTCCTTCCTTCCTTCCTTCCTTCCTTCCTTCCTTCCCTCCTCCCTCCCTCCTTCCCTCCCATATAATTTTCTTGCAGGTTACAAGAGGCAAAAATTATAGCCATGTTGTAAGAAAAAATTGGAAAGAGTCTGTTAGCACCTTTTCTGACTATCAAATTTTATTCAAAGGCTGGAGCTCACGAAAGTTTATGCCTTTTAATAAAATTTGATAGTCAGAAAAGAGGCAAAAATTGCCTCAGAAGAATGCCAAGCTAATTTAGCATAGCCCAGATTCTCAGAATAAAATGGCATACGTGTTCTCTGCCAATGTTTGTAAATTGCTCAAATCCTGTCTGAAACTCAGGCAGGCAAAAACGACTTGACCTGGACTTTTCAGGGTGGTGAGTCCCTGTTTAATAGTTTTCCTGATCTTGTATTTACTTAACCAATTATATCTCATATCGGAGAGATACTTACGAACAGATTAACCTGAGATTTCACGACTTCCTGCCATATCATAACATATTCTTAGATTAAATGGCTTCAGCAATGTATATTTTTCTGAAATTTACATAGGTGAAAGGATACTCCTGATCTCTGGAATATTTGTGGCAGTGTCTTTTTTAATCAGTTTTCTGTCATGTTCTGGAAAGTTGCTGCCAATCTAAGAATCCAATAAGGAATTTATGGCTCAAACACCCCTAAATTTATGGCCCTTCCTGGTTCTGAGTTCTGCTGAAGTGATGTGACGAGATACTCAAGTCAGAATTAAGGGAAGTTACGCAGGTGGCTTTCTAACATATTACTTGTTGGCTTCATCTTCCCCAGATCCTTTAGTTTCCTCGGCTAACACCAAAAGCAGAAAGGAAATGCTTAAACTGATGGATTAGAACAGAATTAAATCCATTGATTAATTCCAGTACAGCCAATGAGTTTTCCTCTAAATGTGGAATTGTGATTTTTAGCTCAGCAGCATAAAGTCACAGAAGATTGTCTTATTTTGCCCCATTCCAAGGGTTGCCTTTTTTATAAAAAAAAGTAATGTCACATTTAAGTCCATTTATTGACAGCCAGTTTGGTGTAGTGGTGAAGGCATCAGGGTAGAAGCCGGGAGACCGTGAGTTCTAGTGCTGCCTAGGCACGAAGCCAGCTGGGTGATCTTGGGTCAGTCCCTCTCTCTCAGCCCTAGGAAGGAGGCAATGGCAGACCACTTCTGAAAAACCTTGCCAAGAAAACTGCAGGGACTTGTCCAGGCCGTCTCCAAGAATGGGATACAATTGAACAGATAAAAAAAAAGAAAAGAAAAACAAAGAAACTGACCTTGTTACTCTTGGACAAGTACTGGCAATAATTGTGGGTGATGACTTCAGTTGCAAGACGAGGAACTGAATGTAACCATCAGAATAAGATGGCAATGTGTTTCCTATCTTAGCTTCTCCAAGCTGTCTAAAACAGGCATTGTTCCATACTGTTGAAACAAACACTGAAAGAGAATGTGTCCTATTCTATTCTATTCTATTCTATTCTATTCTATTCTATTCTATTCTATTCTATTCTATTCTATTCTATTCTATTCTATTCTATTCTATTCTATTCTATTCTATTCTATTCTATTCTATTCTATTCATGCAAAACCGATGCCAGAAAGGCACAGTACACATAGAACATGGTGAAACAGGCTGGCTCCAGGTTGGCTGTATCCTCTCCCTTTATTTATCCAACCTACCTGATGAATACATCTTGAGGGAAGCAGGATTGGAAGGAGTTAGGCATGGTTTTAAAACTGGAGAAAAACACATCAATCATCTGTGCTATGCTGATGAAGCTCCTCTGATAGCTGAAAATGCAAAGGATCCATGAAGTGTCTATACCTACAAAGAATCATGCAAGGTATGGGAGGCCCTGGGACGCTCAATGGAAGTGAAAGTTGAAGAAGCAGGAGAGGAAGAGTATGGGCATTTTTGATCTTTGATGTTGGAGACGACTCCTGAGAATATTGTGGACACTCAAGAAAAAAACTGATGGATCAGCGAACAAATCAACCCAGATTTATCACTCAAGGCACAAATGACTAGGCTCAGTTACAACAGTGATGGATACACCAGTGGAAGACCACAAGGACTATCTATGTGGTTGCTAAGAGTCAACCCCAACTTAATAACACATAATCAACTCTATTCTATTCTATTCTATTCTATTCTATTCTATTCTATTCTATTCTATTCTATTCTATTCTATTCTATTCTATTCTATTCTATTCTATTCTTAAAATGCTTCTCAAGGAAGCTTAACAAGATAACACTTTTAAGCAACAAGAGGTAAATCACAAAGAAAAAAAAGCATAAACCACAACAGAGAATGTGGTGTAGTGGTTACGTTGTTGGAGTGGAACTGGGGAAACTCCAATTCTCATCCATCTTCAGCCCTGGAAGACTTCTGGTAGAGTTTGGGCCAATCACTCCATCTCAGCCCAACCTATCTTACAGGAAGTGGAGGAGGGAACATTGAGGTCTTGGAGAAGAGATGGGAAACCAGTGCAGTGAATAAGTTACCAACCAACCAGTTCAGATATATAATCAGTATATTTTGTCAGCTCGTTTTGCTATGATTGATTGTCCCATAGAGTGACGTCACAGAATCCATTGCATTTGGATTCCAAGGCTGTGTTTTCACCAGAGAGTCAAGGACAGAGAGAAGAACTTTTTCAAACTGCAAATCTGATATCTGAAGAACATAAGCACCTTCCAAGATGGTTGTGTTGTGGTGGTTATCTCAAACTACGTTAGTTTTTGACCTTCTTCAGAGATGGACCTCTGGCCCCCCTGCAGCTTCCTTGGTAGATACTTTTCAGTGCAGAGGTAATATTCTTCATTCTCTTTCCTGCCTCAGTTGCAAGGCTCACAGGAGTAGTGATGCAGATACAAAGGGGCAGAACTTTGCTCCTGTGTTATCAGCCACCATCTTGACTTTTTTGACCCCTGTGGATGCTTCTGCATTTCCCACTTGTCTGAATCCAGTTTTTGCTTTAAATCATGCTGTAAGAAACTCAACACAAACTCCGCAATGGCTTTTAACCAACACTGACAGCAAGCAAATTGCAGCCTTTGGGATGGAGGTAAATGATGCTTGGTATTTAAAGGAAATAACATATTTGAGTGTGCTCTTTTCCCCCAGCATGGCTAACTTTGCTCTTTTCAGATATTGCAATTGCAGTTCTGTATAATACAGACTCCTTTCAGTCTCTCCTCCCCGCCCTTTGGCTTCTTGCACGCAGGTCACCATCACTGACGTGAATGTTAATGGATTCTTAATAAGGTCAAAAGAGTATAATTTATGGTTTTTTATGTCATACCAGAAATAATTCCCCATAAGCTATAATTTGCCCAGTGAAAAACAAGCTTGATTATCGAACGGCTTTGTCAAAATGATTGCTCATTATGAAAGATGGATGCTGGCTTAATTATTTATATAAAACTGCTGATAAAACAATATTGAGCCAATTATGGAACTAGAGAATTTTCTGCTGATTACTTGCTTTTCCTTTTCCCCAATACATTTGTTCCACTTTTTGGCTTGGAGCAGAAGAGCAATTGGCTAATACGCCTAGCTCCCCAAATGGGATGTGGGATGTAGAAAAGGATCAGACCATTTGCAATTGTGTCTAATGTTTTCCCTCTGAAGGATCTCCATGGAAAAGCAGAGTAGCCTTCAAACCACAGTTGAGGTTGGCTTCTTGTCTTCTTGAATTTAACCTAGTCGATGGATAGAGAGAATTCCAAAGTTTGCTCTGAAGTTGGAGTGGAATTGAGGGTGAATGGAGAACGTAACCAAATTGGGCTTCTGTGTATATTTCACTGTCACTGTTCATTTGATTCAGAGATTTGGATGGTGCCCAACAGGGGTGTCTGTAGGTGTGGGGGGCAAAAAAGTCAAGATGGCAACTGCAACCATGTGATCAAAGCCCCTCTCCTCCCAGAATGCACGAAAAACCTGGCTGGGTACTAAGGTGACCCTGTTGGTTATTGGTCAGTTATTTGTTTGAAAGATGGAAAAGAATTTTAAACCTTTGGTGCCTTGTGTATTATTGACTGTTACTGCAATTTGTAATTGCATGTGCAATAATTAGAAAAAAATAATTTGATTTAATTTCTACCTTAATTTACCAGAATTAATACAACCTGCCTTGTAATTTTTAACTGTTTTGGATTGCAGTTATTTCTGTTGTATGACCGTTAGCTGCCCTGTGTCGCTCCACAGGGAGGTGGGTGGCCATACCCAATTTTTAAAATAGAAATAAATAAATATCTTTGGGCTGCTACAGTGGTACCTCGGTTCACGAACTGAATTCGTTCCATGGTTCTGGTCACCAACTGAATCAAATTTCCCCATAAGGTTCAATGTAAATAAGGTTAATCCGTTCTGAACCATATGCATTTTTTTTTAACCACAAAAATATGAAACAAAGTTCAGTACAGCACAGTATGAAGAGAGAGAACACTAACCTTGCTTGAGGCGACACCAAAAAGCTTCACAGCAAGTGTCTGTCTGCGACCGCGATCTCGCCTAGAGGAAGCCACGACCGCATGTCAGAGCAGGGAAGATGGCCGCAGAGTTGTGTTCGTCACCCGATGCAGAGTTCGCGAATGGAAGCAAAATTTTGTGAACGCTGCTGTTTGTGAACCGAATTGCTCGTGAACAGAAGCGTTCGTGAACCGAGGTATTACTGTATTTCCAGAAGGCGGTACAGGGGAAATTCTGCTCAGGCAATCCCTTGCTAGCCATGCTTTGGGCTTTTGCAAGGTTCTAGTTTTTCTGTTGGACATCTCAACAGAACCCTTTTGGGAGAGATCATCGAGACAGTTGGTCTGAAGAACTTAGTATCTTTCTGTCTTGCTTATGGGAGGCACGTGGGACCATTCAGTGGTACCTGGTAATTAACTAGAGTAGGGAGAAATAGGATTAGAGGCTAAATCCTATGAAGAGCAATTAAAGAAATTTGGTATGTTTAGCCTAAGGACGAGAAGGCTAAGGAGAGACATGATAGCAGTCTTCCAGTACAAGAAGGGATGTCACAGGGAAGAAGGTGTAGATTTATTCTCCATAGTCCCTGAAGGTAAGACAAGAACCAATGCATAGAAGCTTTACAGAGAGAGATCCAAACTCAAAATGAGGAGGAATTTCCTAACTACAAAAGCTCTTAAGCAGAGGAACAGCCTGTCTCCTGGATAGGTTGGAGGTTTTCAAGCCAAGGGTGGACAGCTGTTTGTCTGGGATGGCCTGATTGGGGGGGGGGGGGATTGGCCTACAAGACCTCTAAGGACCCTTCCAACCTTCTATGATTCCAAAAGCAGTGGTAGGCAATTGTTTTGGGACTGGGGGCCTCCAGTCAGGCTCCTGACAGGTGACAAGAGGCCTTCAGGTGGCATGATGACACTGGAGATGGAAGAACAGGAAAAAAAAATCAACCCATTTTTTTCATAAGTTGTTTTGGATTTTTGCTTAAGGGATAGGCATGGGAACATTTCATTCTCACTTTTATCTTCATATTTTTAAGAGCAGTCAGGTGACCAAAATTCAAAATGTTGGCCTCAGCTCGAAACTTATCTGTTCTCCCTGGCCTATTCAACAATAGTTGTTGAATCCATATCACTTTTCTGAAGCTTTCGTTCCATCTCTTTTCTATGCGTACTGAATTTTGCCATGGTAGTTTTGCATAGTTCTCATTTCACACCATTATTAAACTTTTATCACTTGTCCCTCCTTAAAATAGCCCTATGGTGCCTGAGAAACATTGCTTTCAAAGAGACTTCAGAAACACCAATAATAGATAAGTAAAGTCCTGGAACAAGTAAATGACATTAAAATGGAAATGGCACTCACTGTTTGTCTCCCTGCTGGAAGGAGTTACATAGATTTTGCACCCGCTGCAAATCTTACAGGAACTCATTTCAATCACGGCCAGAGAAGGTGGAGGAAATGTGATGGAGTAGAGGTGGGAGAAAGGACGAGTGATAAGATTTCTTCTCCACAATTGTCCAACAATTGTTTTTGTTTTGTAAAGTCCAAACAAGAATGTCAAAGTCCAAGAGATGTTTGCCACATCTCTGACAGGCAATTTTCTGTGTAAAGTTAGTATTCTGGACTTTAGCTAACGTCAGGGGGAATCAAAGGCCTTATTTGTTTTCAGCCAAGGGACATGGTTGAACACGCCACACTTTTTGAACACAAAAAACTGCAAGTGTTGGTGACTAGGAGCTCTGCCCCTGGGAGCGCAACACTCTTACCTTTTTGGAAGGCCACAGGGAGCATCAAGATATCTGCAGCATGCAATTGGAGTCCTAAAGTGGGTTAGCTTTAACCTTTTCGAAACATGATTTAGCCTGTTGTGTGAATCCAGTCACTTCTTTAGCTTAGATTCATAGTATTATACGAAACTGGACAGTGGATTAACCCAGCAGGTGAATGGAGCATTTGTGGTAAACGCAATTCACGTAACAACAAAATGGCACCTCATCTCTAGCTCTGATTGTCTTGTTGATGGTCCCATCATTTCGGAAGGAGAAAGAGGGAGAATGTGGTTCTGCTCCTTGCTTTTCCTCATGGATATCTTTTGTCCCTCTCTTTTAGGAACACAGGTAGTCCTCACTTACCGACGGTAATTGGGATCAGGAACTCTATTGCTAGGCAACGTGGTCATAAGGCACGACATCACATGATACATCACAGCTTACAACGGCAATTCCAGCAGTCCCAGTTGCTGTTGTTAGGAGAATCCCACATGGTGGCGGTCACGTGATCACCATTTGCAACCTCCTGCTGGCTTTCCCGCTGACTTTGCTTGTTGGAAACTGGCCCGGAAAGTCACAAATGGGGATGTGACTGTGGGATGCTGCGATGTCATAACTGCGAGCTGGTTGCCGAGCACCCGAATTGTGATCATGAAACAATGAGGACACTGCAACAGCCACCGTTATGACAACCCATCCCAAGTCCCCCTCATTCAGTGCTGTCATAACTTCAAGCGGTGAAATGAGTGGACGTGAAATGAGTGGACGTTAAATGAGGACTACCTGCATATTTCAAAAAAGCCTGCACCTCATGATTACTTGATGTCGACTTCATTATATTTGCATCAGGAGAAAAGCGCCTTTTGCAGCCCAACGTTTGGGTCATGTTTTGAGGGCCACATCCCAGTTTTGATGGAGCCCAAGAGGACGTGGACAGGGCAAAAGCTAAACCAAAGGACAGCATTTCCGAAGGAACCAAGAGGTGTCAGTTGCAAATGTTTCAGGGATGTCCACCAGGGATGGGGTTTTTTTTAAAAAAAATCGAGTGGGTAGCCATGGCGACAAGACTCATCCCTTTGACACCCTCCAAAGATGCCTGAGGCATCTTTTCTCTTGACTGATAACCCTGTTGGCCCGATCAGAAACAAACAAGGACACCGGCTGAAAAAGTTGCTTTTTTTCACCCCTGTTTAAGAGAAAAGTTGTGGCTTCCTCCTAGAAAAACATGTACCATATAGCGGTGTTTCTTAAAGTGTGATCTGAAGTCCCCTGGCCCCTGCCCCGAGATCCTCTCAGGGGTCTGCGAAATCAAAATCATTTGCCAGATATTGAAGCTATGCACAAAAATTTTATTCATTCATTCATTCATTCATTTATTTATTTATTTATTAAATTTCTCCGCTGCCCATCTCCCCCCAATGGGGGAACTCTGGGCGACTCACACAGAACATTAAAACCATAAATATATATAAATACATAAAACATCAATTTAGAACTCTTGAGGATTCATGTCACTCTTCTCGTTGCTTTTTTTATTTGTTGTTAAAAAAATAGTTTTTTCATGAAAAATATTTTACCGAAGTTAATATCAAATGGGTTTCATACTGTTATTTTTACACGGTTCCATAAATAAATATTCTACGGATGTGTTGCTTTTAATTTTTAATATGGTAAATATCGGTAAGTATAACCCATACCAACAAAAGCTCTTTTAGGGCCCTCCATAATTTTTAAAAATGGGAAGGAGTCCTGAGAGTGAAAAGTTTAAGAAACACGGCCATGTAATGTTGCAGCCTCCCTTCAGGGTAGAAGAAGAAGAAAGACTATTCGGTCAATATTTATAATATTTATACATTTATAATACAACAAATATGATAGAGTAAATGTCAGGAAAATGTAAGTAAAATATGATTAAAATCTGTAAAACTAAGCCAAAGACCAAATCTATAGTCCAGTGTTTCTCAACCTTGGCAACTTTAAGATGCGTGGACTTCAACTCCCAGAATTCCCCAGCCAGCATGCTGGCTGGGGAATTCTGGGAGCTGAAATCCACGCATCTTAAAGTTGCCAAGGTTGAGAAATATTATTACAGTCCTACCAAAGCCTATGGACTTAATAAAGATGATAAACTAAAAATGAACTAAATTAATAAATAAAATAATAAAATGAACAGAACCTATGGTCTTTTAAAACTAAACTACGAACCTCTAAAACCTATAAACCTAAAACAACCAAAAGAGTACATTATTCTAGCATATTAGCAATCACATGTATACTATAACACAATAAAAGATGGTGTAGAATTTGTACAATCTTCTCAAGCGATCTCTAATAAATATAAACGCAAATCACCGATTTTATACTCGCAATTAAGCAAGCACTTCTTTCAAAATCTACCGGCAATATCGCCGTATTTAGCCGCATTTAGAGTTAACTCTATCATTTCTGTCAAAGAAAAGGAACTGCAGATATTTTTTATGGGGTATTCAGTAATAAACTCACCCTCTCAATAACTCCCACTTGCTTTTTTGGGGTAGGGGGCAGAGCAAAACCTTTGCTGGAAGCGAGGTTTTCTTTTTTCTTCTCCGAGGGCTTGGATAAATGGTTATTTTTCACAGTGCAATTTTGCACTTGCTTCGGGGAATTTAGAAAAGGTTATTCCCAGGCAAAAGAGTCCTAGCCCTATGGCCTTCTCACACAGAATTAAACAACGTAAAAATCTGAGACATATGAATTATAAGACATATGATTATGACATAAGAACCTGAGAGTGCTGCTGTGTTTGCAACCTTAAGCAGTTTCTGGAAAGAAAAAAAATTCTCTTGCTTCTATTATTCTCCAGTCTGATCACGGGCTTATCTAAATAAAATTCCTTCAGGACAAAACATTATGCTGCGTTATGTTGCACGACGAACTGCACATTGAATAAATAATTCCCGTCCATCAAATTTCCTTTCACAGTGCAGAACAGAGGAGAGATCACCTGGTGTTCTACTTTCCATCTCTAATCTCTGCTGGGTTGCTGTCATGTTCATAAAAGAGTTAAAGTGGCATAATGAAGAGATGCTCCCTTTGGGACTTTCCATGCTAATTAGCCACCCGATTGTTTTCAGTGCTCTGCAAAGTTCAGTCCCTTCTGACAGATATCGATGGACATATAGATAATATAAATTCTTGCCTGTTGTTTGCATCTCCCTCCCTGTTTTTGCTTTTATCTCCTTTCTCCAGTGAACTTTTATGGCTTTTGCTGATGTCTGCTAAATAAACATCAGCTACATTTTTGGTACCTCTGCTGAGTGGGTGTGTGTGTGTGCTTGTTCCGATCTGGATAGAGGGATGGACTGGGAGTGTGTTGGGTGACACACCGAACTGGGAGTGTGTTGGGTGACACACCAAACCCACAATAATTTTGCAACACTACCTCCCCAACAGCTGGCTCCTTGCAATTGCCACTGCTGGGCCCCAGCACTGCTCAAGCAAATAAATTCCTGAGGTCCTGAAACTGCAGATGGGGGACAGCAGATGAAGGTTGCTCACTTAGCATCATCAGGCTGACTTTGAGCTTAATCGGCTGCAAAGAAGACCAGCCTTCCTGCAGTAAGAGGAAGATGAAAATTTCCCTGGGGACAGCCACCAGGGACACATAACATCCTTTTTTTCAGGTGGTGCAATGACTTCCTGTTGGTTTCTGAGTGCAATGCAAAGTCCTTAAAAAGTCCTTTATAGCATGGCACCCAAGAATTTTCAGGACTACCGCTGGTGCGTTTGTTCCAAGCTGAGATGTTGAGAGCCCCTCCTAGTGAAATGAGGGCAAGGGGACAAGACAGTGTTTTCCATCTTACCCATCTCTATGGAATATGGTGACCATATCCCCCGCCCCCCAAGATCCAGATGGCATCTTCCCTGCCAATTTTGAGAAAGGCAGAAGCTCTTCTGCAGAGCTTTTAATTGATGTAAAGTAATTATGCTTTTCAGAACTGCGCACGGTGGCACAGTACACACACTAGAGTCTTTGTGTATTTGTCTTCTGATTTTAATTATTTTGATGGTTTTATGTTCTGTTTTGTAAACGGCCAGGAGTCTTTGTGGAATTGGTGGCACATGAATCCTGGAAATAAATTTCAGGGTAAATAAACGCTTGAAGAGAACAGCACGCTTGTTTATTTTGCTTCCATTTCAAAATTCAGCGCTTGGAAATTCAGGTTTTCTGAGTGGAGAGGTGAACAAGGGCCCTGCCTGAATTTTGTCTGTGTTTTTGTCTCTCCTGTTGTCTCAGCAGATTGGATCAAAATGCTAATGATGGAGGGGTCTGGAGCCATCTGGAGCCCGGGTCCATCAATTGTGCCCGTTTTCTGCGTCCTAATGGGCATCAAACATGGTTAACATGGATGGAATGATTTCCGCTCTCTAGTAATACTGCAGAATGATGCCAATTCATTTGACAGCTCTCTGTGCAGTTAGCCCCTGAAAAGTGTTTTCCCACTGTGTATAATTATACACGATGAAAGACTGTGCAGGATCTTGCAAAAAGTGTTTTAGAGGAATGTCCCATTTGCTTACCTCTATCTCTAGCACCTTCTTGAAGCTGTTGGACTGGAGGGACACCATCTGAAAGCAGAGACAGGGGATTAATAAACAGAGTTACTTTTTAACTTGGGGGAAGACCTTTTCAAGATTTCTAAAACGTTGAACGGTTTTGTGGAAGACTAGTGCTACCATGACACTTTGCTAAGTTAATAATGTGTTGGTGACTTCAATCCCCAACTTTATTTCAAACCTATTTGCAAGCCTAACAAAAGAGCAAATGTCTGGCTAAGGCAGGGGTGCAGAGTGTATGACTTTGTTGCTCAACCACCTTGGAGATGCATTGTTAAGAGCAAAGGTCTAATGATGGGAAGCCAAGTGGATTACATAAATTAGAATATCTCTATCGAGAATTAAGAAACTTGACTGGCATGGTTTTGCTTCATGCCTGTCCATTAGGACTGGAAGTATAATCTTCTCATCTGTTACTGGGTTAAAAAAGAAAGAAAGAAAGTTTGCTGTGGGGCAGAGGGATGTGGTGGGGAAAAAATCAAGAGATTCCTACTAATTTAATAACTGCAGGAAGAATTGAGTTTATTCTTGAAATCGAAGGAAGTGAAGGTCATTGTTGAGAATAGCTCTTGTAATATAATGACGTTTCCATCTCAAAAAGTTTTGAGGAAGGGAGGAAAAGGTTAAACAAGGTAAGCATGTTTGTAGTTCTCCAAAGTTTGTCCTGTGGCAGTTGAAGTCAAATGTGTATGTAGAACCAATGATTTGGAAATATCTGCAGTTGACTTTTTTAAACATTATTTCTTGTGATGAAATTATTGTAGCGGTCGGGTGCGGATTGAATCAGGTGACTTCAGTGTAAACTGGATGATAATTTAATATAATGTGGGGGATGTCTTAATTTAATATAATTCAGTACGTATACATCTGAATCCACTGCATGAAGAATGTCTCTTCATTGAAGATTATAGACCAGTGCAACCCAAAGTCACCTTCCACGCCTAAGGGAGAACTCAGTCCCATGGTCTCCTGGCTTCTAGTCCACCACCTTTAACCACAATACTAAACTGGCATGTGCACACACACACACACACACACACACACACACACTTTTTGATAATTGCCAGATTTAGACTGAGAGGATTACATAAACATCCAGTGAGAGGACTGGCTTTCGATTCTTCATCATTCTTTGGAAAACAACATCCATTTTCCCACAAGGTTCTTCATAAAGGCCCTGAGAAAAGAAGCCTTTTAAGGGCCTTTTTCAACTTTAGGAGATCAGACTCCAAGTGTAGTTCAAGGGGAACTGAGTCCGAAGATTTGGAGCTGCTTCGAAACATGAAAGGGTCATTCAGATATGAAGGAAAACTAGTAGCCATGATTGCTTGAACACATAGGAACATGAATTGTAATCAAGTTATTCAAATAATCAGGGGTTTCTGTATGCTTGGCCCAGAAGGTCAGCTCCAATATCCTGAACTGGTATTTATTCCTGAAGGTCCACCCAATGTAAGGATTGGCAGAAGAACAGAATAGTGGTGAGGTGGAAGAGCTTTAGGACCACATTGATGGTGCCATTTTGGACCAGGATCAGAAGCTGAAGAGCAGAATAAGGAGGACCAGCCAACAAACTTCTGCAGTGATCCTGAAGTGACACCACCAAGACATGAACTAGTTGCATAGTCATCTCAATAGGAAGATATGAGCAGATTCTCTGGATTTAAATGCTTTTACTTTGGCTTCATTATATATCAGGTTTGGAAGTGAGAATACCCTCGTTCAGACATCCAGATTTGGCTGATGTGATTGCCTCAAGCAATAGGGAGAGCTGAGCAGCTGTCAGTGGCAGTTTACTGAGAAACTCCTCTGCCAGCTGGGCACAGGCTCCATTATTTTAGCGCCAAGGAACTTTGCTAGAGCATCAAAGAGTGTGTGGAAGTTTTAGAGTTGAAGTATTATACTGAAAAGCTGAGGAGTAACCAGAGGTGGCAGACAAATATGGTGGAAATATGAAAAAAATATGCATGAAAAATAAGCATGAAACCCTGGAGAGGTGTGTTTAGGAACAATTTCAGAGGGCTGTATTTCTTAACTTTGTCAAGCCTTAGGACATCATGTATCCTGGAATTGCTCCTGAGGAACTCCACCATGCTGGTTCCACAGGCCGTCAAACATGTGGTCTACCATTGTCTTTGTGTTCTAGAGCACTGATCGGCAGTCAGTGGGCTACTGAGGCCAGTTTTGGGGCCTGTGGATCATTCAGACATGTCAAGCCCAAATATTGGTGAAAAACAATGAAAATAATATATCCAAACTTTATTTTGGGCCTCATCTTCCCTCAAAAATCCAGGGGCTGGTACCCAGAAGTACTGGTGATCAAACTGGTGCCCTAATCATCTAATCTTAAAGTGCATCTTCCCTGCCCCATTTTAAAAGAAGAAAGATTAATGGTCAGAAAAGCTGCTTCATCATTTTCATTCATAACATTTTAGTCTTCACAAGTATCTTTTCTCCACCAAGGACCATAATAACGTCCTGACTTTAAGTAGAAAAGTTCCACAGGAGAAAAAAATGATGGTTTTGAGCTCAGAAGGACCTGGTGGGATTAGATGTTTCTCTCCAACACAATCTCTGGATTGACCTGTGGAACAGGAAGGGGAAGGAAGAGGGATTGTGTAATTTTGTTTAATGTGTACGCTCAGTATCTCTAGCAGATCTGCCCTGCAGAAATTTGGATGATCACTAAAGGGCAGCAAGAAGACATGGAACAACCCTTTGCTGTTATCTAATGGACATCTTCATTTTTGCAGCCTGGATCTGGTAGTCCTAAATTAGAGTTTGAGAAACAGTACTGCACAGGATTGTTTGGAAAAGAATGACAACCACACCTGCAGTTTTTGAAATGAGTTTCCACCTTTTGAAAACATTTTCTAAGTATTGGCAATGAAAGCTTGGATAACTTAAACTGCATTCACTCTTTGTCATTATTTACTGAGACCTCAAGGCCAAGATTTAATGCCTAAAACTGAATGTTGGGCCCCAGAATTGGCTTAAAACTTTGCCATTCAGAGTTGTTTACCTCCTTCATACCATTTTTCCAAGAAAGAATACTCCACAGTGCTTATATGCATAAATCTGGGCTCTGCAGCAAATCAGATTCTATTCACCAAAGGTGTTCTGAAGCATGGAAGGGTGCAATTAAAGCATTTGTGTAAAGCAGCTACATTTAAGGCAGTTTCTTTAACTCTTTAAGGTTGCATGACCATGAGGAAAGATGCAGTTGCTTTAAAAATTGTAGACAGCTTTCAATTTGGGTCTCCAATGGTTCAAAGGACCTCTTGGGTATTAAATCCAAAGCATCGTAAAGCCCTCTAAGGTGTACTCGTAACATTTCAGTAGGTAGCAGCATCTGATTGGCCATTTTTGAGCATGAAAGCTAAGCAAGATCAAGTGTGGTTAATACTTCAATCAGAGTATTAACCACACTTGATCTTGCTTGGGAGAACAGCAATGAAGTCCCCAAAAACAATATTCAAATGCTGTGATGTGCCTAAAAAATCAGAATAATGCAGGCGATGGTAGTCCTGGGGACACTTTATGGAAGCGGAAGTTGGATTTTGAAGAAGCAGGATAGAAACAGTGTTGATGCTTTTGAAACTTTGGAGTTGTAGAAGGCTCCATGGATAACCAAGAAAACAAACAAATCAACCTAGAGTTCTCATTTGAGACACAAATGACCAGGCTCAAATTATCATATTTTGGGCATGTTACGAGACCCAGCTTTCTTCAGAAGTCTGTAATGTTGGGAAAGGAGGAGGGAAAGAGAAGAAGAGAACAACCAGCAGCAAGGTGGATGGACTCAATTATTGGGTGATGATGCATTGTTGGAAGAACCATGTTGGGACGGTTCCTCCTCGAGAAGATCTACCAGTGTGGATGCTAAGAGTCAGTACTAACTTGATGAGACATAATCAACCAATCAATCATAATATATTGGTATTATTGGGGTTTGACTGTTGATTTGGTGAGTAGTATTTCTTTATACTCCATGGTCACTCTCCAGATCAAATTAAAAAATAGCTTCTGGCTATTTTGACTAACCAAAACAAATCAGAGGCACAGAGATGATATGATTAGGATGAGGATGATGATGAGGATGATGATGATGATGATTGGTCACACAGTCAGCCAGATGTTTAGATTGGATTTAGCATTTTTATCCACCTATTAATATTATTATTATTTTAATACTGTTTGGTGTTCAGCGTGAATTAACAGCTGATATGAGCCGTGTTAAATATTTGACATTTACCACACAATCTTGGGCTTTAAGATCAAAAGCTGGATAATAATCTATTGTCATTACTGATGATAAACAATAACAAAAGAATCCAATATTGTTAGAATGATAGTATTACTAGATTAACTAAGCTGCTAAGATACAAGAATTAAAGAATGGTCATGAGAACCGTCAACGTGACAAAGCATAACAACTCACACCAAACTTTCTAAGCTGGTAGATCCAGGGAATATTGTTAACATAATATAACTTTTTTTTTTTTTTTTAAGGATTTTGACAAATCCCTGCATGGCATTTTTTTTGGCAAGCTAGCAAAATACAGCTGGTATTTTTAATCAGATCTGTAGTTTCTTAATGGTCCATATCCCAAGAATATAGTATGGTTCAATGATGCCTCAATTATTTCAATAGTAGTAAAAGATCAAACACTCCAGGATATTGTCATGGACTTTAAGTTGTTTAATGTGCTTATAATTGATGTAGGCATAAAAGAATCATTCATCAAATCCATCTATTAGATGATGCCAAACTAGTTGGGGCAGATAATTAGAGAGTAAGATATTCAAGATGATCTTGATAGGATGGAGAATTGGACCAAAACCAGGAAAATGCCTAGAGACCCATCACACTGTTCCTTTTTTGAGGAAGCAATATTATGAAAAGCTCAGAGTGAGAATTGGGCAGCAAAAAAAACTAACAGAGATAAGATAGAAGGAAATCTACCTAAATCTACTTTATACCTACAGTATTCATGTCTATCACCATGTCCAGACTCTGCTTCATACATTGTATTTTGTCCTGTTAATTTCTCACCTTTCTCTTTTTGAGGAATTATTAGTTTCACCCCAACCACAATGTTCTTGGTCCTCCTGTTCCTCTCAGCCCCTTCACTTTTTTTCCCCATATTTGGTTTGCACTTCTCTGCTCCTTCATTCGCTCTATGTGACCAAACCATTTCAGCACCTTGGAATTCAATCCGCAGTCATTCAGCACCCATTTGTGTTTGAAGCAGCTTCTTCTCGCTTCACCACACACCCTTCTTCAGTGCTCCGCTCTCAGTCCATTCAACTGACTTCCATTTTCTCCTGACATATCCGGCTCGCACTTCTATGTATAAACTTTTCAAATTAAAATTATTATTTTTTCCTTTATTCAGTTTTCCTTGTTATTGTTGGTTATAAATATGTCATTTTGTTTTGAGTTCTCTTTATAGTTTGCTGTTGAATTTTGTAGCTAGTGGGTTTTTATTTTTTTATTTTTGTGTGTATTACTTTAACTGATAATAAAATAAAATTTTATCTCTCTCTCTCTGTCTCTCTCTCTCATGTCTCTATCTCTCTATCAGTGTTGACTCCTGGCAACTGCCTGGACTAGTCCCTGCAGTTTTCTTGGCAAGATTTCTTTGTCTTCTTCCTAGAAATATAATATAATAATACAACACAACACAACACAACACAACACAATACAATACAATACAATACAATACAATACAATACAATACAATACAATACAATACAATACAATAATATAAAGTGGGTTTGTTATGCAGTAACCATTTTGGCTTCATTTGACAGATTAGACCTTGGAGATGAACTGTTAAGAGCAAAGTTCTAATAATGGGGAGTCACTACCTAAAATTAGAATATCTCTATCCAGAATTAAGAAACTCAGCTACTGTGGGTTTGCTTCATTTCTGTCCATTAGTTTGCTATGGGGCAGAGGGATCTGGAAGGGGGAAAAAATCAAGAGATTGCTACTAATTGAGGAATGAGAAGTCAGGGTGGTGTAGGGCTGGTATCGTATGCTAAAATGATATGCTTTGATTGTGCTATCATGACCACTGTTTTGACTTCTGTGTCCACTGAATGAAGAATATCAAACAGACGCTTGGCCATCATATTCTGGTCCTGTTGTGGGTTCCCTGCAGATTTCCTTCAGGGCCTCTTCATGTAAAGCACATCGCAGCATATCAGAGGCAACCAGCACATGGATCATAGAAACCAAGATTATCTGGGCACTGAATGCCAGTATGTGGCAGGACTTCAACAGGACATGTACAAGCGCATAAGGGCATTTAAATTTGGGATTACATAGGAATCATTTGCAACACAATGCAATAGGGACTAATGTAATCCAGAGTGACAACATTTTGGGGCCGAAATTTCCTTTTATTTGCTTAGAGGTTATTTTCCAGCAAAGCACCCTGTCTAATGATGGCCCTACAAAAATAAACTAGTTAATCCTTTTCATTATATGGCAAACAGAAGGAAAGTATCAATCTTCGTGTGACCAAACCCAGCAGATCTTCCCTCTGGTTAAATAGCATCTCCTGATAATAGGCTTCAGCTTAAATATCCCATTTACTGGAATTAATTTATCCTTTAGCTTGGCATCTTGTTTGCTTTTGTGTGTTTTTTTTTTTAAGAAAAGGATTTCTTTTTCATGGTCGTGGTTTGGGTGGAGGACATTTGTCCTCCTGGTTCTTTCTGTGTGTTTCCATTGTCACTTTTCATCAGGATGTTTGTTTTACACTGGAAACGCTTCCTGCAATTAATTCTACCTGCAGTTTTGCAGACGTGTAAAGAAAAGCTTGAGGTACGTTTCAAAGAACTCAAGCAGAAAAAGTCAGGCAGGGTTTCTCAATCTCCGCAACTTTAAGATGGGTGGACTTCAGCTCCCAGAATCCCCCCAGCCAGCATGCAATTTTGGTTTCTTCTTTACACTTCGCTTCACTGTGAACTTGACCTAACCATATACTTTTTAATGCCGTAATCATGGCACTGCCTTTATCTCATCCTCAATTCATAGCTGAGGAAGCCGATGCTGGCTGTTTATGAATATGGATTTAAAGCTGTTTGGAAAGAACGCCTTACGTGTATTTGAAACCGCGGTCAAGAGAGCGCTATCTTATCTTAGAGAAGGCCGATTTAAAGTGGGAAAGATGTTATCTTCTGCCTGCTGTTTGTTGCTAGCTGCGTCACTACTGACGTAGTGCTACTGCATTATAACCTTTCCTCACTGTTTCTGACAACAAGGGGTTTCACGCGGCGGTACTAATATGTACTATGGCTGTACTACTGTATTACTTTGGTGGGGATGAAGCACCACTTTGCCCACTCCAGGCTGGCTCCATGGGCCCTTCCAGGACATGTGGCCCCCATTTTCATTTCCTTACAGCACAAGTCAAGGAGAGAGTTTGCTTGTTATGGATTATTCTCTCCTCCTTCACTCTATGCTCCTCATCCATGCCTGGCACTGATCAGCTCCGTCTTTTGGGATACGGGTTTAGTGCTCTTTCAGAAGACGGGTAGATCCATGTTGGAGCTAGACATTGCACATACTTCCCTACAAGCTATTAGGTGGGCAGCTTGACTGGGGCCTAAACATGCTGTTCCAAGCATCTTCTTCTGCTTCTCCAGCCCCGATGCATCACAGATTAGAGAGAGCAATTGGGGTTGTTTTCCTACTGTCAGGCAGTGTTTAGTGGGAGGAATTATGGAGTTAAACAATAGTGATCCTTAACTTGCCCTGCATTAAAAGAGCAAGGATAGCATCAGTCAAGAGCCTTGTTATCTTGGCAAATAGGGCTTGGCAATTGGAGCAGCCCAGTTTTATGCCAATTTTTTTGGGGGGTAGGCTTTAATGCAGCTGTCTGGCTGGGCCACTGTCCGAAACCTACATTACTTGTGGGGCTGCCTTCCTGCACAATTTCTCTCCCCGATGAATTGGGTTCATTCAGCCTCCAAGGGTTTCCTTTGCCTAATCCATACTGCTCTTCAAAAATGATGTAGAAGAAATGCTTTGGACCTCACACAAATAGTGTTGTCTTGCTACCCCATCGATGTTGCTGCTTTAATGAACTTCAGTAATGGCGCTGCCTTCATCTCATCCTCAGTTCACAGCTGAGGCAGTTTATGCTGTCTGCTTATGAACATGGATTTAGAGCTGTTTTGAAAAACACCATACCTGTATCTGAAACCCCAGTCAAGGGGGAAATGTTAAAGCAGCAACATTCTTTTTGAAGCATATGCGTCAACCTGAAAAAAGCCAAGTCCGTTTAACGATTTGCAGAGAGGTACTGGACGTGCACAAGTGTGAGGGCTAAAGCATTTCTTCCACCTTATTTTTGAAGCACGCACAGCCCTGCTGTCCTCTGTTCAGTCTAGGCAGCACTCAATTTCTGATGTTTTATTGGACCACTTTCTGCAGATTTGAAATCTGTTAGTGGGACTAAGAGATTTCAGATAATGGTTGAGAAATAATCTAGAAATAATAGTTGAGTCCAAAGGTAGTTACTTAGTACTCATTTCAACAAATTGTTTAATTGATCTTCCTTTCTAAGGGTGAACTGAAAGTAAACTAGTTTCAACTTGGAACCTGAAGATGCTGGGTGAAATTTTTCATGAATATGGCAGTGTATTGGTAATTATTCTTCTGTTAGTTGGCAGAAGTCTTTTCAATTCAAAAGGGGTCCAAAATGAAATAAGGACAAATTGCCCTCACTCTGATTTGGCTTTTAGGCCAGTATTTCTTAATCGCAGCAAGTTTAAGAGGTGTGGACTTCAACTCCCAGAATTCCCTGCCGGGGCATGCTGGCTGGAGAATTTTGGGAGTTGAAGTCCACACCTCTTAAACTTGCTGAGGTTGAGAAACACTTTTAAGCAATGCTTTGCCACTGCAGGGGTCATTACAAAGCCCACTTAAAATAAGAGAAGAATGTGATTAGGAAGCCCAGTCAGAGTGAGGGCATTATCCCTGCCTCCTCTTTTTAACTTTGTAGAGAAAAAATGGTGCCCGTCAGCATTTGAAGGCATTGCTACCACTGATGGGTACTCCCTGCTCTTCCCTCCCAACTAACATCTGTCCTCAAAAACTCACCTCCTTAAAGATGCATGCTACAAAGAAGGTGGTGAAGATGAGAGAAGTATTTCAGGTGGAATGTATGACCTTTGATCTACTAATGCCAAATAACCTCATAGGGCACTGGGCCTGCCACCCAAAGAGGGGGTCAAAATCGCAGCAGGGTATAAGATGTAGCAGGTGGGCTCTGCTTGGTTGCATAAAGTACATAAAGTACCCCAGCCTGATCTTCCTCCTTCTGAAATGTGGAACTCAAGCTTGGCTACACAGTTCTCCAAATAGTAGTAGCAAAGGGTGTAACCAATCCACTAACTTCTCCTGTTTTGGATGGGCTGTTTCCATGGTCAACTGCCTCATAGCATTCAGATGAACGTCATTTTGATGTTCATCTGCCAAATATCCATCTCTCCAGGGGTGATATTTGTGGGATGCCTGAGCAAATATTGTAGCTTTGACTTTCAGGATCCAAATTCCCTGCAGAAACTATGTCAAGAATACTTTCATGGTGTTACAGTAGATGGATAAATAATTCCATTTAGATTAACTGCCAGGGTCTGATTCCTGAAAAATTTATAGGTTTTAATGTGCTTTCAGTCAATATAAAGCCCAAAACTTAAATAGACACTAAGGACCCATAAATATGTTTCCTTGTTTCCAGATTAAGAATACAACAGAGCTTCCTTTACCTCAAACCCAACACTTTAAAACTGAATTGATGCACGCTCAGTTTGCAAAAGAAACACTAACTTGGTTAACTATTTGGAACACTGTGGGACAACATGAACTTTGTTGGTGTTCCTGGAATTTTTTCCAACAAAACTCTGTTAGATTCAGTTTTCCTTCTAATATAGGATAAATGGAGATGTAGGTATCTTGGCAATCCACCTAATTTACAGAAAGGATCCCTGCAGGTAGATATATGAAAGCAAGCAGATTCCAAAACTTCCCTTGCAGACAATCACATTAACCAGCCAAGCAACCAATCAAAAACCAGGATTTAAGACGATTAACTTGCTGTTGATTTCAACACACAGAACCTGACTGAAGAGCTTTATCTTTTCAAAAGCAAAGTGGGTGACCATTTCCAGTTCTGATGGATTTTCCATTCCAGAACTGGACAGAGACAAAAAAGAGGCCAGCTCTCGGTAGAACCTATTTTGCCCTTAGCTTTGATGGATGAAACCTCACTTAGTCCTCCTAGAAGCAAATACTTCTGCTACGACGAGGGATCAGTCTTCAGCCCCCCAGTTCCACTGAAATAATTTTAAATAGATAAATGAGTGAAATCTGGCAACGTCACCAAATCTCATGTAATTATAGTATTCTTGCACGAGATTGCTCATCAGAGTCCTTGTAAGATGGAAAGCTCTTATGAGTCTGAACCTACATCCATCTGCCGTACAAATCAGAATTCTCCCGCCAGAAGGAAGGTGTGCCCCAAGTAATATTTCCACCTGGAATTTAGCTTTTGCTAAATTGTCTGTATTGTTAGACAAATAAGGTATGAACCAAGGCCCTCTTACAACTTCAAGGCAATGCGTATTTCCCTTGAGGGGCCCTTGAAGCACAGCACAACTGCTGGCATTATTTCTGAGTCTGACCTCTCCTGTTTATTTTGTCTCCCTTCTGCCTACGCCTCTTCCTGTTTGCTTGTTTATTTGTTTGCATGATTTCTGCCCATTCTGGCATTTTACAACGCACCATCAAAGCAGAACTATGAAATGTCCACAAAATCATGAGCAGAGAAGGAAAAGGTTGATGCACCCTCCACCTGCGTAAACAAATTAATAAGCCAATGACATCATTTCAAACTCCAAAGCCTTTTTGAAATAATTTGGTTTTGATAACTTAAACAGAAAGCCAACAGTGGAAGCGGAGGAGCGACTGACTGAATTTCTAGGGGTTTATTTCATAATACAGGTGCATCAACAGGAAAACAGCAGCTACGGGCTCTAGTTCTTCATCTCATGAAAATGGGGAAAGATTAGCAACTTCTCCCAGGATGTAGATGGGTTGGGTCAAACCTGTTTGGAGAAGACCGTCCTGCAAACTCTTTGGTGCCATGCCAAATAGGGCTTTGTAGATTAAAAGCGGGACTTTGAAACGTATGGATTTATGATTGGATTTTGAGGCTGCCCAACTCCAAAAAGATGCTGGGTGGTTTACAATAATTATAAGGGTCAGTACACTGGGGTCAGCTGGGTCAGTACATTGATCGTGTCACTTGCATAGCCTGGGGTTGAGATGTACAATTAGGTGTACAAGACCCCAAATTGATGGATGACCTCACTCAGTGGTTTTGGGTATCTTGTACTCAGAAGCTTGCGGGATGCCAGTCCAGGGCTAGACCACCAGTGTAATGTGCTCATATTGATATATACCAGCCAACAGTTGGTCTGCTGAATTCTGGACCCATTTTAGCTTCTGGGTGGTCTTCAAGCCTAGACAAGTGGTGTTGAGGACATGAGTCACTGTCACAAGGTTGTTTCACTCCTTGTAGGGCTGCAGATATGGCTGTTCCATCTCCAAAAATTTGGGCAGAGCAAGGCTGTTTATCGGCAGGTACCAGGGTATTTTTAAAACTCATATCATGATTCTCTCCCATTGTGGGAGAGAATGCTGGTGACCCAGTTATTTATTTTTTATTTTTATTTATTTTATTTATTGGATTTATCTCCCGCCCATCTCCCCTACAATAGGGGACTCTGGGCGGGTTACAAAGACATTAAAATGATAAATATATATAAAATACGTACCATATATACAATTAAAACAATACTAAAAACAAAAAATCCAAGAAGATGGAAAATCAGGGTGGGGACAGCTGGCCACTATGGGGCTAGCCATCTCCCTGCTTGAGATGTTCCCTCCCCACCCCAGGCCAAGTGGCAGAACCAGGTCTTCAAGGTCCTTCGGAAGGCCAGGAGTGTGGGGGCCAATCGCACCTCCAGGGGCAGAATGTTCCAAACAGCGGGGGCTACCGCAGAGAAGGCCCACCTTCTGGACCCCACTAACAGAGTTCTTTTACTGAGGGGGTCCGAAGCCCGCCCTCTCTGTGTAACAGGTGGGACGGGTTGAAGTCATAGGGGAAAGGCGGTCCCTTAGGTAATCTGGTCCCATGCCATGTAGGGCTTTAAAGGCAATAACCAACACCTTGAATTGGACCCGGAAGCAAACTGGTACCCAATGCAGCTCGTGGAGCAATGGTGTTACATGGGCCCTTCTCAGGGCTCCAAAAATAGCCTGCGCGGCCACATTCTGGACCAGCTGTAGCTTCCGGATACTCTTCAAGGGTAGCCCCATGTAGAGTGCATTGCAATAGTCTATCTGGGACATAACAAGAGTGTGAGTGACTGTTCGAAGTGCTTCCCGATCCAGGAAAGGGTGTAACTGATGCACAACCCGAAGCTGTGCAAAGGCCCTCCTTGCCACGGCTGCCACCTGCTCTTCAAGCAGGAGCCGTGAGTCTAGGAGGACCCCCAGATTACGCACTGGGTCTGTCTGGGGTAGTGCCACCCCATCGAGCACCAGAGATGACAAAGTCCCGGATACAGAAGAGCCATTAACCCACAGCCACTCCGTCTTACCAGGGTTCAGCCGAAGCCTGTTGCTCCCCATCCAGACCCTTACAGCCTCCAGGCACCGAGAAAAGGAGCATGGTGCATTTTCCTGGCCAGTTTTTCATAATCTCTACTCATGTGTCAAACTTGTGAACAGAGCTATACACAAGGGAGAAACTCACATTTATGAAAACACCCTGCAGGCTTAATTTGACTCCTCAGTCTAGCCTACACTGAAAAACTAATCAGAATGACAAGTAAAGATGAGGAATAAATGGAAATACTGTAGATAATTTCAATGGCCAGCGTTTTCCTGAAAGTTTACATTTCTACAGCTGAGCCAAAGATAGATGGATAAATGATAGATAGGTAGGTAGATCTATCTGAAAAAAGCTAACCAAAATGATGCTATGATATCCTCTTTCCAACAGGTTTACAGCAACTTTATGGGTATACCGTTTTGCAGAATGATTCTGATGTTTTCATTAAAATAAAAAACACTGTAAAATTTATCTCTTGCTTTGCCTCAAGGAGTTCAAGGTGGCTTCACTGCATGTTCTTCTTGTCTTTTGCACTGAGACTTGGTTTCTTATCAGTAAGAGGAGCAACGTGGACTTTTCCATGTTTTGTACAATATTGGCAGACTAACAGCCTTCCAGGATGCTCGAAAATGCTAGCGTCCATATGGGACCTGGGTCATTGTGAAAAGAAAAGGTGGCTACCATCCCATTTGTTAAAAAACTTACTTGGGGGGCAAAGTGTAGGGGAAGGAGGCATTCCTCCAATATTTTCTCAAACCAAAGTATTTCTAAGAAATGTCAGAGTTTCTAATTTAGGAATGGTCCACATGTGAACTTGTGTCTCTATATTTGAGAAACATCTCAAGATGCAATGGCCAGATAAATCAACTGAACTGAAAGGCATTGTGTTGGGAGTTGTAGTGGAAGTTTCAAGGGGATTACTCACATAGTTTCAGGATTCCATTAACCCTGAGCACTGGCCAGGCCAAGGAGTCTTTCAAGGAGAATGTTCCTAATACAAAGACTTTGAATACAAAGGCAATACTATATTTCAATTGCTTTTCCATCAAGTATGGCACAGAGAGGACGTGACATTGTACTGCTTGCATCAGAGGGCCCACCAACCCACAAACTCCCCAAGGGTTAAGCTCTGGATTAATCACAGGAAAGGGGCAGAATCTAATTTGCAATTAAAATTAGATCATGCCAAGATCTCTGGTTTTCATATAAACACAACATGAGGCATATGTCAGGACAGCTGGAAAGGGCGGTCTTGGCAATATTTCTACCTCTATTTGCTAGTAGTAAAAAGGAGGGATTGGGGGGGGGGGGAATGGCATTTCTGAACCAGGTGTGCTTGTTGGTTCCTGAAGAGTGGTGAAGATTGTCGAAGTCCACTGGAGTTGGGCAGCCAATATAAATAAATGAATAAATGAATAAATAAACCATCTTGTTCCTTGGGCAGTTTATCACAGATCAGCTGAGAAAGGAAGGATGCTTCAGTTCCAGCAAGATTTTCAAAGCACAACAGCTTGGAAAGCTGAGTAAGGAGTGGGACCTGGGAGTATTTACTTGGAAAGGAATTTGTGTGATCCCACCTCAGTTGCTTAAGCAACCTAGATTGTCTAATGAATGCCATTAGATCATTCTGATTTGCATCAACCCCCTCATTTTAGGATTAATGGAAGTGTGGAAAGCCAGGGAGGGAACGCAGTAAAGTTGTAGTCAACTGGAAAGCAGGCAGGGAGGGAGGAAGAGAGAGATGGATGGATCAATGGATTGATGGATGGATAGCAGGGATGAAAGGAAGGAAGGAAGTGATGGATAGATAGATGGATGAATGAATGAATGAATGAATGAATGGAAAGAAGGAATGGAAGGAATGGAAGGGAGGGAGGGAGGGAGGGTGGGAGGGAGGGAGGGAGGGAGGAAGGGTGCAGAGCACTGGAAAGAGAGGAGCCAGGGGGGCTGGAAACCTTTGGAGAGATGGGAAGCCAAAGTGGCTGCAGACTATTGGAGAGAAGGGAAGCCAGACCACCAGAGAGCTGGGAAACGGGGTGGCTATAGACCACTGGAAGGACAAGAAGGCAGAGCAAAATACTCTCAAGTGAAAGACAGAACACTCACCCAGAGACCTTTGGATGCCTCTGAACTAATATCAAGCGCATGAACCCAGGGCTCAGTTTGCATTTCCTCAAAATGTTCTTTGCAGCAGCGATGGGGAAATTCAAAACATTACCTGTTCCATGAAACTGGGGGTGGAGGTGGGGTGAGGTGGGAGAGTTTCAGACAATGCAGAAGACTTTTCCAGCATCGCCCGAACACTGAGCTGAGAGAAGGCACATTCCGACATTCTTCAACCCAGCCGTCTATTTTTTCTACCGCTCCTCGTCTTTGCAAGGCTGCCTTTAGAACAAGTCAGGCTATTCAATCAATCACACAATTGTGACTATCATCTTGATGGTCCCCCCCACCTGCCACTGTCCCCTCTGAGGAAATGCCTCTTCCATTTTTCTGGGACAGCCCTGAGACTATCAAGTTCCTTAACGACTCATCAAGCAATAACACTTTATTGATTTTATTATTTTCCCCAAGTTCCAGGAAAGAGCAATGCTAACTGCTTTTTAAATAGACATTGTTGAATTTTACTGCACAATGGCCTTTCTGCTGTTGCCCTTAAGTTTATGGTTTCCAGAGAAACAGCTGATCTTTCCCCTGGTTGCCCGGAAGACAAAAGAGCATCGTGTGTCACTTTAAAGACCAGCAAATTTACAACAGCCCACCTAAGTTTACATTATAATAAAGACATTTGAATGACAGAGTCTCTTTGAGTGCCGAGTGCTTATTCTGCTGCTTTGTTTATATTACCCTTGGAATAAAAGTCTTCTATGTCTTCATCTGAAAGCTGCCATGGAGAATTTAGTCTGGAGTGGATTAGAGATGAAGAGCAGGAGATACCTGAAGGTGAAACAGTAAAAACTCTTTTGAGTTGAGTTTAGGGCTGTCCAAAGGATCAGGTCAAAACACCAAGATGGCAGCCACCATGGTGTGATGGAAGCTTTCCCTGGTTGCGCAACAGAGAGCCCCCGTTGTGATTCTTTGCTATTACGATGGTTGATTTAGTGTTGTTGTATGTTTTTGAACTGTTTTGATTGTCTTTGGATTTTGTAAGCAACCCTGAGACTACCAGAGTGGGTGGCTATAGCAAATTTAAATAATCATAATCATAATCATAATCATAATGATAACAACTGACAAAATCACCACCAGTCCATTGCAAAAGGCAGCTTGACTTGGAACAGCTTATATCCTGCGACGAGACCTTGAACAAAATCAGATGACAACATCTGCTTATCCCAGCTCCTTGGGAAGGACTTGATAGGTGGATAAAAATGCCAAATCCAGTCTAAACATCTGGCTGACTGTGTGACCAACCATCATCATCATCATCATCATCATCATCATCATCATCATCATCATCATCATCATCTGGACGAAGCTTCAGTTGTACTGTCATGGCTGCCAACTTGCTTTTTTGACTATGCCCTGGGCATATCCCTGGTTAAGTTGGACTCCAAGTGACTTCAAGGGTCCACGTTGTTTTCTTGGCAGCAGAACTGAAGTGGTTTAGTGCTGTCTTCTTCCAGGATGTTTTCTTAACTCTTGTCCACTGCTGTAGCATTTCCCAGTGGTCTCCTCTCCAAGTAGCAGCCACGTCCTACACATCTTAACTTTCTGAGATCAGCCAAGGTTGGTGCCGGGTCCTGCACTGTAGATAGATTCAGGGCTAAAAGCAATGATGAAAGTTGTTCTTTTGTGTGTCCTGAGTTCTCCCACCATGACTGCACAGCTGTATTTTTTGACTGCACTGTTCCTCCTCCTCCAGTTTCTAGGATGCAAAGTTCTTCGTTTTTGTTTTGTTTACTGTCTTGAGCTTTTTTTGGGAGCTTACACTGAATTTCCATATCTTTCTTGTTGCATTGCTTTGGAAACCACGTGGCTAATGTCCAGCAGCAGCTGTACCCAATACACTGTAGTGTACTTCATCTAGCCAAGCCTGTTGATTTGAAAGAGGACTAGGTCTAGAGCAGTGTTTCTCAAACTTGGCAACGCTAAGACATGTGGACTTCAGCTCCTGGGAGTTGAAGTCCACATGTCTTAACACTGGCAAGTTTCAGAAACACTGTTCTAGAGGTAACAGCTTTTTGAGATTCACCACCCAATTTGTGAGCAGAGATCCTGGGAATTTTGCCAGTGGAAGGCAAAACCCTCTACCATTTCTCAAGGACACAACTCCCCCTTAACAGTGACAGTTGCACCATGGTTAAAAAAAATGCTTCCTAGGAGATTTCCCTCCTAATTTCTTTCCTTGGGATTGTTTGGAAGTGTGGGAAGCCAAAGAGGCTGCAGATCACTTGAAAAATAGGAAGCCAGGGAGGTTGAAGAGCATATTGTACAATGGGAGGCATTCACACAAATCTCTTGGACATGTCACTGAATAAATGCAAGAATGCCACACTCCACCTAAGTGAATTTCTCCTCAATTCTCTTTTTGGAGAGAAGAACCCTAAGTTCCCTCTCACCAAACTGAATGAGAACCAGTAGGGAAAAAATGGAGAAGAATTTCTCTGCCTGGCAACAAGTAGATCATCATCTCCAACTACAAGTAGCATTGTTTGAGGAGAGACAAGGCTTCTGCATGTCTTTGGATCTCATCCTCCAACTGGCCCTTCAGCATCGTCTGACATTCCCTCTCCTTCCAGCTGCAAAACTGAATCACTGCCCAGAGTCCACTGGAGATGGGCGGCCAATAAATTTAAATTTAAATTTAAATTTAAATAATAATAATAATAATAGTAGTAGTAGTAGTAGTAGTAGTAGTAGTAGTAGTAGTAAAATGTCCCCCCGTTCCTTCTTTCTCTGACTGTCCTGACCCCTGAGAGACATACGTTTATTCACGACCATATTGCACTCTGTTGTATACAGTAGATTTCTATGAGAACTAAAAGGTACAAAGAAAAATAGCTTTTTTCCCTCCTTTTAAATCCACTTCCAACCTACAAATAAATTACAGCACCTTTTGACAGTCTAGCTTAGAGGCTACAAAACAATTTCTCTTGAGCGTGGATGGATATTAATATTTCCTTGCTCTCTGTCAGAAGAGATGATTCACTTGAACAGAAATTGTTTATGAGTGTGTCCTCTCGCTCACTTGCGCACACACACTCACACAGAGAGATGCATTTGAGTGATCTCTTCATTAAAATGCAGGGTCCCCAAATATCAGTATCCAAGAATCTCTTATATTTGTCAGCGGGTTGCAGCACACATTTTGTGTTATTTCAACATGAGTCAATGTGCTGAAACTTTCTGTAACGAAGGGAGTGTTTAGAAATGTGAGCCCATGTTATGGGCAGTCTAAATCAGTGTTCCTCAACCTTGGCAACTTGAAGGTGTCTGGACTTCAACTCCCAGAATTCCCCAGGCAGCATGGCTGGCTGGAGTTGAAGTCCAGACACCTTCAAGTGGCCAAGGTTGAGGAACACTGGTCTAAATGATTAATTGGTGGGGATAACTAATCACAAAACAAGCCATTGAGTCAAAGGCAAGCAAAACCCTTGATTACAATTATAGATGGTGTCCTTTTGTAAGAATCTGGCTGGAGACTGTGAGCAACTCAGAGGAAGGGTTGGAAACAGAGGTTGGCTCATGTTTTGCTTCACAGCATGCTAGCTTCCTATTTTCTGTAAAAACACGTACATAAAAATAGGTAGGATAAGGAACTACCTCTGGAGTAGGCAAACTGGGGTCCTCCCTAAAAAGAGTCCTTGGCTTTAGCCACTCACTACAAAAAAGTGCATTCCCTTACAACACTTATAGGAATGTTTTGGCAAGCCGATCGTCACTTCTAGGAGCCATGGTGGGGACAGGAAGAACTAGGTTTACCCCAGAGGGAAATTAACTTACATTACATGTGGATTTTTAGTACTTTCTGGAATTGATTTCTCCTGGGTGTAAAGATCAAGAGGAGAAAAACATCCTGCACAGCTTTTGCATCTAAGCCATGTTCAAGGGGTGGGAGACTTGTGGCTCCCAAATATTTCTGATTTACAGTTAACAGCACAGATCTCCCCACCTCTGGCATAATGGAGACATGCTTTTCAGAATTAAAGCTGCATCCCGAAATGCAAACATCTCTGTTGCAAGAAATTGGTCCCGAAAGAGTAGATAGATGAATCCTGGGGTGGGGTGGGAGTCACGCTGCATTGGGATCTACAAGTGGGGTGAGTAAGTCCCTGCAATTCTAGAGAAGTCAAGTCTCGGTTTTCAAAACTTGAAAAAGTTTTTTTTAAAATATTTGTGGGTTAAACAGTAAGCATTAAAAAAATAGTGGGAAGCAATGGTGTCCACGGTAGCGGTGGGATCAAACTGGCAAAATGGTGGAGGGGGCACTACAATGGAATGTCCACCTCTCTGGAACATGTTTGTGACATTGACAGATGTAAAAAATGAACGAGGCTTGCATGACCATACGCTGTCCACCATCTTCCAGATTTTGAGCGTGGTCAATCCTTGATTTACATGAGTTATCCTTCTCCAAAATGGCATGAGTGCCCAAGCTTTTGCCTTGAGGTGAGGTGAACAGGAAATACTGAGTGAAACTTTACTGGTTTGTCACATGACAATGATAGAAAGATCTCTTCATCTATCATGGCATTAATATCTCAAAGAGAATTTCAAAACTGGAAGGAAAGGGAGAGCACAGTTATCTACTGTTAGCCTTTCACATGAAAAGAATGAAAGGTGTTCTTTCTGAGCATGAATAGGACATGTCAAAAGAGCTTTGTATATTTTCTCCCTGACGGAGTAGATATAATTTACTCTCCAAATCAAAAGGCCAGGGGGAAAAAAAGATGTGGAAAGAAGAAAAAAAAAAGGCAGTTTTTTCACCACTGTTATAACAAATAAACATTTGTTCCTGTCCTACAATGGCTTCCTAGACATTTGCTATTAACCATTAAATGACTGCTCTAAATAACTACAGAGGATAGGTTATTTACAGAATTAGAAATAATGTGACTCTAATAGAAGAGAAGGAGACTTTGGTTTATCCACTTTAGCAGAAGGTGGGGAAGAGGCAAGTGAGGGCTGTTAATAGACTTGCCAATAACTGGGGGGAAGGCCAAATGGTCTATTGTGTCATAGTCCATGATGGCCATGGACTATGGAGCTTGATTCGAACAAATGTAGGCCCCTCAACCTGGTGTCCTCCAAATAGGATGGACTTCAAAAATCACTAGCCAGATCCAAATATCTGGTGACCACCAGACTGGGAAAGGCTACTGTTCACTGTCAACTGATCTCTGGTGGTTTTGGGATTGGTCTATTGGAGAACAGGTTCCGCACATCAGTGTTTTTTTCTGGAGTCTGTTATTGTTTTTGGAGAACTTGGGTGGAAAAGGATATTATTAATAAGCTTAAACCAGCTTATTGTGAATTCAAAGCATTTAAAGCATTGCAATCTATTTAATAGCAATATATTCAGTTAAAACATCTTTTAACTATTCAACATGGACCTAATGCATTAGCAACTTCTGAAACCCTCAGATCACTTGTTTTATTAGAAAATGGTTTGGAGGATTCTAATCCACGGCTATAGACAGCTGTGAAGTGTTACTAACATAGATATTAGCAATTTGCAGAGAACATTGGAATAAAGAGTTGAAATATCTAATATTAATGTATTAATGGTCCTGTGTTAAATATATCTTCTATGATCTCAGGATGAGACGAATTCATCAAAAAGAGACAGATATTTTTCCATGTTTATTAGACACTTTAGCAGTTATTTAAATAGGTTTGGTTGTCATCTGTTTAGTGCTGGAGATGAATATATTTATGGGGACTGATACTTACATTCTACAGTTGGCCACTTTGGGGCTGATACTCAGACCACTGTTAATATGCTTTTGCAAAGGGAAGTAAAGTTTAAAGATGTTTATGCCATACTGAGCTGTATACCAAAAACCTGGAATTTGTCAGCTCATGAAGAACTTCGGATTTTATGGAGTTTGAAGCATAGCCAAAAATATGGTTTTGCTTTGTTGGAAAGAAACCAGCGCTCAAGCCTTAAAATCTTGGGTTGAAGTACTTACTTTCAGTCTTTGAATTGTGTCTTCACTGACAAAATAGAAAGACTGACCAACATGATTCTATATATTTCCTATATTTCTTATATTTAATGAGCGGCTTAAATCTGAATCACTGTTATATATTTATAGCTGTATGTGTAGTTTGTTTTATATATGTGTCTCTGTGGGGTTTTTTAAAAGTTCTTTTCCCTTTTCTCTTGGTATTTTACTTGTATTTGATATTTTTCCACTTTTTCTTGTGGTTTGTATATTATTGTCAATTTTTTAAAAAAAGAAATTTTCTCATGTCAGTGGTTTCTCTGGAGACTACTTGGCCACCTGGACCATTTTTTGATATCTTACTAATGTATTTACTTCTTCCAAGCCTAAGCCATCTGTGTCCTACATACAGCTTCTCTGGAGAACATAGCTAAATTATAGCAAGAAGGTAGGTATTTTACTATGCCAACGGATAAGAGTGTGTTTCCCTTGGCCGTTGTTCCTCGGGAGATCTTTTTGCACTCTTCTGGAATGTGATGTGAAGAAAGGATTCCACGTCACCCACAAGCAGGAAAAGGGGAGCGGAAAAGGTTAGTATGACTCTTAAAGGAAAAAAGAGTAAATTCTCTAACAAGAGGATAAGCTATTTCATTTTGTAGCCAAGCCAAGATGGGTGATATCAAAGGGTTCCTTGTGCCTGCACCATGAGCCCAGCTCATGGCTTTCATTGTTTTAATGGTTAAAGAAATGGGGCCACTGCAGCAATTCAATGGCTGCTTCTCCTTGTCAAGGGTTCAAGTACAGCTTCACAAACCATGGAGTCTCTCTGGTTTCTGAGAACAAAGCGAAGTAGCCGTGTTGCTTCATTGCACCTGCTTTGCTTATCATGCCCGGCGTTTGCAAGTGTAGGGAGGGACAAGGAGGAGGCTACCAAGGTAAGACAGAGAGGTCAGGACCAGTGCAGTGAGGACAGGAAGCATGGGGAACGTGACATCTGGAATTATTTCCATCCCATTTACCAACAGCCACAATAGGAAGCATCTGTATTGTCTTCGGCCTAAGAGTTGAATCTGTCTGGGTTTCTGCTCTTTCCTTGCATTGCACTGGGGAGCACAGGGTGGGCTGTGTGGACTGCGCCCTGGGTCACATGACCAGGAGATCTTAGAATGGAGCAGTTGCCACCATTCAAGCCGCGGCTTAGCTGCCTCTCCCATAGAGATGTGTGGGGGGAAATTTTCCACCTTTTTCTTCTACTGCCCCCAGTTGAATTCAGCCCATTTGTGGGTCCTTCACCAGCTTCTCCATTTACACCAAATTTAGTTCCACTCTGTTCCATTTTTCGAGAGTTATCCTGCTGACAGGCAGACATATGAACAGACGGGGTTTACATAATTTCTTGCTAACACTCCACTGGGTTGGAAAGAATAAAAGCCAGACAGAAGGATAACGTGCAATTAAGAAGCCAAGCCCTTCCTTCCTCCCACCCTCCCTCCCTTCCAGGTCCAAACAGGGAAACCAGCTACAGAGGGTGGCGAATTGGGAGGGTACCTGGTAGAGCTTCTGGTTATGGGTTGCAAGTACTTTCAGTTGCCATCACCCATCTTCCTGGAGGAAGACAATGCCCCGAGCAGACTTCCTCTCCGTAATCTTTTCCAATTTACCCATTTGTAAACTGGTAACAACAACAACACCACAACAACAGAGCTCTGCAGCATCATCTCTTGGCCCAGGAGCATTGAAGCATCTGGCCAAAATACAACAATGTTCTCTACTTCAGAGTATATGAAAACAAAAGCATCAATCATATGCTTTAGGGATGAGTTTTATTAAAAATAAGAAAAAGGAAAAGGAAGTCGTTGAGCCTGCATAGCCAAATGCCCAAACCATTACAGTGGGATGGAATAAGGCCTTCAGCACTGATGAAAAACAGAAACAGCATCTCAGATATCACTCTCCCATTGAATGCTACAGGGAGAACGGATACTGATCCAGAGGGGTGGGATCTTCAATTCAGATAGCCTCGATGGAATAAAACACGCATGAATGGAGTTTGCACAAAGGCAATAAATGTCTGACACCAAAATCGAAGGCATATTCCTTGAGTGACTTCTGTGTCTGGACCAGACTTCTCTCATTGGTCTTTAAGTGGGTTGAGGTGAGAGTGCATGTATGAACGTGTGTGTGGAGTTACCTTTGCTTAAGATAATCAGTAAAGCTTCTTTCAAATCCATCGGGACCCTTAATCTATTTATAACTTTCCAAAATCAACGTTTTAATCACCCTTTGGCTGTTCGTTCAAAAAAAAAAAAAAAGATTGTTTTTTTTAATGTCCTTAAACTTATCTTTAAAACTTCTTTCGCTAAGGGTTAAAGGAAACTCGCCTGGTGCGTATTATTTAAACTTGTCGATAGAAAGGTTCTTAATAGTTGATAAGCAGTTAACAAGCAATTTCCAAAAGCGATTAAGAAATGAGGCTCGGCAAAACTTGGTGTCCATAATATAGGCTACGTTTCAGCTGTTAGCTTGGTGGAAATTCCTCAACTCCCAGCCACAATTCACAATCTGACTGCAGAAACCTCTGTTCCTGCATTTTACTCACGAGCAGCAGCTGTCTGGAGTACAAGTGGGTGATCTCATGATCTCTCTTCTTTCTGGAGAGACTTGACCAGCCAGAAATCACCGTCTGGCCACCAATCTCACCACAAAGCTGTCTCTGCTCCTTCGAAGACATCTAGTTCGCCATTCATCCTCACCAGAAGTCCAATAATCCATAAAGCTCTAGGTATGGTATATTTGGGGGGAAAATCCCTGTCCACCCAAAATAAAGTCTGACACCCACCTTCTTCAGGTTTGGTTTGTGCACTCAGTACAAATGAACTCTCTTACCTGTTTGTTCAGGTAGCTGTGGCATTTGGCTATCTGGCTGAGCATGGGGGTGGAAATAGGATTTGTCCCTTCGCTACACCAGACATGCTTGCTTTTTGCTCCTATTTTGCAAAAGCTCTTCATGCACTTACTTAGGACATATATGGTAAGTTTCTCTGTCAGTTAAATCAGGCATTAGCTCTCTGATCTAGATTCCAACGTTGGTTGGGAAGTGGGCAACGAGCAACCAGCTGGATTTGATTGTCTTTGCATATATTCCTCTCTGCCATTTCTGGCAAGTCATTTTATGAAAGATGAGGCTGCCAGGGGATTTGACAAGGTGTCATCAAGCATTGATTGCCATGTCAAGCTGTAATATGTTTGCTGTGAAAAAGGAGTTTGGTCTCCACTCAGAGGCATTTCATGTACTTTACTTCAGAGGTAGAGGGAAATAAATCTCTGATCATCAACATAGTCATTTGTTTTTTTGGGGGGGGAGAATAATGCCTTCCCCTTCCCCCCTTCCCCCCTTCCCCCCTTCCCTTCCCCTTCCCCTTCCCCTTCCCTTCCCCTTCCTTCCCTCCCTCCCTCCCTCCCTCCCTCCCTCCCTTCCTTCCTTCCTTCCTTCCTTCCTTCCTTCCTTCCTTCCTTCCTTCCTTCCTTCCTTCCTTCCTTCCTTCCTTCCTTCCTTCCTCTTACATGCTGCTTCAACTGAAATGACTCTGAGAGGTACAGCAAATAAGTTTAAAAAGAAAAAAAAGATTACAGCAAAAAAGAAAAAAGAAAAAGAAGAAAAAAGAAAGAAAGAAAGAAAGAGAAAGAAAAGAAAATAATAACCCAATACACACACACACATACACTCACACAAAACCCCTAACACCAACTCAGTCAGCAGCAGCCAGTACACACCCTGTGAAAGGAACAAAGCTCCAATAATCCCTCAAAGGCTTGCTGGAAGAGTCAAGTTTTAACAGAAGGTTGCAAACAACTTCTGGAAATGTATCAGGGTCAGGGCTGTTCTCAGCTTAAAGGGCTTGCTGTTCCACAAAAGCAAGTCAGCAGTGGGGAAGATCTGCCCTCATGGCCCTCGAAGGTACTGTAACAGTCTTGAGAGTAGGGTTGTAGAGTAAACCCTCTCTTCCAGATCTTATCTGAATGGGTGGAAATCATTGGGAGTAGATCAATCAATTAATCAATCAATCATGGTACGAGGAAGTGGGGGACTTTATTCTGTGTGCTCATATTCTGCACCCATGTTTCTCACCTGGTTAGTTACTGAGGGGGACCTAACTTTGGGCTGGACATTCCTTGGCCTGTTGCACGAACTCTTCTTCTGGACTCTGGTATTAACCCCCACGCTCCTGTAGATAAATGGAGCCAGAGACATGGCTCAGATACATGGATGAGGGATCACACTTTCAGCTTCTAATATGAAGAATATTTGTAGAGTTATGAACAGAGAGTTCTTTGGGGAGACCTGGAACTCCAATTCACTTCTACTGTCCCTTTGGTGGAAATGCTGCAGTGGAGATGTAGATTGTCCATTTTGCCTGCCTCTTTGTGACAAAGGTGGTCTCCCAAATGACCACAGATACATATAATGGCTCTTGCTACTGCTTTCTGCTAGATACCTTCAGATACTCAGTCATCTGCCTTGGTACACATGGACAGAATCCACACCACGTGGACTAATACACAGATTAGAACTGAAGTATGCCTTGGTGCTTCTCAACTCATCCCGAATTGGCCCAGAGTGCTCAGGCTGATATACCAACCTCAATGTTTCTCAAGATCTGGTAGACCCCCATTGGGGTTATTGCCATCCTGCATCTCTGCATTTGGGGCATCTCTGACATTTTTAGCAAGTTCTGAACAGGGCAGCAATATGACACTAGTGTTTACATTGGGCCAGATTACCTGAACGAGTGTCTTCTTCCCTATTTATTGACCCGAGTTTCCCATCACACCCTTTTCCTTGCTGAAAATTGGATGGCTAGTAGAGAAAAGGCATTCTCAGCCATGGCACCCCATTTGCAGAATACCCTCCTCAAAAGAGGCTCATCAAGGACCTACTTTGCAGTCTTTCTAGCAGAAGACCTTTCTCTTCTTTTTCCTTCAGTGTTTTTTGAAACTATTTATTTGGATGTCACTTTGGTCATTTTACTGTGATCTACCCACCGCCTCTTTTATTCGCACTCCTTTGTAGTCCACTGAATGCTTTTGCTGTTTTCCATATTGCTGTATTTTCTATTATAGATTTTAACTGATTTGCACACCACCCACAGAACTGGGGTTATTGAGCAATCCAGAAAGGGAACAGAAAAATGAAAGGACACAAAGTCCCAAATTACCTGCTGTTTTGCAAAGAATTACTCTCCAATGAAGGCCTTTCTCTCTTTACTTTCACTGAACACCGCCAAAACCTATAACAAATAGCTTCGTGCAGGCAAAGCACGAAATGACTGCTGCATTACAACACAATTCTCTGTATTTTCCTGGCTCTTCCAGGAGGCTGCTTCTCAGTCTATTAGTACTGACAAAATCACCCAAAGCAAGAATGAAAAGCAAATGGAAAACAAAAACAAAAGATTCAGCAAAAAATAATAATAATAATAATCATCCCAGTAAGGCCATTTCATTAACCATTACTGGGGATTCTTTGCTGCCTAGGTTTAAAATGATGGTTGCTTGGGAGAAAATTAGGTGGAATAGATTTTGGACAGGCAAGGTTCAGGCAGGCTATTTGGAAGCTACTGCTTTCAAAACCCTGGATTTGGGAAGCACTGAGGCTGTTAATATTATCAAGAATAAATCCCAATGTGAGAGGAAAGAAGAAAGCCAGGTAACTGTGATAGTTTGGGCATAAATCACTATTAATGTTTGAAGACAGGAGCTTTAGTAGGGCAAGTCTGGCAGAAAATCAAGGTGAGCGGCAGAAATAAGCCATATGGATTGAAAAAAAGTATATTTCCCCTCAACTTGGTGTCATGGGGACTACAACTCTTGGACTTCCTATCTTTGTGGTTCTTAGGTAGAAATGTTGGGACTCTGTGTGTCTATGGAGAGAAGGGTGGAACGGTATTGCCTCCTGGTCTTCTATGGTAGTGGTGTCCATGTTTGATTCAGGAGAGGCTCGTAGGTACAGCCAGCTGGCCCAAGAGAGCTGCTGTTCCAGCAAGGATTCAGACTGAGAGCTGGTGCTATAATGGGAGGTTCTAGCCATTGTGGCTTTCAAGTCAAGGCAGATGCCTACATTCCTGCCAACCTTGGTGCTAACTTTGCCCTTGTGGTCCAGGATATGATAACCTGGGGTGCAAAATGAAGCAGGGAGCCTAGGAAATCAGGTTGGAGATATCTAGTTCTTCCAGTGGAGCATCCATCCGTAGTCTCTCCAGACAAAGCAGATTCTTGCACATGGCCAGCAAGCTGGTACCTACAAGCCCGTCCTGGGTGAAATATGGACAAGAGGGATCCTCTTTCCTCACTTTCTCCAGGGAAAGCTCTAGCCTTGATTGATGCTAGTGTTGGGAGCTTTGCTCCATTGCTTACCTGCCACTATTTTCTCAGCAGGCATTTCCTCTCTACTTGTGACTCCATGGCACGGGGTCAGCAATTCATAGACCAAACAGGAGTTTTAGTGGTGGTGGAGAAAAAAGACATAGCTTGAACTATCCTGCGGGAGGCTATTCATACTACCAATATATAGCCTTTCTTGTCATTTTCATATGCCAACCCACCATACTTCATTAAATACGATGTGAATCAGGTAAACCCTCTGAGGCCCACAGTATCCTATGCAAGGGTGAATCTGAGCCATTTGGAGTCCAGAATGTCTCTAAGAGGCCTTTGCAGTTCTAGTGGTTGAGCTGCAGAATAATGCATTGTTCTAATCAGTGGGTGAACAGCTGCTGCATTTGGTAGTTATTAGACTGTAACCACCTTGCTCATTAAAAAACCTTTAAATGCAAATGAAATATTGGACTAATCCTTTAAACAGGCAGAAGCCCAAATGTTAAAAGCTGATGATGTGGCAGGATGTCCATTTGCATTGCCCAGTGCCTCCAGAAGGAAGCTGACTGTCAAGAAAAGTATTCTTTTTCTCTTCTGAAAAACGACCAGCAGCTTTTCTGGTGGAACCTCTGTCCCCTGGGGCTTCACTGCAGTCACTATTAGCTGTGGTGATGAAATGTTCTTCCTGTTATAAGTGTCCAACTTTGGATTAAGCAAAACGAAACAACATTGATACAAAAATACTCTCCCAAGACTAAGCAGGGGTGGGTGAATTCAACCCAAGGAGCTGATGAGTCTTCCAGAAGCTCAGAAGCCCACAGGAGACAGAAGCTACTCTCATACTAGTGGGAGTTGCTCGTATGATTGATTGATTACGTGCCATCAAGTCATTGTTAACTCTTAGCAACCACATAGATTTTCTTCATGACAATCTATCCCCGACCCATCCTTCAGATCTTCAAATGGTGCCCCTATCACCACTGCAACTGAATCCATCTACTTTGCTGCTGTTGTCCTCTTCTTCTCTTTTTTTCCAATTTTTGCCAGCATTAGAGCCTTCTCCAGAGATCTAGGTCTTCACATAATGTGACCAAAGTAGGATTTTACCAAGGAAACCACATGGTTGCTCTTATACTAATTGTTAAATCTAAACTACCCATCCTTGATTAGCTTACTAAGTATATGGAATCCAGATGTTGCCACTGCTAGCTCATTGGAGTACAGCATTTCCTCTTCCAACCCATCTTTTTTCCTTCCTTCCTTCCTTCCTTCCTTCCTTCCTTCCTTCCTTCCTTCCTTCCTTCCTTCCTTCCTTCCTTCCTCTTCTTCTTCTTCTTCTTCTTCTTCTTCTTCTTCTTCTTCTTCTTCTTCTTCTTCTTCTTCTTCTTCTTCTTCTTCTTCTTCTTCTTCTTCTTCTTCTTCTTCTTCTTCTTCTTCTTCTTCTTTCTCAATACAATGACATAAAAGAGCCAAACATCGCTGTTGGATTGTAAAAGAACAAGAAGGCATAGAGTTCAGGTAGGTTAGAAGAGGGTCCATACCATAAGGTTCCACCATGCCCAGCAAAATCCATCAGCCAAACAGGAGGATGGAAGCAAACCATACAAAACGTGGCATTCGGTGTGGTCAGATAAAACTTTAACAAGCCCTTTCCCCCAATATTTATTTATTTATTTATTTGGTAAATGTATACAGCCTCCCATCTCACCTATGTGACCCTGAGCGGCGTATCAAGTTAAAAACACAAAAGCAGTACAGCAAGCTAACCTAAAGCATAACAAAAATAATTAAAAACAATAAAAACAATTAAAGCGATTGCTTCCTCTCCTGTGGCAGCCCCATCACCAATGAATAAAAATGTAAAGATACCCTGGAATTGAACTCTACTTGGGAGTGGTATGAAAGTGGCTTACCGTTTTCTGTCTCTGAGACTGGCTTGTTTTCTTTTTGGACTTTCTAATCTGATGTCCTCTCATCCAAGGACCGAGCAGCCCAGGGCCATCCTTATTTAAACTTCCCAGATCAACAGAGCTCAGCTGGGGGCTGCCACCTGATGAGGTGCTGAGGAAGAGCGGCTTCTGAAACCTGCAGATAAGTGAACAATTAAAAATGCCTATGGAACACATAGATAGATAGATAGATAGATAGATAGATAGATAGATAGATAGATAGATAGATAGATAAACAAATAAATCTCAAGATGCCCTTGATTTAACTTCTGGGGACTCAATCCATGGAGGTTTGTTTGTTTGTTTTTTGCACTGTTGTAGAAGCGGTTTCCGCAGGGGTGTTTGGGGGGAGTGAAAAAGTCAAGATGGTGGCCACAGCCATCTCATCTTCAGCAAAGGGTGAGCTTTTGAGAAGTACCTCTGCTTGTATTGTGAGATGAGCAGCCATATACATTGATTAACACAGACAAAGTTCTGGGATCTAGTATGCACTTTTCTTGAATTATAGATTCAGTTTCTAACAGCTTCAGCTAAAAGGGAGTAGGTGACAGAGGACTTTGCCTGGACACCAACTGCTAATCAGAGCATACCAGACAAACTTATGGCTTCTGGCTTGCTTGCTTTTCTCCTGAAACTGCAGTGTTCTGCCATTAAAAAGGGAGAAAAAGTTCTAGTTGTGCATAAATGTAAAATCCCAGAGGCCTGATGGGTTCCTCCAGGCGTTTGAGCCGGATGGTTCAGCAAGGTCTGCTGGTGGATTGGTTTTTATTGTTCTTTAATTGCAATGATTTCTGCAACCTTGTTCTTCGGATTGTTGATTTCTCTTGTTGCTTTTAACCCTTGTGTGCTGCCCACAGTCATTACCATGAGATGGGTGGCTATATAAATTGTTAAATAGGTAGTTAGGTAGGTAGGTAGGTAGGTAGGTAGAGGCAGGCAGACAGACAGACAGACAGAGATGATAGAGATGATAGATAGATAGATGATAGATAATAGATATAGATAGATATAGAGATGATAGATCGATGATAGATGATAGAGATGATAGAAATGATAGATGATAAATAGAGATATATAGAGATGATGATAGATAATAGATAGATGGATAGATAGATAGATAGATAGATAGATAGATAGATAGATATAGAGATGATAGATAGATAGATAAATGATAGATATAGAGATGATAGAAATGATAGACTCCAGTGTGAAAGAACGAGAAGCAGGCTGGCTCTGGAAGAGGGGATGTGTGTGCCCTCACCAGCTTAAAATGGCCAAGAGGTGCCAGGGTGATCCACCTCCTAGGTGCTACATTGTCTGAATGGTTGATCGCTGTGATTGCACCTGTGCTGAAGCTGCCATGGCCTATGGTGTGCTTAAAGGGGAAGGCCCTACCTTAACACTCAGCTAAGGATGATTTTAAGTTGCCTCAAGTCTGGGTTGGCAATGTGATGAACAGGTTGTCATGAGACAAGACAGAAAAAAGAGATTGCCAGGACATGTTTCTGCTGTCATTAAGTGCAAGTGGAGAAAGTCCTCCAGTTACCCGGTACCTCTGTTGATTGATTGATACACTCTATTACTGAACAAATTAACCTGCTGAAAGGAAGAAAATTTATAGCTTGTACAGCAGACTGTGAGGTCTATCCAGGTTTGGTCCTCTTCTCAAATCTCAGTGCTTTTTAAGCAGCTGCAGAGTTCTTTAGTTGCAAGCAACATTTGCAACTAGTTGTTGGAGTTCCACAAAAATACGCAGTCAATCCATTATGGAGGTATGATCCCACCATGAGTTCATGATTTGTCAGGTGTTAAAGACATTAGCAGGGAAATTGTGTGCTCAGAAAGCAATAGAATAAGGTTACTGATCCTGTGTCAAATTAAATACTGAACATGGTTGCAAAGTGATGAGGGAAACAGGACTCTTGATCTATTTCTCCATCTGGATACAGTTTGGCACTATCCCCAGTTCTCACAATCCACAAATGGTGAGGCTATAGTGACACATCTGTTCTGCTGACCCTCGCAGGGACGCCTACTGAATGTTCACAAGCCCATATTTCTTGGGTCTCTCTGGAGGCTTCCTCTTTTTCTTTTAAAAGGCAGGACATGACCCCCAAAGTTCCCTGCTTCCTGTGTGAAACTGCCCCCTTGAAGGTCTCCCCCTTCCCCCCATTCTGCTAGGTACATTTCCAGAGCCCAGAGAGAGATGTTGAAATGGCCACTGACGTTGACTTTGATAAAGAATGGATTTCTTTTCAAAATGATCTCTTTTGGACATCTGGACCTTGCTTTCTAAGGGGGTCTCCAGATCTCAGTTTTGTCGTCAATGGTCCTACTCCTCATCTTTCTGTTTCTGTTTCCAGGCTCTGCAATCTGAAAGGCAGACACTTGCTTGCATTCATTGATTTGAATGACCAAGAAGAATAAACAATTGTTGAGCGCTCACAAAAACTGCCTCCCAGCAAATGTGACACTGTGACTATCAAGGAACCCTCCACATAATGGATCGTTTGCCAGGAGAACATGTTGGTGAATCCCGACTGTCTATTAAATCTGAGCTGATGTCCTTTGTGGTGACATCATTATGCAAAAGACGCAAATGGCAACATTCACATCATTTTCACCTCATTGACATCTTGATCTTATGATGCAAGTGCAGTGAGAATTTTGTGTGCTGTGGTTGAAGTCGGTTGCGTGGAAGTCTGCAAAATTCAGGTTTCACCGTAATGGGAACAGAGGATTCCACAAACGATTGCAGGTAGAGATGTGGTTTTGGAAGAAATCAGTAGAAATACCAAATAACCATTCTATGATGCCAGTGCAAAAATTGCTCTGCCTTCTTCTTCCCTTAAAAGACCTTATGTGGTCTTTTTGCCATATAAATCAGTGTTTCTCAGCCTTGGCAACGTTAAGATGTGTGAACTTCAACTCCCAGAATTCCCCAGCCAGCATGGCTGGCTGGGGAATTCTGGGAGTTGAAATCCACACATCTTAATGTTGCCAAGGTTGAGAAAAACTGATCTAAATGGATGTGAGATCATGCAGAGAGTCAAGCTTAGCCTCTGCTAAAATATGTGTTTCATGCCTAGGATTTAATTTTTCAGAACTAATCAACAAGCAACTTGACTCTAAGACCAGTTACAGTTACCGGATGCAATTCAATCTTGGCTTCTTAATAGCATCTCTGACTTGCGTTGGAAGGAGACATAATTGCCTTTTCTCCAAGAAGCTATCCATAGTGCTGCATAAAATTATTAGAATATATTGTTTTAGAGATTCCTCTACACAAGGGGAAAGTATTGTCAGCGGGGATGGTAATTTTTCCAAATGCTTGTATTGAAATTCTGTTACAGCATTATGTAGCATTGCTCCCGGAGGCAGTTCTGGGGAACAACGACATCCATCATCCTCTGGAAATCCAGGAACCAGCATCAGTGGGTCTCTCATTCCTGTGAATAAGTAGCAGTGAAGAAATTAGCATGATGTCAAACTCTGCATTGCAATTTCTCAAGTACCTTTTCCCTAGCAAAAGCGCAAGTTTTTTTTTTAAACGTTATTCTTAAGGTGCTTGAGAATTTCTTTCAAATTTCTCTTGGACATGAGCTATTGGATGCGATGGAAACCTGAATAGTAGTGAAGCTATTTTTGGTACAGAGAAGCATTCTAATGGTTTCTGCACTGAGCTGGGGGATGGACTAGGGGACCCCTTAAGGTCTCTTCCAACTCTATGATTCTATCATCTTTCTATTCCTCGGAAGCATCTCTGGTTGGTCACACTTTTCAAGCTGAAATACGCCCATGGGAGGAATGCTTAGGAATTAAAATATGCATGGAAGGGAGGTTGCAAAATTTCTGCAGAGACAATTTTATGATAAAAAAAAAATATTGTTAGACTCGGTGGAACTGCAAGAACACTTCATTCCACCCCTGGGGGGTTGGAGGGACTGGTAAGAAAAAAAATGCAGGGGATATTTTCTTTTTTTTCACTGTTAAAGAACTGACCTGAATTTTGTGTAAAAGTTTTCTTTTGAGAAGATTTTTCAGCCCAACCATAAAGGAGAAAAGGTTGAGGGGTGACATCAAAAGTCATCTGTTGCCTTAATGTTGAAGTCATATATAAAGTATATCCTCTAAGTATGATGGGGTTATAGAAAGAACATTTGAAGTTTCCAAATTTGGGGGTAGGAGTGGGGGACAGCTTCAGTTTTTGGTCTTTTCTACAAAAAAACCTGGAAAGTTACAGAGGACGATTTTATCTGATTTGTTAGATTTATATCCTGCCTTTTGTTCATGAGCTCAATGCAGTATAAATCATGTTCTATTTTTTCTCACAACCCCAACCCTGTAGGTAGGTTGGGCTGAGAGAATGGCCCAAAGTCATCCCAGGAGCTTTTATGGTTGAGAAGGGAGTGGAACATGGGTGTCACTGCTCCTAGTTCAACACTTTCACCTTTACACCACACCGGTTTTCATAAGGTAATTAACCTTTCTACCTATACATCTCCCCATTTGTATAGACTGATAGCTTTCTTCTTTCCAAGATGTTCCTGCAACAACCTTGTGATGTAGGTTGGGCTGAAGGAGACCCATTAGCTCATAGTCATCTTCGAGCTTCCACGCTTGAGGGACGACTAGAAACTGGTTCTCCCCATTGCTGGCCCTGCACGGTGAGCCCCACGCTGCCCTCCCATTTCCAGCTGGAATTGCCAGTGCCACAAAGCTTAAGAACAATTGAGTTCTATGCCCCCCAACAGCCAATAAGCAGGATTTGGAAATAACATGAAATCAATTAGTTCCACCAATTGCTTCAGATAATATATCCCTGGAAGAAAAGAATGGATGCTATTTTAATAGAAGCTAATCATTTGATGCTTGTTGTAAAACCAGCCTGCCAAAAAAAAAAAAAAGAAAAAAAGAAAGAAAGCCACTTGCAGCTCTTGCCCTGGTTAAATGAAAATACCCAGTATCTTCAGCTCCGCGGAGTACTATTGGAGGCTCAGAAGGAAATAACGGTATTCTTCTCTCCCAAAAGTGAGCCCCTATAGGCCCTTCTTTTTCTTCTCTTCTTTGTTTGCCTTTTCAGAACAAAACGGTTGGGTCTGGCTAACGCCCAGAACAGGCTAGGAAAGAATTGGGATACATTCTGCACCAGAGTGATTGTTAAGATGAAAAAGGAAAAAAATCACTGCCCAAAATAGGGCCTGATACACTTCTCCTTCTTCAAGGCCCTCTACAGATCTGTCTTCCATGAATTTATCCAATCCCCTTTTAAAGCAATCCAAGCTTGTGGCCATTCCTGGGCCTGGTGGTATGGAGTTCCACAGATGCAGTGTGTGGGAACTGAGGAGTCAGTTCCAGTCTTTATGGCATCTAAAGTGGCACGCTGTAAGCTCTAGGAGTCTTGATTCTTTCTGAAACCTTGTGAGTTAGGTTAATCTGCAGAGCAATGGTTGGTCCTCCTGGTTTGCAATACAGCCCTTGAATTGCCTGCTACAAGCTAAGGTGGACAACCCTTTTGATGGCTGGGAGAACCCATATTTAATCACAATTTAGATGGCTGGAGCAGGTGACTGTAATGGGCAGGGCTATGATTTCTGATACACTTGGATTTGGAGAGAGGGTTGGGCAATGTCCTTGCTTTTTTTACACTAATAAGCCTACTTTAGGGCTAATGTGACCCTTTCAGAAAGCCTGACATCTAGAAGTGTCTGCAGATCAAAGTGATGGAAGCAGAATTGTGCTTTCTTCATGAGTGACATCACACTGCACATGCAGAAGGGCTGAGGTTGATGTTGTGTGGCATCGGCACGACATTGCTTTCATCTTCCCCCCTTGTAGGCATTTCTGTGCCACCACCCACTTTCAACAACGTGTCAAAAGGGGCTTCTCCAGGGGCTGCAAAAAAGGAGACTAGCGTCACTATGAAGTGACAGAGCTCAGTCCTGCTCTATGGCAACTGGAGATTTGTATCGTGGTGACACAAAGTGTCACAGCCACAAGGAAAAAGTCCAGTTGGTATCTCTCATTTTTTTTCTCCCTACAAAATGCTTTGCAACACCCACCCGATCTTCATTCCAGGTTCCTGCCATGTTCAGTAAATTAAGCTGATGGACCTTGCCAGATTTCATGCATCATGCTAAGCTGTGGTTTATTTAAGCATAGTTCACTGAGCAAACTGCAGCTGGCTTTGCAGAATGCCCCAAGTGGTAATCTGCAGTTTGCAAACTTCAGTTGGTTGATTTCTTAGCCTATTTTGTAGGCTATGGTAGCCCAGGTTCATTATACATACTTTTAATTGGAGATTTCCAGCTTAGGGAGATCAGTACCAAAGTAGAGATCATGTTGTTTGCTGGAATGCAAGGTGAAACATCTGCAAAAAACTTATTCTCAGCTTCGCTATTCCTTTCCCAAAGGCTGGAAAACCCCAGCTAAAACCATGTTCATACTCTGTGCAAAGCGAGGAGTGCCTGACTTTTCCCATGTCAAGGACTATATTGAACTTAGAGCTGTGTGCTGAAAACTGAATCCAAGGAACTGGGTGGGGCCAGGGCAAAAGCTAAATTTGATTTCATTGCCACTGCAATTAAGTTATGACCACATGTCATGAAGATTATACTATGCTGGTCCCCATTCCTGTATTCCATAACTTCCCCTTCAATCAATTACAAGTTGGTGGCAACTTTGGGAGATGTCTGGAAGATGGAACCATGGCTTTGCAGGCCTTGTGTTGTGCTGCTGAAGAAGCCTAAACTGAAGAAATTCACAGCAAGATTTATCAGGTTGTATGAACCCAACCTGTGTCTTGATCAGGGGCTGCTATCAAGTTTGAGACCTGAGAATGTCAGCTCCACTTTATGCATCCTTCCACAATCTGTGCTCCAAGAAGGGCCGTGTCCTCAACTCCTCCAATTGTTGACTAGTGTGATAAACGTCTTTGTGAGAGTCATGGAATACTATCCAAGACATCTGGAGTGACATCTGATGGTGAAGTTTCCTAGGGTAATGATGAAAATGGATGCTGCCTCTTAGCTAATTGCTTTTATTGGGTTCTTAAAACAAATAAGCAAACATTTGCCTGCCTGGCATTAACTATCTTGACTAGGGCTTTTCACACTTTGGAAAAACTTCAGAAGTGGCTTGCAAGCACAAGCAAGGTCCTTCTGTGCTCTTCATTAAAGCAGCCCCACTTTCTACAGGCCTCTGTGGGAATCTGCAAACCAGCCTTGCTGCTTTTAGACCCCTTAAAGTGACAGCACCTTTTATGCAGCCTCCTGCAGAAGCCTAAAAAAAGTCAGGTTGTAAGTGAGTGGTGAGTGATGAGTGGGGATGAGTGGTGTCTGCAGGAGAGATCAAAAACTGCAAGATGGTAATGCACCAGTACATTGCCCAGATGTGCATAGCTCTATGGTCTACTCTTGACTTTGATGTTTTCAGAGCAAACCAGGATATGAGAGAGAGAGGGAGAGAGGGAGAGAATGAGATGATGCAATAGCTCATTGGAGTCCATCAAAACATTTCCAGGTTCAGCCTTAGCTTCTCCAGGGAGGACCAGACAATTGATTCCAGTCACTGCAGACTTTTTTGAATTAGATCTGAGAAGAACCTATCTCAGCATTCCAGATGTTGCTGAGCTACAGTTTCCAGCATCCTAATGGAAAAGGATGATAGGAGTCATGGGAGTGGGAAAACAAATTGGCACCCACGCCTGCATGATCGAAGCTCTGCCCCTTTCATGCATGTCACATGCAAAATAGGGGAGAGGCTTCAATCACACTGGCAGATCCACTATCTTGATTGGCTAAAATAGGGTGGGTAACCTTTTGGCCATCATACTGTGCTTTTGAGAGGGTCCAGTTGCCAGTGTGGGGTGGAATGATGATGCCCAATATATATCCATGGTCAGGGCTCCAAGTATTCTTTGGGGGGGGGGGACTATTGGGATTAGGTTACAGGAAAGCAGATTCTGACTAAATGTTAGCAAAAAAAGATGTTCATCTGGTAAGACCAATTCAACAGTGGAAGTAATTTCTCAGGGAGATGGTGAGGTTCACTTCGTTGGGCATCCACCTCTCAGGGATGCTTTAAGGAGTTGCCGTGTCCTCAACTCCTCCAATTGTTGACTAGTGTGATAAATGTCTTTGTGAGAGTCATGGAATACTATCCAAGACATCTGGAGTGACATCTGATGGTGAAGTTTCCTAGGGTAATGATGAAAATGGATGCTGGAGATGTAAAGTTCACGGCTACCCAGAAAACCTGAAATCAATCAGCAGCACAAAATAAAAGACTTCAAGCAGGGACTTGTCTAAGCAGCGTTTTATTTGGCCAAGCAAATTCTGGGTGCCCACACCATGCACCAAGAGAGAGCAGGGTGGCACACCCTTGGAGACAAAACCACAGCCTTTTATAGTATTTTTAAAAGGGCAGAACTTATTACCATTACAGTGGTACCTCTAGTTACGAACTTAATCCATTCCGTGACTCTGGTTGCAACTCGAGTTGGTCTCAACTCGAGGTAAATTTTCCCATAAGGTTCAATGTAAATACGGTTAATCCGTTCCGCCCTCCGAATTTGGTCGCACCACAAGGCAAATTTCCCCATAAGGTTCAATGTAAATACAGCTAAACAGTTCTGAAACATATGCATTTTATTTTTAAACCTCAAAAACCTTCCAAATGCCACAAAAACCTTCCAAATGCCACAAAACACATCACAAGCCTCACCGAATGTCTCCTTACTACCGTGATCTCGCCCACAGGAAGCCGCGACCGCATGGCAGCAGGGAAAATGGCTGAGGATCCGGTTCGTAAGTAGAGGCGGAGTTCGCATGTCGAGGTAAATTTTTGGGGCCGGAGCTGGTCGTATCTTGAAAAATTTGTAAGGAGGGGCGTTCGTAACTAGAGGTACCACTGTATAATGAAGATGAGTTTTACAACCAGTCAAAGAAACTTTAGCAGAATACATTATTTCCCGCCCTTGTTTGCTTACATTAACTCTATTCCCCACCCTTGTTTGCTTACATTAATTTAAAGGAGTTCCCCCTAACTCTTATACCTTGTCAGTCCCTGCAGACCCTTGTTCTGGGTCCTCCCTCCTTATCAGGCCTCAGACTTAATCTCTTCGGGAGGCGTTTTCCCTATTGTCTGAGCTAGCTCATCTGTGGTTAGTTGCTTCCTCTTGCAATTTCGCTAAGTGCTGTTAGTATTGAAGCTTGGCTATAGAGAACTCTGCGGATGCTCTAAAGCTATGAAGTTAACATTGCCAATTTAGATATTTCCAATTTAGTTTTTGATCCCTTCATTGATCTGCATGGAGCAGGGCTGGACTGGTTGGTCTTGATGGTTCCTTCCAACTCCAGAGTTCTCTGATTCTGTTATTTTCTCCATTCCTCCTCCTCCTTCTATTTTGTAGTCCTGTTTTCTGCAGACTCCAGAGTAGATAATCTATGTGGTCCCTCCCAATTCCATGAGTGGGTGCTTATGAATTCCCCAACAGCCTGCCTTGGGCTCAGATGGTCCCATGTTGTTGTCACACTATCCAGGGCTCACTTCCCAACCCATGACAAGCCAGTGCCTTGTTCCCAAGGTTTTTTGGTTTGCTTTGCCCAGCTGTTGCCAAGGAACAAGCAAAGGGTGGCTGGTAGAGCAGAGTTTGTGGCCTAGAGAAACACCCCCTTCAAGAAAAGTCACTGAGGACACATGTGCACTGGCACATCTGCTGTTCTTCTGCACTGAGTGGCTGCTGACAACAGGCTTTTGAGGGGGCCGCAGAACGGCTGACTAACAGGCGTTGGATTTCATGTCGAAACCCCACATAGTTTTACCAATTAAAGTCACTGCTGGAAAGACCACAAAATGGGGCATTGGCTTCTTCTTCTTCTACGTTTCATGTGCTGCCCTTCCAGGGCTGCCAAACCATCTTAATGCAAAGCAGATCTGGAAAGAAATTCCTCCTTGTTAGTGGCTAGTTAGGAGCTCCAGTGTGGAACTCCTAAGGGGATGGTCTCTACAAAGGAGATAATTGGTCTGAAATTAAACACAGATATCTCTCAACTGGGAACAGGAAGTTCATCTTACCAGGAGATGATGACTCAGTCTGAATGACAGACCTAGCTTAGATGGTTTCCTGCTTGAAATGGAGCAGGAATTTTGCTTCCCTGCCCCCAACACTCTTCCTCCTCCCTGAAGGCAAAACCATACAACAGTAGGAATTCAGGCCCATGTTGCAGGTCCTTCCTGACATACAATCAGCTGCCTCCCTCGGCTTAATGGTAGAGTTGGCCTTGTTGAATTGATATATGGAGATATGGATGACCCCAACCCTGCTGATATTCTAGAAGGCTGGGAAGTTCCCCCCCTTCCCTCCAGACACTGGGCCAGGATGTTAATGGAGCCTTGGTGTGGGCAGATGTGATGTTTATAGGGGTCTTGACTTTTTCTTTTAATGGGTTTTGATCATGGCATTACGTTGTATCTTTGTTCACCACCCAGATTTCCAATGGTTAGATGAATGGCTACATACATTTCTTAATACATAAACTAACAAAATAAATTTTGAACTGTCTGGAAGAGGAAACTAGACATTCCCTGTCAAACCTCATTTCTTCCCCTGCTCCCCACCAGGATTTCTGAGTTTATTCTGACCCCCACCAAAAAAAGTCTAAATCAATGCTTCAGGCTGCCATATGCAGAAGGATTCTAAAATCCTAATTCTTTTGTAGACTTGTAATGAAATAATAGTCATACTTAGAAGATCAGCGACAACAGACGGAGCAGTGACATTATGTATATGGCTGTTTATAAGCCACAGATCAACAATCAATGAACAAGCAGAAGCATAGAGATTGAGGGAAAGGAGACCACGGGATGATCCTGATCAGCCTCATCAACATATTCTGCAGTTTCTGGAGAGCCCTGTTATACTCACACAGACTTCATTCTCCATCCCAATTGCTCAACAGATTTGCCTCGCTTCACGAGTGTTAAGCCTGTGCTGCAAATTGCATGCCACTAAATAAGTATATTCTGCAACGGCGGGGGTGGGCAGGCAAGATGGTGGTCTTAACATTGGGATAAATGCCCCACCCCTTTTGTACATGGGTGTGCATGCACAAAAGGGGTGGGGCTTCAGTTGTGATGCTGTGATTGCCATCTTACTTTGGTCTTTTGGCCTTCAGATTGTGGTCTTCAGGAGGAGCTGAACTCTTGCCTGGCCCCATAGCACTGCCTGAGGTGCCACTGCCTTCTTTCTGGACCTTACGTCAAGTTTTCAATCAGGGATGTCCACAGGGTGTGATCCAAAAGTCAAGAAGCACATTAAAAAACTGTTGGACCTTGATTACACTCTTCTGACCACCCTCTCAACTTTGTGGACCATGTCCTACAGACACCCCTGCTCCCAATGCATCATTTGCTTTTGCCTCTTGGGCAGATGGTCACCAGTGTTGCTTCATGACAAAATGGCCTGAGACTGAAGAACAACAATAATAAAATTATTTGTTCTTAATCTGGCTTTCCAAGAAGAAAATCTTCCTCTCCTGCTAAATCCTGCTTCTATTCTTTCCAGGATCTTACTTTACATAATAAGGTGTTGGCTTCTTCTTTCCTAGACTACAAATTAAGACCACATTTCACCCTTGGCAATGAGATCTGGACGTTTGAGGGCTTCTAACTAATCTTGTATATGTGTAGATCGAGAAGCCCCAAAAATGGGGGTTCCCATATTTGAATTCTTAGAGTTTAATAGCAGTTTCCAAGTTTTTAAAATGGTATACACTTAGTTATCTATAATCACTTAATGAAATATTGAAAAAAAAACTTTTATGAAATGCAGAAGTAAGACTGCCCTCCACCTTGATGCTCTTCTGCAAGACATGGGTTTGCCAGCAGGCCTGGGGATCCCAGGTTGATCTGGAGCCCATCAAATGGGTAGTGTACATGTGTTGTTGTCACCAGGGGGGTGGGTGTAGTGGGTTTTGTACTTGGGATTTTTATTCCTGTAAATCACTTGGAGTCACTGTGAGTGAGTTGGGCGGCCATATAAATTGCTTCAATCAATCAATCAATCAATCAATCAATCAATCAATCAAATTAAACTTGTAAATCCCTGATTTAGTCACCTGATTTTTCTTTTTTCTTTTCCTTTTCCATTTATTTTTTTTTTCTTAATTTTTTCCCCCTCTGTCTCTAAAATAGAAGCTCCCTTACATGGCACATAGAACAGCCTAGACCAGAAGGGGACAAGCCATAGCTTATGGGCTACCAATGGCCTATTGGCCAATTTATTTATAGCTCTTAAGGCCCAAGTTTGCATCACTAAATTCAGTGGCACACTGCCAAATCATATTAATGTGATTGTCCACTAATAACAAAATAAAATAATTAACTAAAAATGTGTTCATTCCTCTGACAAGCTTAGCACATCTTAAAAACAACCCGAGCCCCAGCCCCCAAAATTGACACCACAAAGCAAAAAGAGGAGCATAAAAAAACTACCTTTATGCTGATGATTTCGGCATCCTTGCTGGCCCTTTGTATACTTGGGGGCCAACAATGATGCAAAAAAAATGCAAATCCCAGCCCAAAAACATTTGCCCACTTCTGAAGACTAGGATTTAAAGTGTGTCTTGCTGCTCCCCCCTGCCATATATGACTGACTCTAAAATAACAAATGAGGAGGAGTGATTTGTTATTTTTACAATACATTATCACACACACTTTTCTCTCAGAATCCAGGGTGATTTCTATGGTGGCTTCTCCTTACCTGTTCAGGTGAGAGTGACTGGCCCATAGTCACTCAGTGAGGACTTGAACTGGGGACACTTCTAACCACTACATTATACCAGCAATCCTAGGGCAATTTAGACTGATGGGTCATGGAATGGGTACCCATATACACGGACCCACACATGGCTTTTAACCTTCTGGTTGAGACCTTCTTTTAGAAGTTGATGAATGACTTTCCAAGGATGGTCTTGAAGGAAGGGAGAGGGGCCACCAGAATTTTCAAGCAGCTTTTCAGCGTTGATTGTGCAAGGGAACTAAGAAAAAGAAAAAGTGTAGGTAAAAGAATCTGAAGAAAGCAATTAGGGCTTTTTGTTCCTCATGAGGCACCTGGTGAGAAAGGGCCTAGAGGCTTAATCATGAGGCATTTCAGAAGAGATTAAGTATGAACCTGGAGCTGAGCTGTCCGCAAAAGAAGACTAATCTCATTGCTCTGATGCAATTGTCATTTGTGGCAGAAATTTCCTCCTTTCTCTTTTGCTCTGAGGAGAAGGTCAGATGTAGTCTAATGGCTTTATTAATGTTCTTTTCAGGAGGGCTGCTCAGGTGAATACAATCAACCCCTGAGTAAAAGAAAAGAGCTTCTCCATCACAATTGCTATTAAGTAAAATTATGTTATGGCCTCTTTTCAGGCCAGTAATGTCCTTTTGGAGTTGTTCATGAAAATCTACTAATTTAGTTGATGCCTGGTTGGCTGTACATTAGTAGCCAAATGTCACTCTTGGGCCAGGAGTGGACCATAAAGGTCCTCAACTGAAGATTGATGTGGTGGTTCTCTAATGCGGGAGACCAGCCTTAAATCTCATCATTCTGTCCACGTTAACAGCTCGGATTACTAATATGTAATGAGTTGATATGTGATGAGTTCATGAAGATGTGGTTTCAATTTTTACATCAAAAATAGTGATTTGGGGGTAGACTTATTTTCCTTAGTCTAGCCTTCCCCACCCCACTTGCCATCGTTAAATGCCATTGTTTTCAGTGACTGCTAATGCATAGGTTTTATTCTCATTATGCCAGATGTGCTACTCACTGGGTTGCACTGTTTCTTGACTACCTGATTCTTCAACACTGCTCTCCCAGAGGAAAAATAAATGCTAGTTTGTTTATTTACAATAATAATAATAATAATATTTTTAAATATTATATATTTAAAATATATAATATAAAATATAAAATATATTTTAATAATTTATTTATTATTAAATTTGTATGCTGCCCATCTCCCCAATGGGTGACTCTGGATGTCTCACAATAGTTCTTCATGGAATGTCACAATATATTATTACTACTACTACTACTACTATTATTATTATTATTACTATTATTATTATTATTCCACTCCTACTTATACCCAGGGCTTAGCATAGAGGAGAATGAAGATATCTTCATTACTTGCGACTGATTAATTGATCGATTATGGGCCATCAAGTCATTTTTGACTCCTAACAACCACCTAGATAGATTTTCTCCATGCTGATCTATCCCTAGCCTGTTCTTTCAAGTCTCCCAATGGTGCACTCAATGGTGCACTTAAGTATACCTTACTGTAACATGAAGATGCTGGCAAAGAGCAGAGACAGCAATCTGATAAGTTTTTATCATATGAACAAAGGCTAAATTGTAGGCCATTCTTGGAGATCCTTATGAAAACATATTTCCTAACATGGATATCCCATTATCCATATCTCATGAATTGCTGGTCAGGCTGGGTTCCTCCTTAGAACAGTTAGACCAGAGCTTGAAGTTTGAGGTAACAAGAGAAATGTCCTCTTTCCTACTGTATGTGCCAAGTTCTCTCAAAAGGGAGTAGTGCCAGAGCTTCTTTGGTTATCAACATAAAGAAGTGAGAGTTAGCAGGAGGGACAAAAGATCACAGTTTGATGGGACTGTAATATCAGAAACAATGGATGCTAGGGCTGAGGGTAGGATTTACACCTTCAAAATATCGTCCTAGCTGCTTATAAATACAAATCATGAAATGATGTGGGATGGGCTTGCGACACATCTAAAACAAAGTACCAGTTTCATTGGTGCTCAGCTTCTCAAAATGACTTAAGAGATTTGCAAACTTATTAAGCTTGCAGCCTAATAACAATGTTAAAAAATCAGACAGGAACCGTGGTAAGATGCCAAATGTCACCCAAAAAATTGTCACCCCCCAAAAAAATTAATAATAAACAGAAAGCTAGTCTTAAACAAAGGGATTGATAGCAGAGCCATGTGGAACACTCAGATAAAATGAACAAAGCCAAGAAAAGGAAAAAAAAACCAAAACAGGTAGAAGTGTGAAATTTGGAAGGAAAATTAGTGTACTGAAGAGACTAAGAAGGAATATAAAGTAAAAGCAGAGCTATGAGATATCAAGGTGACTTAAGTCCATGGCAATACCTTGGAATAAATACGAGATGCAAAAAGGAGAAAGGAAGAAAATGTGAACAAATGAAAATAGGATGGTGATGGCATGGAGGGGTTTAATGTGGTTGAAGCTGACATGAAATGGAATGCATCAATGCTTGGACAGAAAACCTCCAGGAATCGCTCATGTGGTAGAATGTTCTGTGAAATATTGATAGAATATTATTATTATCTTCCACATCTATTCAGGCATCAGGATGCTATGAATAAGAACACCTTTATATGTTGGCAAGGCTAGGATACCTAAAGAGTCAACAGCTATTCATGGCTTGCTCTTTCTGTCCAATAGATGTCTGTGGAGTCCTTGGTGCTCTCTGAGCTTGGTTATTTGCTTGCAGACATTTCATGACCCAATTAGGTAACATCATCAGTGCTGGTGAATGTGGGGTTTGCTGCCTGTTTATATACAGTGGCTTGCCCTGCCAGTGTTGGTGGAAGTGTGGTTTTCTCCTTGGCAGTTCCTTGAATAGGGTATTGTTTTCTGTTTGTTTGTCTGGTGTTAATCCCTGCTTATCAGTAGCTTATTCAATAGATGTCTGCAGAGACTGTCATCCAGTCACTGCTTGCTTCATCATTCCCACTGTGGTCCAGGCCTAAACACATATCCTTGCTGCATTTGCAAAGTCACAGAAAGAATTGCTACCTTCCTCTGAGTTTCTATGCTTGCCATGGTAGCAAACCTCCATTTCTTCTACATTCATGATGCTTGCATGCTAAGGGTTTGGCAACTGGGCATTGCTTGTCTAATTGAGCCAACAATTTTGCTTCGGAAAGCCTTTGAAAAGATTCTGAGGTCTTCCAAGCCATCGCGAGAATGGGGCGTGCCTGCCATTCTCCAATCACACAAATTATTTGAGTCATGAAAAGTTGGGTGAAGAATTTATTACAGCAGGAATGAAAGAAAAGAAAAGAAAAGAAAAGAAATGGAGTTGTTTTGTATATAAATTCTCCACTATATCCAAAACTTATATTGATTGATGACTATGGCAGATAAATTGGGGTGGAAGTTAATCTGCAGGAGGCTAAGACTTTGATGTTGGGAATTTATGCCCTTAATTAAAAGAAAACAGCATTTTATAAAGGACTTAAGGATAAACTATTGGACTTTCCAGATGAAAATTGGTGTCTCCTGGGAGATTGGAATGGGGTGGTTTTCCCACAAAAAGAGAGCCTCTGAGAAAAATATTAAAAATACACAAGGCGAACTACCAAAGGTTTTCTTTGATTTCATGGACAATTTGGAGCTTGTCGATATTTTGAGATATAAAAATGGTGATTCAAAAGAATATACATATTTTTCTGAAAGACATAGATCTTTTTCAAGAGTAGATACAATCTGGATCTCTAAGATTTTGGCTACTAATGTTCATAAAGTGAAGATATTACCGAAGACTTTCTCAGACCACAGCCCAGGGAAATGGCTCTTTCAGATGGAGACTGAAAGAGATGTTGTTGCAAAAAGAAACAGAGGAGGATTGCAAAAAGAAGTTAAAAGAATTTTTTTAGAATAATCTTAATAAAGGCACAGAAGTAAGAATGTTTTGGGATGCAGGCAAAGCTTTTTATAAGAGAATATTTCATAGAATGGAACAGTGAATTAAATAAAAAAAGGAAGAGGCATTTAAAAACTCCCCAGAGAGGACAACTATTATCCACCAAATTAAGCTTCTACAGAGGCAATTATTTATGTTAACAGTGAGAGAGATGGAAATAAAGATGAATTATGCAAAACAAATAAATTTTGAATTTGCAAATAAACTGGAGAAATGGTTGGCATATAAGTTGAAAAAAGAAAAAGAAAAGAAAGTGATTCTAAAGTTACAAGAAGGAAATACTGTAATAACAGGTAATTCACATATGTGAAAAGTGTTTTACCAATATTATTCTACTTTATATAAAGGTCAAGAAATTTCCTTGGAAAAAGTAGGTGAATCTTTACATAAACAGAATTTACCGAAGACTACAGAGAATCAGAGACAAATTTTGAATGGACCTATAACAATAAGGGAAATTTGTGAACCTATAAAAAAGACTAAAACAGGAAAGGCACATGGTCTAGATGGTCTGCTGGCCTCTTATTATAAATGTTTTCAGGATGAACTTTTGCAACCTTTACAACAAACAATGAATATTATTTTACAGAATAGGAAGATGCCTGACAGCTGGAAAGAGCCAATATAGCATTAATACCTAAAGAGGCCCAGGACCTGACTTTAACAAGAAATTATTGACCAATATCTTGGCTGAAAGGTTGAAAATAATTTTACAGGACTTTATTCATGAAGATCAATGTGTGTTTTTACTTAAAAGACAATTATGAGATAATATTAGAAATGGGTTGGATATTCTGGAGCATTTGGAGCAGCACAATGAAGAGTGAGCTGCATGGATCTTAGATGCAGAGAAGGCCTTTGATAATTTGAACTGGATTCTCTTGTTTAGAGTTCTGGAAGATATGAACTTTGGAGATAATTTTATTAAGTGGGTAAGATTGATTTATACCTCACAGAAAGCACAAATAATTGTTAATGGAGAATTAACAAAAACTTGTGAGGTTCAAAAAGGGACAAGACAAGGATGCCTGCTGTCTCCACTTTTGTTCGTTTTAGTTCTTGAGGTACTGAATAGAGACATAAGATGGGATGAGAGAATCATGGGAGTAAAAATTAAAAAAGAAACTTATAAGCCAAGGACATTTGCTGATGATGTGGTGGTAGTTTTGGAAGATCAGTTAGAGGGAGTAGAAACATTAACAGGAAAATTAAAGGACTTTGATATTCTAGGAGGTCTTAAGATTAATAATCAGAAGATAAAGATGTTAACAAAAATATGAAAATGAAAGATCAAATCGAACTGATGAAGAAAGCCGGTTTTAAGATTGATAAAAAAGTAAAATACTTGGATATTATTATGTCAAATATGAATTGTATGTTATTTTAAAATAATTATGTTAAGACATGGAATGAAATTAAGAACAACATGTTAAGATGGGAGAAATTAAAACTGGCACTGTTGGGGAGATGTTTCTGTTTCAGGTAATATCTGTTTTGACAACTGATGTACTATTCAAGCAGTGACAGAAATATATATCTAAATTTGTATGGCAAGGGAAAAAACTACGAGTTAAATACGAAGTGTTACAAGATGCAAAGGAAAGAGGAGGACTGGGTTTCCTGGATTTGAAGTTGTATTTTGCAGCTTGTGGTTTGGTTTAGATGAAAGAATGGGTGTTGCTGAGAAACAAAAGACTTTTAGAAGAGCACAACCTGGGGTTTGGATGGCGTGGACATTTATGGTATGATAAAAGTAAAGTTAACATGGATTTTAAAAACCATTTTATTAAATGTGCCATATTGAGAATATAGGATAGATATAAACTCACGCTGTGCCTGAAAACACCTCTATGGATATCAGGACAAGAAGCATTTACAGAAGAGAAACAACAGGCAAAGATAAATGGTTAACATACCAGGAATTATTGGAGAATCACCAATGGCAATATAAAATTAAATCAAGAGAGCAACTAATGGCAGAAGGATATAATTGTCAATGGTTTTCCCATTTACAGTTATCAGAAAGATTTAAAATGGATAAAAAGACTTATGGTATGGAGCAAAGAAAGACAGAATTTGAAGTGCAATTGTGTACAGATGATGAACATGCAATTGCTAGAATGTATAAACTTTTGTTGAAATTAGAAATGGAAGAAGAACAGGTTGAAGAATGTACGATAATGGGGTAAGAATTTGGTTATAATACGCAGATGGATCAATGGGAAAATATGTGGTCAAAAGGGTTAAAATTTACATTATGTTATGACCTTAAAGAGAATTTTTATAAAATGATATATCGTTGGTACATGACACTAGACAAATTATCTAGAATATATAAAGGCATTCCACATGTATGTTGGAAATGTGAACAGCTTAAAGGGACATTCTATCATGCTTGGTGGACATGTAAAAAAGCTAAACGTTTTGGATCCAAAATTACACATTGATACAGAGGATTTTAAAGATTAATATTCAATTGAAGCCAAAACTTTTCCTTTTAGGACTAATGAATAAACAGTTAGAAAAGAGTCATGGAAGATTATTTCAATATATGATTACTGGGGCAAGATTATTATATGCACAAAGATGGAAAGATTCGGCACTACACACGATGAAGGAATGGTTGGTGAAATTGACAGAACTTGCTGAGATGGATAAACTGACTTCTTTGATTAGAGAAAGGTCATTATTGTCAGTCATCAATGACTGGAAACCCCTTATGGACTTTTTGCATAAAGAAGAAAATGATTTTGTAACATGATTTTGATGTTTAGAAAGAATAGGTTATAGAAAGAAGGGAATTATGATGTAATCTTAGAGAGGTTTGATTCTAATTGTATGTATAACTGCTGAGGAAGATTGGGAACCGTTTCTTTATATTTCTTTTCATGTTTTCTGTTCTTTTATTTTCTTTTTCCTATCTCCTTTTTTCTTTGCCTTTCCTTTCCTTTCTTCCACATTTACTATATTTTTTCCTTTGAAAGTACTTCTCATTACATATGCAAAATCTTTTAATAAAAATTATTTTTAAAAAATGGCTCACACAAGATCCTGGCCCAGCGCTTGAGGGAAGAACCAAGTCTTCAGAGCCTTTGTGTAGGCCAGCAGAGTCAGGCCCTTCAAGTTTCATGGAGGATGCTCTCCCACAAGTCAGATGCAGCAACTGGGGAGGCATGCTTCTTATATCCTGAAAAATGACATTGTTTAATAAATGGGACCCAGAGCATGCCAACTTTGTCTAATCTTGTTAGGTGGGCAGAGATAATCAGAGACAGGGAATTTCTCAAACAGCTTGGTCCTATGCTATGAAGGGCTTAATAGGTAACAACCAGCACCTTGAGTTGCACCTGGAAGCCAGTAGTAACGACTGTAACTCATATTACAGTGGACTTACATGGGTGTACCACAGTTAGCCTATAAGTATCCCTGTTGCTGGGTTATGGACCAGCTGTAGCTTTTGAGAGGTCTTCAAGGGCAGCCCCATGTGGAACATGTTACAGTAATCCAGGTGAGAGGTAATCAGGGCAAGAGCGAGTATAAGCAGGATATCCCAGTCCAAGAATGGACCCAGCTGGTCCACCAGATGGATTTGTGCAAAGCCTCTCTAAACCAGGTCTGCTACCTGCTCCTTTAATGGAAGATGTGGGTCTAAGAAAACCCCTAGATTGCATACCAGTTCTAATTGGGGCAACGCAATCCCGTCCAGAACTACAGATGGAAAATCTCCAGGATTCAGAGGTCCCCAAACCCTCAGGTTAAGCCTGACCTGTTTCTCCCCATTCAGACCCCCACAGCCTCTAGTCACTTAGACAGAACCTTGATAACAACACTGGGGAGACCAGGAGTTGAGATATATAAACTGGATATCGTCAGATGATTTCTTCCAGCAGTTTTGGGTAAATAAGACAGGGCGAGTGTTGAACTCCTTGGCACCCCACAAATTAAGGGCCTAGATCTCTCCCATCTGACCCCTAGAACCAATTTCACAAACACTGGCTATCTGTGGAGCGGTGGCTCTGAAAGCCCCAAGACTCTCCTAGATGACAAGAGCCATTCCACCATCCTTTCTTAGAGTCATGGCTAGTGACATACTCAAAACGCAGGTAGCAAGAGGGATGCCCCTCAATGCCTACTCAGGTCTCAGGTATACACACCAGGTCCTAATCAACCCTAATAAGATCCTGGATGAGGAGAGCTGCTCCAGCAGCAGCTAGAGATCAAGACTACTGGAGGTCCAATGACAAGAGGATTGATCCTGGTGACCTGAAGATGGCATCAGTACCAACCCACTCCCTGCCACCTCCATCTCTCTCTCTGCCGCTAAAACCAAGATCTTCCTGCCTGCCCTGTCTCTTCCCCCCCGGTTAAAGCTACTTCCCCCATATGTTCCCATCTCTCCTCCAGGCCCAAGGTTCCTTCCAAATATTCCTCCTTCACCATCCACCTGGTCTGCAGGTATCCTCCTAGCTTTTGAGAAAGACTCTGCAGATGCCTTCATTTGAATGTCATCATCATTTAAAGTATTATTCTGTATTTTCGAGCAGCTTTTGCTCTGCTTTCAAAAGAGTTTTCTCCTCCATTCATTATATGCTGCAGTTGTACTTACTCTGTTGAATCAGAGGATGTGGTTTCTTAAGTTATTGAAATTGATAAATATATATGATTTCTCTCCCATCTCAAACTATTTATGCTTAATAAATAAAAATGAGTAACAGGGACAGCATATGCTGACCATAAGAAGAATCATCAACATCCATATTTAAGGCACATCTTCCGTTCCTGTGCTCTGCCAAGGCAGAGTAAAAATGGTTTCAGAGTCCTCAATTAACCATTCAATGGGTCTGAGTGGGCTAAATTTTTGATTGATCATTTCAATTTAAAATCAGAGTAAATGCTGGAGGGACAGAGAGAATTTAGCAGAAGTTTCCCTCTGCTAAAGGAATGATCGCTTATTCAGGAAGCCACAACTTTTTCAGCTCCTGGGCACTTTTGACATTTTAAAAGCATGTCAGGGACATAGGTGCAAGTATGTGGTTTTGTGGTTACACAATGAAACGGTTTGCCTTTGCCTTCTTTCAGAATGTTTTTTGTGACTTTCCAGGTTAGTTCACAGTCCTGGGATTCTGGTCTTGAGCTTCCAAGACCAGCAGAAGTTCCTCTAGATGAAGACGCCTTAAACTGGGGTCCAGAGATCTTTCGATTTCAGAAGGTTCATGAACTTAGATGTGGGGAGGAGGAGAATTACATCTTTAATTTCACATATGGTACTATGTTAGATCTTTTTTAATATTTTGATAACTGCATTTGGGGTCCAGACTCTCAAAGACGTCCATGACACAAACAGAACCTCTAGTCTAAGGGCTGGCTCTGTAGAAGCACCTACATTTTGGGCATATCAAAACTCACCATCACATCTGAGGTATGTTTTGCATGTTCTTCTTGTTTCACATCTGGAAGCATGCAATAACTCCATACTTTCCTGTGTTTAGCTGCCTTGACATGAGCATAACAGAACACCCCAGGAATGGTTCCACGTGAGCTCATTGCATCTCTCGTTCAGTGCATCAGTGAAATCTCCTCCAATTCATGGCCCAATAAGCAGCCCCCTGACCCATGCGCCACAAATCTCTGAATGCTTGTGGCATAAACTTTCTTGCTTTCTCATCCAGTGGCCCCAGCAGATGTTCCATCTATCAGAACGCTGGATTGACCTAGTGGCAACTTGCTGCTTCTCAGGTTGATTTTTCTCAGCAGTGGAGAAGAGGAGATAGGGTGCCTTCAAAAAAACACCAAGAAAGTGCTCCAGTCAGTGAACTTACTTCTGTAAAGTTGCTCACATGGGTTGCAAGTGATCACTGGCTCAGCCTTACAAACTGTGGCTATTTTGTTTTTGAAATCCTGAACAAACAAAACTTGCAGGGAACCATGGCTTCAGATCAGAGACTTTCGCAAATTAAGAGCGTCTCAGGCTGGGATGTGGCTGATCTTCCAGGTGCATTGTACTCAGAACCCAGGCTGGGCTGTACATAAAACTGGCTTGAATGTGGAGGTTGTGTAGAGTGAATGTAGCTAAGAGCTGTCACTAGGGAGATTTGGATCAGCCTCAATCTGGTCTTTACAAGCATCAAGGCATTCACCTTGTGCTTTTTTCTACCAAATCTCAAAATAAATTTTTGTTTGGAATTTCTGCCTTGAATTTTGCACAATTTTCATGCAGATTTCGATTCATTCCCCCCCTCCCCCCAGTGCACATCTTTAAAATAACATTTGCAACTAACTCACAGTTAGCAATTAACCTGAAAAGACAGTTTCTAGGTTGGTCAATCCAGAGAAAAGGAGGGGAGATAGGACGGCCATGCTCAGGTACATAAGGGAAAGCTATAGGGAAGATGATCAGGACCTATTTTTCATGGCCACAGAAACTAGGATGAAAAATAGCAGATATAAATATAGGAATATATTTTATATATATAAATATAGGAATATATAGCAGATATAAATATAGGAATATATATTCATTTAAATATAGGAAAAGCTTCCTGATATTAAGATCTGTCTAACAATGGAAGAGTGTACTTACAGAGGTTGTGGGTTTCCTCTTTCTGGAAGTTTTTAAGAAAAGGATGGACAACTACCTGTCAAGGATTATTTAATTGATTTTCCTGCAAATTACAGAGGGTTGGAGTAGATGATTGTTGGGATCATTTTTAATTATTGTATGATTCTTAAGTTTGACTAAATCTACACATGATTACTTAGCCCCCAGCATGACTGAGTAGTAAGTTGAACTGTATCTCCCTTGTTCTACTTCAGGCCAGTAACCACTATTATTTTATTTATCCATCCCTTCATTCAATTTACATCTCACTTTTCCTCCTTTATTGGTTTCATAAAACAACAATTTTATGACATAGTCTGGCCTGAGACAGAGTGACTGTCCCAAAGTCTCTCTCTGAATTTCCATGACTGAACATGGACTTGAACTTTGCCGTTCCCAGTCTTAGCCCAGCCCCTTTCCCACCATATTCCCTGGGTCTTATCAGAGTGCAGGGAATTCCTTCTGTATACTATTTGTAATGTAATTTCCAAAATACAAAAAAACAAACCCAGCAGTGTTTAGCCTAAAGAAGAAAAGGCTGAGTCAGGACATGATAGCAGTCTTCCAATATTTCAAGAGGGAGAATATCACAGGATGTGGATTTATTCCCCAAAGCACCCAAGAGTTGGACAAGAAGCAATTGGTGGAAGCTTTACGTAGAGTGATCCAAACTTGAAATAAGGAGGAATTCCCTGAATGTGAGAACTATGAAGCAGTAGAACGGCCTCCCTCCTGGAGCATCAGGGCTCCATCACTGGAGGCTTTCAAGCCAAGGTTGACAGCCATGGTACAGGGCAGGGGGTTGGACTAGAAGCCTCCCAAAGTCCCTTCAAACTTATGATTCTATGACTTAAGTTGATGTAACTTTCTCAAATATGCATTCATCTGTATGAACTTTTTAGTGAAGACCCACAGATAGCATGAGGGTTGGTTCACCTCTTCCATTCTTCCCACAAGTTCCCTTGGATAGAGTATCTGAAAGAAATCAGTGATGCCTGTCTTTTGCAGTCCACCTTTTATGGTTCTCATGTTCTTTTAAACAGGTTTCTAAGATAGTAACCGTGTTATGCCAATCAAATGCTATACTGACCTTGGAGGGAAATCTGGGTTCAAGTCCTCCCTCAGCCAAGGAAACTCACCGAGTGACCTGGGGCCAGTTGCTTTCTCCCAGTCCAACCTACCTCACAGTTTGGTTGTTGGGAGGAAAAATAGGAGGAGGAAGAGCTACGTAGGCTGCCTTGAGATATAAATTGAACCAACCAACCAGTGAATAAATCACCACTGGGAATTAACTGTGTGATTATGGTGGCATACAAAATGGGCAAATTAAATAAATACCATGGACCTGTTGGCATTTCTTGCTATTTTATTATGACCAATGATGTTCAGAAGATTGCAAATTATCAAGCCATTATAGCTCAGCTTAGAATTCTCTGACTCCTCTGACGTTATCAGTCCAAGATGGATGTGCTGTCTAATCTATGATTATTAATAATGCTGAGAGAATAGAGAATTCAGATTACTAAAATATAGCTCCTGTCGCAACTGATGTTAACATCATAAAGTGAGCATAAAAGCCTATTTGAAATAGCTCTAAAGGTTAAAGCAAACGGTGTCTGTTCTTCATATGGTTATTATAGTTGTGAGAAACTAAACTGGAAGATGGATCTCTCTTGCCAATGCCTTAGCAAATAAAACAGGGATATCAATATAATAATAGTAATACTAATACTACAAATAGTAATAACTGACCATGTGTGAATGTTAAAACTAAGCAGGATCAGGCCTAAGTACTGTACTGGGATAGAGGCCAGGGTGTGCACAAAGTGTGGTCAGAAAAGTCAAGATACTTTATGTGTCTCATGGATGTCACAATGCATGTCAGAAGGGGTGGGGCTATGATTGCATGGCTAGGGCTGCCATTGTTACTTTTTTGACCCCTCTGGAGACCTCCCCTGCACACAGCCTTGACTCCAGTTACAATAGGATGTGGGTTTCTTGGAGTTCTGTTCCAAGGAGGACTTGGGTTCATGCAACGTGACATACTCCACCTTCTTTTCATGGCTGAATGAGAATTCAGAATGTTGTGCTAAAGGTTTTGTGTAAATGGTGAGGCAGAAAGATACACAGGAGTGGGAGAGACAGACAGGGGAGTAGAGAGAGGGTTAAATAAATGTTGCTTTTACGAGGGTTAACACTGGTGGTGCATTAAAGGAACCCTTCATCTTTCTACTGCCAATATGATCCCCTCAAATTGCTACCTCTCTAGTGATGCTGTTGGGTCACCAGCCATAATCATAGTCTCTTGAGAAAAAAAATTAAGGTTTAGATAGCTCTTTAATACCACATTTTTTAGTGCTGAAGACCTTCCTTTTCTTTTTGGGCATGCCTTGTAGAGATCAGTAGCTCTTATCCTCATTTCGTTACAACCACTTCAGTTTTCCTATTAGTTAATGTGCTAATTTGCCTTGGCAACTCTTTTTGGGCTAATAATGCTATTTTAATCTGTAGAGATTTTCTGCAGAGGAACTCCGCTTTGATCTGCCATGGGAAATCTGGCAAAGCCCATCTCCTCTGAAACAATAACCAAACATCTGTTTAGAAGGATGCTGTTGAAATTGCAGGGAAGAAACTTGGAAAATAAACCGAGTCAGGGAGGAGTTTGCCCCCAAGGAAGAAGAACTGGTGCAGCTACTGGAAAGCTAATCAGTGCCAGCCAGAAGAGGCAGGATTCAGATGGTAAGAGAAATACGCCCCTTTGTGGGAGCCAGAAGGCAAAATTCCATCCATGGTAGCCTTCCATTAAAAAAAAAAAAATTGCAAGGACTGGCCATCCTTGGAATAACATAGTGCACTTCCAAGAGAAATTATGGAAAATTAAAATGAGAGCTACCAGCTGCAAAAGGAGAACTAGTCTAGATGATGCCCCAATATGTCATCTTTCCTTTGCCCTCTTGGAAAAAAAAAAGCTGATATTTTTCTCCCTTTCTTTTGCAACCAGCATGTCGTTGAGCAAAACTAAGGGGCATTTTGTGTCATATGTGTACCACAGATGATTCTATTTTTATTTTTAGATAAACATCTAGCCATTGCAGCTGGATCAGGATTCTTTAAAAAAAAAAAATACAGAGTGCCAGCTCTTTGGAATATTTATATTTGCATGTCTAGTTTCATGCCATTATTTTTTTCCAGCTGTGGCGGCCTCCGCCATCTTGGATTCATTGCATAACTGTTTCCATCCCTTTCCCAATCATTCCAGGAGGGGCATGATTTCCCAACGCAATGTAAGTCTATATCTAGAAAAGACCACATGTTTACATCATTGACAGCAAGCAAGGGCGACGCGGAAAAAGGCTAAGCGAGGACATGCAAAAACAAAACGACAAGGCATTTTTTTCTTTTTTCCTTTGCAAAGAAAAGTGAAATATCATCAGAAAGGAAAGCTGTTTTTTAGCTGTTCTGAAACACTTTGTGGAAATAAATGGTGTGTGGCTTGGGCACAGTTCTAAAAGATAAACAGGGATGGGGGAAGAAAAAAAAGTAGTACTAAATAACGCTGTTGGGAATATATAAACACGTTCCTAATTTGGGGGAGTTGATATGCTGTGTTTGTTGGGTGTATGAAAAAATGTCTTTTGCTATATCAAGGAAAGAACAATTTGCAATAGCAGCCCAGTGGTTGTACAATTGATTACATTCTCCCCTGCTTTATATCTGGAGGAAAAGCTCCTGTCCTGGGGGGAGACGTGTAACATGGCATTCCCTTCCTGCCTTCATCCCACCTTCCACGTTTGGCAGCTTATAATGTCAGCATTTCCCCACGTCACCCTTCAAATGGTGTAAGGAGAGGTCTGGCATTGCATCTGAAAGGATCAAAGTCCTTTGCCACTGACCTGACCTGATGTGATGGGTGGAATGGTCTTTTTGTAAGTTTTTGAAACTACTGATTGAGATCCATCTTAATTCCGGCATCATTTTCTACGTACCAGGGCTCAAATCAGCAAGGAAAGATCTCAAGAAGTTCTGCTGATCAGCCAACTGCATCTCTTCTTGTCATGAATGGGACAGTAATACATGAGATCCCTGCTACTTAAATATATTACCCATGTAGCCTCAGCTATAACACTAGTGCTGGTGCTGGGTTCAAGAAGTGAATCCCCCAGAGATTTGCCAAGCAGAATCTCTTCCACCTCCTGCAGAATTTGTTCTCAGCATACCTGCTGCCCAACCCTCTGCCAAGGGGGGGGGGGGGGGGGAGGGAGCTCTTCGGGTAAACTTCCCTTCCCTCATTGGCTGTCCAATGAGAAACAAAGAATATCCCACCTCCAACTGTGAACAGCTGTTACTTTTATTTTTAGGAAACAACTTACAGGCTCACAAACAGCAGACACCCTGGTCCACTAATGAGGACTTCTCTTCCCTCACCCTTCCAACTTCTGCTTTCTTTGTCTCTGCCAACATCTCCTATAGCTGCTTGTTTGATGCAAGTCTTCAGTCTGCCTTTCTCCTTCCCCCCTCATCCCAGCCTCTTTCTCCTTTGGAGTCAGACCTCCAAACTGCTTTGCAGCTTCTCCTCACAGGTGGCCATCCAGCCCTTCACAGCTCATTGACCCAGTGGCCAATTGTTTCTCTGGCATCTCTTGCACAAAGCCTGAGTCTTCTCTCCTTAAACTTTTGTCCATGAGTAATTTTTATGCTTCCACTACTTCCAAGACTCTTCCTTTCTTCTATCTCTCTTGTCTTGTCTGCCTTGTCTCTCCCTTCTTCCTTGCCATGCCCAAAGTTGGGATCTTTTATATGCTTGTGAGCTAGCTTTCTCTCTCCCCCTCCCAAACTAGCTATCTTTCCTCCATTCTTACCCCCCCTCCCATTTATGGTTTAATGGCTGGAGCTCATTAAACTATAAATTGGCATCAGCATGTTTGTCAGGAAATCTTCCCCTCTCTCCTCCCCAAAACTGTACCTCTGTTTACTACCTACCCCTCTTAGAAGATTCTGTTTCCTGCATCCTGCAATCTAGCTATTAGCTTTCAACTTTTCCACCACTTGATTACATTCATAATTCACCTTTCTATATCTTGGTAGTTTTCATATTCTTTGGTCACTTCCATACCTGCCCCCAATCTGTTCAAAAACTGTTGTGTTCGTATGATAGGCCAATTCAAGGTTAACATAACACAATTTACTCCGGCAAGCTTATTCCTTGATTGACACAATTCACTGAACCATAATCGAACCATGTGGATATGGGTTCACCCAACATGGTAGGTGACAGTGGCTCACCTATTTCGTTGTTCAGATATCATGCAAATACAGCAAGCAGACAGAACAAAGAGCTGTGTTCGCTCAACATGGTCACTCATGGGGAATAGAGCCATGTTGACTGGCAGTGATCCAGCACATTGAACCATAGATTTAAGGTCTGGCTGGGTTAAGAAAACACATTAAAGCACAAGCAAACCAAAGCACAATTTAGCCTAATGTGGTGGGAAAATCCAGCTGAAAAATAAGAACCAAAGGAGAAACCAGAAGATGGAAAAATTAAGGAGCAACATGACATTGAAGGGATCACTAAATGCCAGGACTAAAAAGAACAATGAAAGATGTGACAAAGCAGAGCTCAGGAAGTGCTCAACTGAAGCAGATAATTCTTTTATCCACCTTCCTAGCTAGGGCATCTAATGCGTTCCTTGGATGGACAGTCAGCTAAGGAACTGTAGATTCTTCCCTAAAAAGGTATCCGGCTTCAGTTCAATGGCTTAGATTAGAGAACTGTTCAGCAACTGAGTTTGAGAAGCTGGTTTTGTGGCTTTCAGTCATGAAATGCTAACATATCAAATGTGCTTAATAGTGGGGGAAAGAACCAATATATCTCATTTGGTTTGTAGTGGCATTGTTTCGTAAGTTAATCATTGGTGAGGGTAGGGTTTGATTCATGTAAAGAAACCACTCGCATGGAGATACTGGCAAAAGCAAATTGAAGGCCATATTTCCAAAAGAATCTTGAGATTATTAAGAGGAGGGTGCAGGGAATAAGGGATTAAACAGAGGTAGTTGAGGAGCAGGCCTCAGTGAGAACTGGAACACAATTAAAAAAAGAAGAAAAACCCCTTATGGAGTTCCAGGTTTATAACTGTGGGAGATTTGGGAAGATACAGCTTCAAAGATTGTGAAACTCCCTTCAGATGAGAGCTTTGAAGAGAACTTCTAACCAGTTCTGATTTTGCAAGGGCAGATTTGGGTCAAAATCTATTTTGATTTGCCTGTAATAAACAACTGTTCACAACACAGCTGTTTCATGAAATTATCAGCAAATGACACACCATATTAATAAGTCTTATTTTGACCATTTTCTCTCCAGGAGTTTGCTATGCAAAGAACAAAAATAAATGCTCGCACAAGCAGCCTTGATTATGTTGACATCTGAGTCATTCCAAACGTTCATCATCCTCAAAGCCCTTGATCCAGCTGGTTTGAGCTTCTGCGAGTAGAATATGTTTTCAGTACTTCCACTCAAAACCCAGTTACTATAGGATAATGATACCATTGGAGCAAATAAGGCAGGATAGGATGTTAAAATATTTTAGATTTGCTTGATAAAGGAGAAGGAAAAATCATTCATTCAAAATACTTGGAAGAACTATGAGACAATGACCTGAAGACCAACAGTCACCATTAAATATGGGAGCACCACAGGGCCACCTTGTCTTAATAATAATTCCTTGTCAAGAATAAGTCAAAGTTTTCTATATTTGCCTTTTGCCTTGAAATTTGGGAGTATATTTTGCTTGTGTAAAGAGTCTCTTAACGCTACCTATGTTTAATTGAAATACAAGAAAAATTTTCTGATGGCAAGATCTGTACACAGTGGAACAGGCTACCTTTAGATGTTGCGGATCCCCCATTTCTGGAAGTTTTAAAGAAAAGGCTGGACAGGCATCTCTTGAGAATGGTATAATTGTTTTTCCTGCACATAGCAGTAGGTTGGACCAGATGAAACTTCTGGTCACATTTAAGTACTATGATTCTATGACTTTTTGTTTTGAAATGCTGCCCTAAATTTTCCATGGCTCTTGTACACATTTTGATGCAACTTTGCACAGTGCACCTTTGAAAATAATGTCTGCGACAAACTCATGTCCAGATTTTATGGTATGTAAAAAACCTGAATAGACAGTGTTTCAAGGCAGTTTCTGGGAATCTCAGTCTGGAGGAAAGAAAATTGAGGGGAGACATGATGGTCATGTTCAGGTACATGAAAGAAGCCACAGGGAAGATAAGACCTTTTTTCCATGGCTATAGAAATTAAGGCCAAAAGTAATGGGTAAAAGTTGTAGATACGTAGATTTTGTTTAAATGTAAGAAAAAAACTTTCTGATAGTAAGATGTGTCCAGCACTGGAACAGTCTACCAATGAAAATTGTGGGTTCTCCATCTCTGGAGGTTTTTAAGAAGAGGATGGGCAGCCACCTCTTGAGGATGGTTTAATGGGTCTTTCTGCACATTGCAGAGAGTTGGACTAGATAATCCTTTCAACTCTACAAATCTGTGATTCTGTGAATGCTATCCTTGTGGCAGTTCACTTGTATTCTCAACAGCTTCCCTTTGCTGGTCTTTAGCTATTGTTTTTTTCTGCTCCATTCCTCTGAGAGAGACCTTAACCAGTCATTGATCTGGTATTGACATGCCGTGCTATATAAAAAGGGAAAAACCTCAATTCCTAGTGGCTATATGGACCTGTCCAGGTAGATGTCATGGCATCAGTACAGAAGTGGTTTGTCACTGTTTGGGATTTTTTTAAAAAAACTTTTCAACCTAATTGACAGCTTTGGGATTTTACATGGTCTCTGATTGATCCTGCTTAGCTTTGTAAGATCAGCTGAGGTCATCTTGAAGCTGCCACCTGCCATGACTAAATGGAACAACTCCCTCAAGAGCAACGGGGAGGACAATTAGCAAAGCTGTCAACTGATAGTGTAGTTCCAAGTCAGCTCCAGTAAGTGCTGCCACCTGAACTGGGCACAGTGCTAGATAGGCAATCCAATTTGCCTATTTGATGATGTCCCTAATTACTGTTTGAACTAATGAGACCCACAGAAAGGAATGGAAGGCAGTAGATCATATATGAATTATATGTTGGTCCTTAGATAAGTAGGATTTGCAGAAAGAACATTCCTTCAGCTCTTCCACAGCAACCCTTGAATAGAAAGAGGAGAAGGGTTCCGGGTTTCAAAGATTTCAATTCAGGTAGGTTGGGGAAAAAGAAGTCTGAAATGAATCAGGAGGAAGAGCAGATGGGATCAAGTAAACCAGGTGAAAGACAGCAGAAGACACACTTAAGTAAAGTATCTACACACAGGAAATTGGCTTATCCTGAGCCTACAAGATTTGGGTTGCAAACATCCATGCAAGCACTAGATGGCAACACAGGATTTTCTCTCCTTTTCTCTCTTTTTACTGCCACCAACTGGACGTTCAGATTTTGCAGCCCTGATTTGATTGCCTTGTTCAGATTATCCTGACTAGGAGGACTTGGTGGCTAACTTGAAAGGGTGCAGTCAGTCCTGTGCTAGACCATTCTTCGCCGAGAAGATGCAATTTACACCCCACATTATATGTGTCAGTGGTCAGATAAACAGAGATGTCCCCTTGTTGGAAAATTAACAGGGCTGCCCAGCGATCTGGATTCAAAGGACAAATTCTGATTCAGAGTGTATTTGGGTATGTACGTAGCATTTCACACTTTAAACAAAACACTTTTAAGGGCAGAAGTTTGTGAGTCCAGGAAAAGATGTAGCTGCTTTAAGTGTTCCTGATGGATGTCCTGAATGCACCCACCAATCTGGATCACATCCTACCCTTTGAGTCTCTGCACAGACCCTTAAATTAATATTGTTATGAAAGATGCACACCTCATCCCTGAGAAATATTCCCCTCCTTTAATCAAAACCCCTTACTCTTCAAATGGACTTCATTCTTAATAAGGAATCTCCAACTTTGTTTTCAGTTATGACTTAATGATGGCTTAACATTGTGAATTCCTTTGAGAAACATTGCTGGTCACCAAAAATACCTCTGCCTTTTCTCTCTGTCTCTTTACACCAGACTTGGTGGCCTGCTTCCAATCCGCCTTTTAAAACAAGCCTTTTTTCCTCATTACAGGCATAGATGTTAATCACATGCTGAACGTAGTTTATTAAAGATCAACTCACATGCCAGGGGAAAGTGATGAAAGGCTTTAATTAAGCAGTCATGGACCAAAGCTTGAAGTTAGCACAAAAGGAGATGTGGAGGAGGTGGGTGGGAATTTGTCATAGAGGCAATCATATCTGGGTTACAAAATTCCAGCTGAACACTAGATGGCAGCAAAGATATGGGTTTTGTGTACTTCTCTGTTGCCATCTAATGGTGATCTGGATTTTTGCAGCCCAGATATGATCATCCTTGACTGGAGAGTCAAGAAAGCAAAAAAGGAAAGTTAGTAACTGGGAAGTTTGTATTATGGAAGAATGAATAGAAAACTTAAAAGTAACTTAGAGACCAGTGGAAAGAAAGTTATCCGAAAGATCAGATTTGTGGCCCTGAAATTTTCTGAGCTTGAAAGAACAATAATGGTTGAGGTTGTACGCCTTCAGGAAGGCTTCACTGAATGGCACTGTTGATGTGGGCATCAACCCAAAACTTATGGGTGTTAATTGGACAGGATATTAAAAATGTGCATTGAGATAAGAGCCTTGAGAAATTTCTAATCTGCATTCATAGGCTCTGGTGATCTTGGTCAGCCAAGGAGATAGCAATTTCTTCAATTATATCTCAGAGCAGTCCCTCTGCTGGATGAACTGGGGGATTATTTATTACACATTTTATTTCTTTGGCACTGACAGAATAAAACTAAACCCACAACACAGTGTGAAGTGGCTTTTGATGTGCTACTTTAAATCCTTACTCCCAGCAGGGATGCTGGATCATTTCTCATGTCATGACTGCAACTTGCATCTTAATGCTGGAGCAGGAACTCTGTGGCATTCCACATGTTGCTGAAGTTCAACCTCCAGGGGCCTTAGGAAACATGATCCATACTGGGGGATATTGGGAATGTTCAGCAACATCTGCACTGGTGCTGGAGAAGACTGTTGAGAACACCATGGATTGCCAGGAAAACAAAGAAATGGATCATAGGACAAATCAGTATAGACTTTTCACTTGAGGCATGAATGTTCCAGCTCAAACTGTTGTATTTTGGGCACATTATGTGAAGGCCCAGCTCCCTTGAGAAGTCCATAATGCTGGAAAAATTGAAGGAAAAAGAAGAAGTGGATGACCAGCAGCAGTGTGGATGGACTCAATTACAACAGTGATGGGGGCACTGCTGGAAGACCTGAAGCACCTGGATGGGGACAGAGCATCCTGGAGAAAATATATCTATATGGTTGCTAAGAGTTGACACCAACTTGATGAAACACAATGAGTCAATCAATCAATCAATCAATGGGAAGGAAAGAGAAGAAGAGGATGACCAGCAGCAAGATGGATGTACTTGATTATAACAGCAAAGAATGCACCACTGAAAGACCTAAGATCTGTGCAAAGATCTGTCCAAGGCTAAGTTGGACAGATCACCCTGGGAAGAATCTATCTATGAAGTTGCTAAGATTCAGTACCAACTTGATGGCACTTAATCAATCAAAATCTGCACAGCCACGGATTCCCCGCTCCTGTTTGATACAGCTGTATTCCTGAAATGAATGCTCACCAATTTCTGGAAGGATGGGGATAGAATACCAGTGCAACTTAATGTCTCCAAGAGGAGCTAATGATTAGATTAGATACTACTTCCCAGGAACAAACCACTTTTGACATTTTCATGTTTGAAAGAGATGCACGTAGGCTCTGCAAGATTTTTAATTGTAAGGTGAATTGATATTTATTAAACCACGGTAAGAAAATAGCCTTCTTTAAACCTGCCAATCCCTCTTTCAGTCAGACTTCAGCTCAGTGGCATCTGGTAGAAACCACAAGGGTATTGTGTGTAGCAGATCATCATGCAAATGATGCGAATTACTTACCTTGTGGCATTTGTATGGTGACACCATGATGCATGTGATGTCACTTGACCCCTTGCCTCCTGCAAACGTCCACAGGAATATTGTAGGGAACATGATGACACGTAGATAACAGGGTCTTCATGAAAATGTAATGACTTGTAGACTTGCATGCAATGTCTGGACACATATACACAATGGCATCATTTGTACGAGTGTCATTGTGTGCATCTTCTCATGGTGGTGGCTTGGTGGCTTTCTGCAAACATCACTAGACTGATTTGTAAGGAACTTGAAAACAATGCAGGAGTTATCAGAAGTCAGCATGCCTTAGTCAAGAACAAATCTTTCTAGGTGATTAGCAAGCTTGTTAAATGTGGGCTGAATAGCATGATGATTGGATACACAGGTGGCTTCAAAAACATAGTCCAAGCGCTCATCAGTGGTTCTAATCAAACTGGAGAGAAGTATCAAGTGGAAGGCCACAAGATTCAGGGCTCTGTCCTCTATCTTCAATCTTTTTATTAATGACTTGGATGAAAGATGGAGTAAAATCTTATCAAAATTACAGATTCATGCACAATTGGGGGACATACGTAATACCACAGAAGACAGAATAACATTTAAGTGTTTTGGATACCTTACTGAAATAGGCTGAAAACAACAGAAAGAATTTTAACAGAAACAACTGTAAAGCTCTTCAGTTCTGAAGCAAAAAATCCAAATGCATAGGATAGGAGGTTCCTGGCTTCGTAGAAGTGTTTGTGGAAAGCATTTCGGTGAGCCGGCAGTGTGAGGTAGCTGCAAAAGTAGGCAAATGAAATTTTAGACAGCATCAACAGAAGTATGATTTCCAAATCTTGGGAAGTAAACTTTTCACTTTATTGTGCTTTGGACGTGTTCCATCTTGAGTACTCTATCTAAATCTAGACACCACATTTCAAGAACAATTCAGAAAAAATGTGAACAAGTCAGAGAAGGATGAGAAGAATGACTGGGAGATTCAAAACCAAGTTTTATAAAGAGAGATGTTAGGAATTGGGAATGTTTAGCTTGAGAGAAGAAGACTGGATGGGGAATAGGATAGCATTTGTCAAATTCCTGGTAGGGTGTCACGCAGAAGAAAGTCGAGACTTGTTCTCTCTCGTTCCAGAGTACCAGACCTGGATTAATGGATTTAAGTTACAGGAACATACATTCCAACTATACATTGGAAAAAGCTTTCTCTTCTTCTTCTTTTTCATGCTGACCCACAGAAGTGATAACCTTCTCTTTACTGCATGTGTACAAGGGGGTATTAGGCAACCATCTCTCTGGGATGTTTTAATTTGGATTCCTGCCCTGAGCAGTGGGTTGGACCTCATGACATAAATGGCCCTTTCAATCTCATGAATTCTATGAGAGAGGTGAGATAAAATGAGCTTTTTCTCATGACACTCATATTCCTATTAACCTGACTGATGAGGATTTAGAGTGCTGTGGGAAGAGCGAAAAGGGGTGAGCTGAGCCAGTGAATTCACTCGGAGGGGATGAGATTTACCCCCAAATAAACCCAGTTCTGCACAGGGTTAAACTAATTTCCCCTAGTCAACAGTGTCATGAGAATGGCTGATTGTGGGGTTAAGCCTTGTCTCTCCTGAGATTGAAAATGGGGTCCCTCTAGGCACTCCATCTCAAGGGCTGTTTTGGTTTTTACACATCCCCTGTGATGCCATCTCTAGTCATTCCACTGTGGATTTTTTTTTTTTGGCACCAGTTTGGAAAAAGAAAAAGAAAGTCTCACAGGAAATGGCAATTTCCCACAGTCCTTTGTAGAGTGGCTGCTGCAGCTGAGATCCAGCCTTCTCTATGAGCTGCTAGTGCACAGTGATGAGGGCATGGCTAGATTGCTCACGTTGCATGAGGGTGGTTAGTCAGTGGCCTTCAGAGATACAAAATGCCCTATGCAGCCAAGTGAAGGCACCTGGTTTATGACTTTGCCATTCTGGCTGGAGATCTTATTACCTGGTTCTGGTGCTAAACATGGCTTTTCCCAGCCCTCCTTCCAGAAGTTTATCATTAGCATTTGGGTCCTGAATGCTGGGGCCAATTGCTGCTACTCAGCTTGGAAAGAACTTGAAGCTTTTAGTATCACAGAATGATAAAAACAGTTTTCATCCTGAAGTGTCCCATCTAAAAACACACAACATAGGATGAGAAGGAGATGAGGAAGCAAAAAGAAAACAAGAGAACTCACACTCTGGTTCTTTATATTCTGATGACCAATGAGGTGGAAGACGGTCTATATAAATATACTAGTTATTCTAAGTTTTTAAGTGTCTTGTTTCTTCCCAATTTCTCTTTTTCAGGCAAGGGCCTCAATATTCCATGGCTCAAAAGACATTAATTTTTTATAGGCCCTAGAAGTTCATAGGTCCTTCTCAGATTTGATAAGTGAGCTTACTCATTCTCTCTCTGTAGATAAAGATCAATTGATAGAGATATAGATATTGATTGATAGAGATAGAACTATATAGTACTGATATACAATATTCAAATTCTTAGATTGCTTGCTTTCACTGCCAGATTTATAGGCACAAGATCACTCTCAAGTTCAGTGAAAGATGGAACTCAAGTTGACAGCATGAGTTATATTTTCATGCATCAACACTCCTGCCAGAAGACCTGAGAGAAAGGGAATAGATAAGACAAGGCTCTTCATTAAATGAAAAACCTTGCAGAAACTTAACCATTCAGCATCACAATATCCCCTGTGTTTCTCTTTCATCAGTTGCTAAGGCATTCATTCCACAATGCTATCAACTCCCTTGCTTTCAGTGTTATCCTGGATACATCCATTCTGCCTATCTAGAAGTCCTTGTGTTCTTGTATCAACTCGAGTTTCAAAACAAGGGCTGCATTTTCCTGATGAGGGAAGATTAAGACTTCCCTCACTTGTTGCATCAGAAAATGTGTGATAATTCATATCAGTATATCCTTAAAGGAAATGCTCTCACTCTGAAGACCTGTTTTCAGCATCATTCCAGCCCACATTTTGATTTTCTGGTGAGCTCATTCCTTTTGCTGGATATAATTTGGCCACAGAATGCAGAAAAGGACAGTGAGGACCACAATATCTAATGTAGCTATAAAAAGCTCCTTGTTTTAGAAAGAAAAGTATCAGTAGTTTCTCTTTGATTGTTCCTGCTGTTCAGGGGTAGGAATATTATTCCTGCTGTGAGTCAGATATTATTTTAATTTTTCCATAGCAGCTAAGGTTTAGAGGGGAAAAGATAGGCTCTATATATTCTCCTTTGGGATTGTTCTTTCTGAAAAATACATATGTATGATTCACAGGTTTGTTACTGTAGACAAACCTGTGAAGGCTGGACGTTTAATGGACCTCTCCTGTTTGATTTTCCATTGAAAATCACCAGAAAATGCACATATTTGCCACTAAGTTTCACTGTCACAATCCTGGGGCACTCTGGAAGCCATAAAAAATACAGTGCTGGGTTCACATCTTTCTCCCAGTTCTTCGTACCATTTCTGTCCCTGTAAAACTTCTGATTTTTCATGTATATTCTCAAAGTGTTTGAGAATTTCTTTCAGATAATTCTTGCTGATATTTTGGAGGGTTGTTTTTTTTTTAGAAAGAGTTGAGGAGGTTTTTGTTCCACATCTTTCCATTGCTCTGAAGCTTCTCTGAGCACTTGTGTATCACGGGAGGAGTTATTTATATTTTTATTTACAATACTTTTGTATCTCTTGATTCCCAAAGACTACCCATGCTTTAAAATATAAATAAAGAAACCAATCAAAACAATATATAATCCGAAAAACCCTTAACACCAACCTACCCCATCAGCCATAACCCAGGAGTAATATTTAAAATGAAAATGAGAGATTAAAAGTCCTACGGGAAAGCTCTGTCTTTGTCATTTTCCCCAAATTTATCAGTTTTGGATAATGGATGCCAGGGTAGATCTGCAAAGAAGTTATTCCACGGGGATGAAGCCATGACAGAGAAAAATGCTTTCTGCCTCCTATATATAATGTTCCTTCAAGTCAGTGTTGACTCCTAGTGACTAGCTGGTCCCTGCAGTTTTCTTGGCAAGGTTTTTCAGAAGTGGTTTGCCATTGCCTGCTTCCTAGGTCTGAGAGTCAGTGACTGGCTGAAGGTCACCCAGTTGGCTTCATAGCTAAGTTGGGACTAGAACTCATAGTCTCCCGGTTTCTAGGCTGGTGCCTTAACCACTAGACCACCTCTGCTTCCTGGTGAATGCCATATATTGGGGTGACCCTTAACATATCTTCTGTTTGGGTTAGTTCTATGTGAAGAAGATGGACCTGGGGATGACTGGGCACTTATGACCAACCCTTTGAATTGTTCTCAGAAGGCTACTGGAAGCCAAAGCAGGGCCAACAAAAATGGTGTTATGTGGCTGTAACAGCCCTTACTTGCCAGCAGGTGGGCCACCACATTTTGCACCAGCTGAAGCTTTGGGGTAGTCTTCAAATCCAGCCTCCTGCAGCATGCACTACAGTAGTCTAATGAAGAGTGATAAGGGTGTCAGGTATTGTCACCATGTCTCCTGGTGTCTCCCTTTGGGAAGCTGCAGCTTGTTGGAGAGAAGACTGTATAATGAAAGCAGATCATTTGGCCTGAATATCACATTCCACCTGTCCAATCTCTCCAAAATTCTGACCTGCTTGGAAAGAAATTCTGAAAGGTATTCCTCTTTCATCCAACTGAAAGAGAACTGGCAAGAAAAACGCAGATTTTTTTTGGGGGGGGGTAAAGCACTAATAAAAATCAAATTCAAGAGCTATGTGCAGTTAATAGATTCTGAGGTGCCATAGGGTACTCTGTCCTTGTTGCCTTTCTAGGAAAAATGCTGAGCGGCACAGCCAAATGCTTGGCCAGATGGGAGTGACATCAATTGTAGTTCAAGCTGTCAACAAGAGGGAATTGCAACCAAGGTCTCTTCCACACAGCAGCTTTACGCAGCTTGTCTCCCATGCTTGAAACAGCTGGAAAGGAAGCTAGCATAAGAAACTGCTGTCCGGATGAGTGGATCATATGGAAGAGTCCAAGATGACTTCTTTTCTTTATTTCTTTATGAGCATTTCTCTGCCATTCTATTCGTGCAGGCTCTGAGCTACATACCCTCATCAGGAAAAAATGGAAAACAGTGTTGATTTCCAACCATATAGACTCCAAATGTTGCAATATGAAATGTTTCTGTGGAAAGTGGTAATGAGCAAAACATGTTTTCTTCCTAAGTTCTTCCCTCCAGCTTCTTCTCCCTTCCTTGATATTCCTTCTTTACAACTTTGGTTTGTTGCCCCAAAGACCCCAGAAGACAATCAGTGGCCATGGACAATGTGTTGTGGCTACTGAAAATTCCTAATACATTTGGGCTATTTTTTGGATTTAAACCTTTTACCTCTCCCCATACCAATGACTTCTCATTATCAAATTAGTCAGACAACTTTCTTTTATATCCTTATCACTAAAGGCTTTCCCCAGTGGTCTTTTGTGTACCCACTAGTAATTTTTTTGGGGGTGGGCAGGTTTTTCCCCTTCCTGCAGTTTCAAAAAATAAAGCATGGGACTGTCAGGAAGAAGGACTGTCAACAACAACCAGAAACTGAGCTACTTGATCAGTTGCGGCAAAATGAAAATATAAAAAGAAAGGTAGATAGATAAATATTCAGAACCAAGGAAGAATATTACCTTCTTGCTAGTGGGCTAGTGGGAGAGAGAGACAGAGAGAGACAGAGAGAAAGCCACATTGCCCTAACTAGTAGAAGGCTTTATTCTTTTTTAATGCCAAAATTTGTGGTATCATTTAACAATAAAACATATCCTTTACACTGTGAAATCATTGCAGTTCTAAGGCACACAGTGGAATACTTTTTTTAAAAAAAATAAAATACTCAGAATTTGAGAATCCTTTGGGACACTGAGTTATAAAAGGCCACTTCACAATTTCACTCCTGGTGTGTTTTAAAGGTCAGAATTCTTTTTCAGAATGGCTAGAGATATTTGCTGTCTGCCCAGCCTGACATCATTTTAACAAGTTACAAAATGTGTCTTATATGGAATCGCTTAGCGAGATCAGAGACAACCTGAAGGTAGATCACGGAAGATCTGCCAACAAATTTCCAAGTTAGCCACAGTAGATTAGCAGGAGTTCAGGACAAAGTCTGGTAAATCAGAAACTGGGGTGTGTGGAGAGAGATCAGGAATATTTTTATTGGGAAAATCAAACCCTCTTGGAAACCTAGCCTGTAGATTTGTGTTTGCATTGTTCATACTGTATTTGTATGTATGTAAAATGCATTTCTTTCTTGCTTTTCCCTATATTGCTCAAGGCATCATGGAGTATAGCTACATTATTTCAATGTGCTTAACCAGTTCAGTTACAAATCTATAGCTAAATTTGGTTAGTGTTCAACCTGGCTGGAATTTGTGTGTGTGTGTGTGTGTGTGTGTGACTTAGTGTGCTGTGTGAATCCAACCTTTTTGGTTGTTTATTGTTCAGTGTATTGTGCAAACTCAAAAATGGGTCACTTCAATAACCAGGTTAAACATCTTCTGTGTACTGTACACAGCCAGGATCATTTCTGATTTATCCTTACAAGTGAATTCCATAATGTTTCCAGTCCCAAACTTTAACCATTACATCACACAGACTCTATTTCTATAAACTAATTATTCCAGTTAGGTTGGTCCTATCTCCTGAACTATCATAATGCACATAGGTTGCATCCTTAAGTCAGAATTTGGTGAATGGCTCCAGTTTAATGGATTCCAGCATTTGGACATGCCTGGATAGACAAGTTTGGAATTACATCGACCACTTAAGAGGAAACAGAAGATGGAGAAGTTAATCAGGACTGTTCCAGGTACAGACTGTGGAACAAACCATGAATTATTGGCATCAACCATATGGTGAAACGTATAAAATTAAAGAGGATGTCATGCTGACATGATTTGGCCTGAAGGATATACAGTCAGAATATATGATCAGTGTAAAGAACAGGTTTGATACACATAGCAAATGTAAAAAAGACCCCAAGGAAGAGAGAAGAGTCATCATGAAAACAAAAACCCCTAAATCCCAAATTTTCAAGGAAGAAATGATCCAAGTGGCTCTCAGAACAAGTTATCCTAATGGTCAGAAAAAGAGAAGAGGAAACTCCAGGTTAATTAAAAGGACAGACAATGACTGGATGCGGGTTTTCAGAAACAAGCAAGAAAGGGCAAAGATATTTCAATCAAGAAGCTCAGCAAATTAAGAAAAATAACAAGACAAGGAAAATGGGAGTTTTTTTTTTTTTTTAAAGATTAGTGAAATCAAACAATCATTTACAGCTAAGGTAGAACTATCCAAGAGTGACTGAGTGAGTTATGGGATTTTATCTCCATCTCAACCCTTAATTGACTCTAAGCAGAACATCTTTAAGAGATGCTAATTTAGTTTAGCAATGATGTAAAAACTCTTCTGCAACCCTTTATAAATGGGATTATAGAATCATTTACAGAGAGAGAAAATATTCCAGGATTGACTCCAATAGAAAGTAAGATATGAGAGGCAATAAACAGGTATCAAACAGAAAAGCTTCATGTATAGTCGAAATACTCCCTGAACTGTTTGCAGCTACAGGTTAAGAGGTAATTAAAGTGCTAACAGTTGTAGATCAACAAATATGAAACAACACTGTGCAGCAGAGAGATTGGAAAAGATCAATGTATATGCCAATACTGAAAAAAGAAAGGCAATGGATGAGAATGTGCAAATTAAATTACATAATTCTTCACACCAGCAAAGAGTCATGTCAAATGAACCGATGGGTTTCAGAAAAGGCAAAGAGAGGACAAGAGATCAAATAGGTAGCTAAGGTGGAGAAAAGAGTAAGCAAAAGAAGGAGGTGTATTATTGCATTATTAACCAGAAGAAGGCCTTTGGTTATGTAGATCATTCCAGATTGTGGAATATATAAAGGCTAATGAGAGTGCCAGAGGACCAGATTATTCTTCTGAGAATACGTCTTTACAGTAAACATGAAGCTTCTATAAGGATTGAATCTGGAGAAACGACGTTGTTCAGTATAAGGATGATGCATTTGATATGTATATTTGTTTAACTTATGCAGCTAAAATGGCAGGAGAGTTGAGATGAGAGTTGGAATCAAATTTGGAGGTAGAAATGACAGCTTGAGATATGGAAATGATATCGCTGTTTGCTGAAAGTGTAGAAGACTTCAAAGAACTCATTAGGAATGTAAAAATGGAAAGTTAAAAAAAAGGAGGTGGATGTTAAAGATTAAGAAGACGAAGGTAATAACTAGGGAATTTACAGTTGATAGCAAAAAAGTGAAGATGATAGACAATTTTGTTCTTTTGGGATAAACGACAGATAAGGACTTCTTCAATCCTGGAGAGAACGGATATTTCTAGGACAATAAAGCAGTAATCTTTCATTGATCATGCATGGATGCAAAAACTGGTCATGGAGAAAAAGCCAGAGAAGGAAGACAGATGCCCTTGGGTTATGGACTTGGAGACAGATATTAAAAGTACCATAGATTGAAAGAAGAATAAATCAATTGGTCCAAGACCAAATAGAAACTGAAATGGATTAGCAAGCAATGATTAGCTACAATAGTAAAAATTCACATATTCTGGATGTATGATGCAAGTGGATGATGAACTACAAAAAACATGCATGTTTGGCAAGACGGAGAGACGATGGGAAACACAATGGATAAGGTCAATGGATGGTATTGAAAAGATTACTGGAAGGTCCCTAGAAGAGCTAAAAATTATTACCGGAAGCAGGCTGAGATAGTGAGCATTTGTCTAACTAACAAGTTCAAAGGAAGGAGGGAAATGTGTGTGAAGGAGGCAGAAGAAGTTGAGGGATGATTCAGAAGAACTGTCCACGTTTCTGGGAGTGGGAAGGCTGACCTTTATGGAGAAGGATGTATGTGTGTGTCTGTGTCTGTGTGTGTGTACTGCCTCTAGCCTTGGAAGGGTGTTGGATGTTGGTTGGGTGAGCTAGATAGTTTGCGTGAAAATGATTTGAGGGTAATCTTCCTATCTGGTGGAAATAAGTCCTCCCAGGTACTGCAAAAATTGAACATCAAAAATGGAAGGTATCACTTCCTTCCTCACTTCCTGATTTTAAGATTTTTAAGGGGGTATAATCCACCTATTCATTTCTGCCTATATATCACCTCCACATAGCTGAAAAAATGTGGGCGTGCAAACTAAAATGGAAACTAAGAAGGAGGGCCTAGAGTGTCCCTGTTTTCACAGTGTCTTTCTAGAACTTCATCTCTATGTCAAAAGAGGAAAGGATGAGTGCCCCTCCCAGTCAGCTGCTGGGAGAACATGGTTAATGGGATAGTAACTTTAGCCTAAAACACACTTGGGGCTGTTCTGAGCTAAAAGCAACCCCTTTAGAGTTAGTTGTATAGGTCACATGACACCCTAGATCACATGACATATTGTTTAAGTGTGTCATGTGACTGGGGCCACTGTGCAAGCTGTTCTTTTACCCACTTACGTACTGCTAAAATTTGTTATATTTTCATCGCTTTTCACAATCCTAAAGTGAAAGCCTGCATTACTTTGTAACTATTGGTACATCATTTTCTCAAAAATATAAACGGTGCTCATTCAATCAAATGTTAGTTGAAATGTGCCCAGATGTACCTTCCCATTCATTGGTTCAAAGTATCTACCGCAACTCCTTTGGGCTGTATCTTGAACAATAACTACACCATCAAAATCCACAACCAACATAATAAGACTTTTGTCTTTAAAACAGCATTTCAGGATTCTGCTCCTTGAGCAAGGCACTATTTTAGGTATCCTCATCTTACTAGACGTTGAGCCTAGAATTGACATTTCCATCCTCACTGGCACATTTTCAGATACTAGGATGACACCAGTTTAGTATTTAGCATTTTTGTTCAGTATACACTTATCTCTAAGCAAAGCACAAGGCCTATTTTTCTCCACAGCAGTTATCTACTCTTTCAGCCTTACCAAAAAAAGTTTGTGTGAAAACTATGCCCACGAACCATCTTTTTCTCTGTTGACAAATTGTCTTTTCTTGTTATGTAACCACTGAGAGAATCTTTGTTAGTAGCATTTTCTCCTCTGTACGTGCCAAATGCAAGAACTCTTATCTTAGCACGTCCTTCACTCTAGTAGGGTAGCTTTCTCTGGGACCATCTTTGTCTAGCTGTTACTTTTATCCAAAGGTAGAAATGATAAGGACCAAAGGGTAGATGAAATCAATCAACAGCTCTCAAACACAAGCAACCGATGCACCGTGTGGGCTGTCTCAAATCTTTTCCATTTGTCTGTCACAGTGGAGGTGGATTAAATCTAGTTTTATGGGCTTGGGGATCATCAATTTCTTGACTCCATGGGGTGACAAACATCATGGGTCCAGAGCTTATGAAAGCAAGATTGCTCCTAGTGTATTTTTTCACATCTTCTGGCCAGCCTTTCTGCATTTTGCTTTTTTGCCAGATGACGTGGCACAGAAATGCAGATGGTTGAAACTTTCATACTCAAATTTACATATTTATTTGGGCAGTAATGATCATTCTATGCAGCCTAATATAACCAAATTCTCAGGGAGCTTATAGGGAGAACTAAAAAATACATTAAAGTATCATTAGAATCCATATAAACAAGAATATACAAAACCTTTATGTGTAAAACAAGGAGATAAAGCTATATAAAGCCCAGAATATGTAATGCCATATGAAAAATTTAGCAGCAGAGTGAAAACAAACAAACAAAAGATTATCTAACTTCACTTCAGATTATTGCTTGTGAAGCTGTTATGCACCCAAATGCCCACTGCAATGCAAAATACTTCATATATAGCCTCTGTATTTGACTTGCTTTGGGGAACGTGAGTAGTTTAAAATTTATCAGCAGATAGCAACTGAGATTTTATTCTTCAAACAGATGCATATGAACCACAAGTGCTGAATTATCTGCAGGACATTACATTACCTCAAGACTGATTTTGTCTACCTAATATAGCTTTCTCCTTCATGATAACTTTTAGCAGTGATGGGACCACCATTCCCAAAATTCCTTAGCTGCCATGGCGGGAGATGTGGTCCTCGGATCTGTAGAGGGAACCATCTTAAGGAAGACTGTTTTAATCCACTGTTGTTCCATATCAGAAATGGCCAAAGTTTCAGCTATCTGAGGTACAGATCATCATGTAGAAAAGACCCAGGGCCCAAAAGAGCATACAACATTCAACGTTCTGTAATTTCTTTTTTTGTGACAGTTGAGGCTAGTAGACCATGTATGAAGGGGAAAGATCCAGAGAAAGTACAGATTAACTGCTTTAATTGCCTGGTATAATAGCCTGTGGAAAGGGGAAAAGGACTCTCCCCTCCTCGGTGAGTTGGAAGGGAAGGACAAGGAAAAGTGTAGATTAATACTCATTTATATCCATCAACCATCCGTCTCTTGCTAGGTCATGAGGATCTAAAAATAGAAAACATTGAATTATCTCTCACCCATTCTAAAGCAAACGTAATGGCTCTTTCCCTTTCCTTTTCTGGCTGGCTCGTGTTACCGTTTTTTCCTAACTCAGAGAAACCTGAGCGACTTGCTCCTGGTCATTCAAGCTTTAGTCATCTGACGTATGCTCTGCAGGGGGTTGCCCCTGAAGGCCACTCAGAAGCTACAGCTGGTACAGAGTGCAGACTTACCAGCAGTTTAAGGGCATCTTGGTGTATCCATGGGACATCTCTGTTCCAGAAGCTGCACTCACTGCCAGTGGGTTTCTAGGGGGAATTTCAGATGCTAGTTGTCATCTATGAAGCCCTAAATTGCTCATAACCTGAGATTATTTACAGGACCACTTGTCTCCAATTGTGTCCACCCATCTTATATGATGGGTGGCATGCCCTGGGTCCCACTGACTAAACAGTGTTATCTTGTGGGGTTCTAGAGTCATGCCTTCTTTGTTGATGCCCCCACCCATTGGAACACCATCCCCCCAAAGGTTTTTTGACCCCAACCTTCAGAAAAGCTCTAAAGACTTGGGTTTCAAACAGGTCAGAGGCCAGGGCGATTTGTGATCCCAGCTAGTAGATTAGGAGCACCTGGAACTTTTTGTATTTTTGTCCCCTATGAGTTTTATTTATGCATGTGGTTCTGCATTTGTGTTTTTTTTAAATCATGATTTCACTTTGTATGCTGTCTTGAGTCTTTTGATTTAGTGACCTTTTATATCCAACAAATCACATTATTATAAATTGATTTTTACTTGTTCATACACTTCAGAAACCAGTGTCTCTTCCCTTCCATGATCTCCCTACCTCTTCAGCAGGAGTTTCTGTTCCATGACTTTCTTTTTTTATATAATAACTTTATTAAATTTTTAAACACTTCTTTTCTTTCTGCACTTTTGGCTTTGTTCTCTCTTTCTTTTTTAAATTTTCTTTTCTTCCTGTATCTTCAAAATTAGTTCTTGTTAGTTTTTACCTTTCTTGTTGTTTCATGACTTTCCAAATTTCTTCACGAGTTCACATTTTCTTAAATTCTATCTCTGTCCTGTATGATGGATGCATCCTACAGCTGATACAACTACAGAGGGTTGAGATTACCCATCATCATCATCATCATCATCAATCTCATGAAGGAAGGTTGAGAGATCCACAATGAACAGATACTCTAGGGCTGCAACTGAATTATCACAGAGTTTATGTGATTCCTGACTGAGTTGTAGTTTGGCCACCTGATCTCTGCTGGTCTATTAGGAACAATCATGATTCTCAAGGATCCCAAGCAGATCATGATTAATTCATTATTTTGACTGCAGATGGTGGAGAAAAAGGAGAAGGAGAAAGAGAAGGAGAAAGGAGGAACTTGATAAGGCTATGCTCCCTTGTTTAAATCTAGCAAAAGCAATATTTTAAAAATAGGATTAAAAAAAGAAAGATAAGATTAGAAAATCAGATGACAAGGAAACTATAGTATAAGCTATAGTTAAAGGAATTTGTCTTAATATACACTGAAAAATGGTAGACTCGGTATTGATGCAATTCTATGATGGCAACAATGGGGAATGGTGCCTTTTTGCAGTAAGACTGTATGGTACGTACTTATGAATGATTTAGGCAAGTGGATAGAAGGGATGCTTGTAAAATTTGTGAATTACATAAAGCTTCAGGTGGGGTAGGGAAGTGCTAATACCTCAGGAGACAGCTCAAGGTTCAAAAGGATTACTGGGCCCTATCCAAAAAACCAGGCTGTTTAATGGCAAGAAATGTGGGGATCTGCACTTAGGTAGGAAAAAAAACATATGCTACAAGATAGGTGGCACCTGGCTTAGCAGTTGTACTTGAGAGAAGAAGGGCAACAAAGATGGTGAGGGCTTAGAGGCTAGATCCTAGGAAGAATGACTAGAAGACCTGGGTAAGCTTACTCTAAGGAAGAGAAGTCTGAGGCGAGACATGATAGCAGTCTTCTAGTACTTGAAGGGTTGCCACAGGAAAGTGGGTATAGACTTATCCTCTGTACTGCAAAAGGTGGGACAAGAACCCATTCATGGAAACTTTACAGACAGAGATCCAAACTCAAAATAAAGAGGAATTTCCTGACCCTGAGGGGTATAAAGCAGTGGAACAGTCCATCTCCTGGAGTTCTGGGGGCTCCATCACTGGAGAATTTCAAGCAAAGGTTAGACAGCCATTTGTATGGGATGGTCTCAGGATTCCTGCTGTGGGCAGGGGCTGGACTAGAAGTCCTCCGGTGTCCCTTCTGACCCTAGGATTCTATCATTCAACCATCCTGGCAACACCACTTCCATACTGCTGGGTTTGTGTGTCTCTCTGTGTACATATAGCTCATGTCCATCTGAAAAATTCAACTCATCTAAACTGCACAATAGCCCAGAGAGGAACTTGAGTTTCCTGTAATGATCTTTTATTCTGTTGTTTGTAGCAATGGCTCTGATAGGCCATCTTAAAAAAGAAAGGAAACAAAACAGCAGTTTTATTAAAGAGCAGCATTATAGGAGAATGAGGAGGATATTTGTTTGTGGACAATGGTCTTTTTGATGGTTATCAAGATGGCTGGATGCTTTCTTTCCACAGTGTGCTAATAGCTTGTTGCGTTATTGGCATATTTGCTGTTTATTTGGCTTCACTGGCCTTGCCAAATGTTAAACTGTTAACGATCTGTCTTTGTTGACAACGTTTTCCATCTTGGAGAAAGTCCAGAATTGGACTGTGGATTAAATAAAGGAAAGCTCATGTCCCATCCTTGGATACCCTAGGTAAGGCATTTTCTCAGAAAATGTGCATCTTTAGCTTTTATATCCCATGTCTGGCCAGTTGACCCTCTGAGAAGCATATTACAGAGGACATTTGTCTACAGGAGTCACACTTTCATTTCTGGCTTTCTAAAAAGGAAAGGAAACGAAGATGAATTTACATTTACACCAGACTTCTGGTGGCTGGCAGGGTGGCTTGATTGTCTTCGAGCTTGAAGACAGCTCCTCAGCTGTTTTGACACCTAGTGGGACTGCAGGACTGCGGGACACTTTAAATTCCCCGGACGAAGGGGGAAGCTTGAAATCAACCTATGTTCTCCAGACAGCTGCTCCTCATGAATAAATTGCAGGAACTAAGGTTTTTGCAAGGAACCCATGAGTGGAGTGGCTGGGAGGTGAGGATTACAACTTTGTTCAAACCAACAATGTCTCTTCCACACCTTACTTTTAAAAATTATCATAGAATCATAGAGTTGGAAGGGACCAGAGAGGTCTTCTACTTCCAACCTCCTGTTCAGTGCAGGTTCCACTAGATCAGTGTTTCTCAAACTTGGCAACTTTAAGATGTCTGGACTTCAAGTCCCCGAATTCCCCAGCAAGCATGCTGTGGAGTTGAAGTCCATGCAGCTTAAAGTAGCCAAGGTTGAGAAACACTGCACTAAAGCATCACTGACAGATGACCACCCAGCCTTTTACTGATGACCTCATGGAGCAAATATATCTATGTGGTTGCTAGGAATTGAAAACGACCTGATGGCACATAACCAATCAATCTGGTGAAAAGTCATCATGCAGCACCTGTTCAGTGGGCTGACAGCTCATATAGTCAGGCTGTTCCTCCTGATGTCTAGGGTGAACCTTCCTTTATTGTAGTTTTAAACTATTTATTTTGGTCCTGCCCTCTGGCGTAATTCAGAATGGGTCCATTCCCTCTTCTGTGTGATAACCTTTCAGAAAGGTGAAGACTGCTACATTTCACCTTTGGTTTCTTCATTGGGCTTGGTTTCCAGAGCCTTCATCATCTTGATGTCCTCCTCTGAATTTGCTGCACTTTCTCTCTGTCCTTTCTGAACTGTGATGCCCTGAATGGGACCTAGGATTCCAAATGGATTTTGTCTGCAGTCTGACAGTTCCAATTGGAACTGTCCTTGGTTGGAATATGTCATTGTCAAGGGCTCTGATCTTTCCAAAATTCTCTTAGCAGCAGAAGTGAGGGACTAGTAGGGCTCATTGCTCTTCATGCAGCTCTTTATTTTGCTGGGGGGGGAAATCCTTCCTTCTGCCATCAGTAGAAGATAATATATGTGGACTTGCTTAAGAGCTGGGATAAATGTTCTATACATATGGGTATGGTAGAAGGAAAGGTATTTGCCTTTATTAACCATTCCCAGCACACATAGATATGTAAGATTTATGGTGGCAATACTCACAGCAGGTGGTGGCACCCAGATGATCATGGTGATCTCAAAAAACAAAGAAACCACCAAAACTAGAAGAGTGAGACTTGGCTATGTACTTGAATAGATGATCACGAGGAAGAGATTGTAAGCTAGAGTGGGAAGTCAGAACAATGTCTCAGAAGAAGGCAGCGATAAGTCATTTTTGAATAGTTGCCAACAAAACACTATGGTCATGTCCACACAGTCATCAGGTATTGATAAAAGATTTGACTTAGTTAAGCTTTGCTGATTAAGAAAGCTAAGCAGATCAGATCTGGTTAGTACTTGCTTGGAAGATTACTAGAAGAAAAGTCTAGAATTATAGGCTAGACTGAATAGTTAAGAAGAAGAAAAGAAAGAAAAAATCGAAAGGAAAGATCAAACCACTTCCATATTGTTGCCAAGAAAACTACAAGGATATTTCCATAAAGGGACCAGGATTTGAGCTTAATCTAAGATTGCTTTGCCTTTCTAGTGGCTTAACCAAGCCAGATTGGGCTATTGACCAGGGCCGAGAGCTCAGCTGGGCTCTTAGCTCCGATCTTGGTCCTTTTCCTCTATCCCTGTTCTTTGGTTTGAACGTCCTGAGCGGTGGAGCTGACTGTGAATAAGCCAGCATTTTAGAGCTGGGCAAAAGTGGGGTTTTGGTACTCTCGGTCTAACTGGTGTGCAGGGAAAAAACAACGGATTTCTTCATGTTTTCTCAGGGGAAGGAGAGCTTCTCCAGCATTGCTCAAGAGCAGGACATCCCCTTAGGGCAATGTTCCTATTATTCCTACAAAGAGCCCCATGGGAGGAATTCTCTCTGATGTCCTCCCTTAAGATGGAATGGGGCAGCTAATGAAGCTGCTGGAAAGCAAAAGTTTGGAGGAAAAAAACCACATTTCCCAGGAAAAGGCAAGGCCTTCTTACCAAGTGGCTCTGTCATGCAAACCCACTCTGGTTTGTTGACTGGAATGATGGGACGTTGGCTGTGTTCATTTCATAACTAATCTAGCAATTACAATGAAGGAATGAAGGAATGCATACTTTGACTGCAGACCAAAATAAGTAACATGAATAAGCTCATTCTGTATTCATCATCGTTACTGAGAAGTTTGCGAGCTATCAGACGTTGTAACCTGTTCTTACCAGCTTGCCAACTTCAGCTTGCCCTGATGAGTTTTGAATTTTATGAAACCAACTGGTTATTATGGGACCTCCAACCCTCTATATTTAAAACAATGTGGAAAATTCATCCAACATAAGAGAATGCATGAAAGGATGGCCCAGTGAAAGGAAGAATTTGGAAAAAATGGGCCACAAAAGCATCACCTCCAGGAAAGAGACTCAGCTGACCAGAAATCAGATTTACCAGTCACCTTAGGATGAAGCAGAGTTTATTCTGAGAAATTTCAGTTTGGGAAGCATGTGGGAGCAGAAAGAGAAATTCAACGACTGTGTGTTTCACTTAACGCCCACAGTGATTCACTTAAAGACTGCTGCAAAAAAGGTCATAAAATTGGGTCCAATTTGCTTAACAATTGCCCCACTTAACAACTATTCTTCTGGTCCCTATTGTGGTCGTTAAGTGAGGACTACCTGTAACCACCTTACAGACTCCATACCCACATTACTGGATCCCCAGGCCAGATGGCAAAGCCATGTCTTCACCAACTTAATTAATGTATGGGAGCTTAATTAGATTTTAGTTAAATAAAATTCCAGTTATGTCCTGGGGACAGTCATTTCTTTATCTATTGACTCTTTTTGCAGGGCCAAATGGGGCCATTGTTCTCCCAAAAGCATTCCCCTCCCCTCCTGAAGTTGGGGCCAGTTCACATAAGCTTTCTGATCACTTGATCATACACCATTCAATGGGTTGCTCTGGGGATGGCAATAGGTTCCAGCGAGTTCACCCATCAAGTGTAGTCTCATACATGCATCACTTAGCCTGTGATAAGTATAAGCATGAGATGGTGGATTCAGTTCCCAGTGGGTCATTGCCAATAAGTCACTAGTGATCCGAATCACTGCCAACACGCTGCCGACCAATGAAACCCATGGCTTCATTAAGTGAAGCACTGAATACTGAATAATCAAGCGTGGTGGGAACACTAAACTAAAAAGAGCTATCAATAGAGGTGAATATGTGTAGCTCAGGATTGAACTGTGGAGTCCTTGGGGTTCTCTGAGCTTGGTTCTTTTCTTGCAAACCTTTTGTTACCCAGCTAGGTAATATCTTCAGTGCTGGAATGGGATGGGGTTTGCAGAAGATGGACTCCACAAAAAGAGCTATGTTTTGAAGGAAGGCACAAAGCTTAGCTGTAGTGTGCTACCACTGACCTGAAATCCTGTTTACTACAGGTGGCATTTCAAATAGAGATTCATCTATTCTGGAGGACGTGGTTCCTTTTTATGTCATTGCTTTTACACTATACCAACAGACACCCACATTAGTTTAGTTTCCAGCTGTTATGTGTCATACTTTGAGAGACGCTCAATGTAACAGAGATGCTGTATCTGTTTTTTTGGTTTATTTGTATAGCTCAGTGTTGTCCAAACTTGGCCACTTTAAGATGAGTGGACTTCAACTCCCAGAATTCCCCAGCCAGCCATGCTGGCTGGAGAATTCTGGGAGTTGAAGTCCACTCATCTTAAAGTGGCCAAGTTTGGACAACACTGGTATAGCTGGTCAAAGGTACCAAATGTATTCTGAAGGGCTGGCATCTGCAGCTGGCATCTCCAGGCAATTGCTGAGGTTCTGATGTTCCAGAGTGAGAAGGTTAAGCCTCCCTTTGGTCCAAACCCACAGCTATAAGAACTTTCTTCTTCTTCTCAGGATGACTCCTCCCAAATGAGACCATTCCTTAGATCTTCAGAATTGTTTCTCCTCTAGAGTTCTTTCTCTATCCCATACACGCAAAGACAACCAGGGATGTCACACTGCTAAACCCTCCAAAATCTTTTTTTCTTGCTTTTTCACGCCAGCTACAGATGAAGCTCACAATCTAGTGAGGTCATCCTGTGTGGGTGGGGTGGGGGTCAGTTCTTACCCGCTGGATGGACTACCTGCATGTCCCCTACTTGATTTCCCCCCCTTCCTTGCTCTCAACTCATGGGGAAATGCCCTGGAATTCAGCTTTCTTGGTTTGTTACACTGGCAGAATTTGTTAGGCCAACACATTATACTGATTTTGCTAAACCAAAACATGATTGGTCTTGCTGAACTCATACCACCAACACCACTGTGGTGAACTGAAGCTTCTATTTGTTTCACTTCTTGTTTTGCAGAGCACTGGAAGGTTAGAAGTGAGGCGGGTTTGGGAGCAAGCCCAACCACAGAGAAGTGAAGGGTGATTGGGTTCTCAGAGATCATCTATGGGGTAGCTTCAGCTCAGCAGTAGCTGGCTGAAGGTGCTCCCTGCAAATTCCAGAGGGAGAGGATGAAGTGGGTGGAATCCTGGAAGGGTTTGAAGTGTGTTGGAAATGATTGCAAATGGGATGGGTGCGGTGTGGCAAAGCTGTATGGTAGACCTATTTTATAGCTTATTCTCATGTCCTTCCTGACTCCCAAACCTGGGAAATCATGCCTTCCATTTTGAGCAATTACTGGACTAGGAAATTGGGGGGGGGGGGGGAAGCTGAAGAAGGCAATTACATACCACTTTCATAAGATTGCCAAGGAAACAGCACAGATGCCATCAGAAAGAATCAGACTCAGCTCAAGCATGTCTTGACCTTTTTATCCTTTCAAAACCAACAGAAGGTTAGAAAGCAGTTGCGTAAAGAGACTCAAGGCTCTGCCTGTCTGTCAGCAGGATAACTGTTTGAAAACTGAACAGACTGGGACTCAATTTGGTGTGGGGAGAGAAGCCAAGAAAAGAAAGATTTTGTTCAAAAAGGGTCCAGATCCAATGGGGGACTGCAGAGAAGAGGATTCTTGAAAAAAGTCCCCCGGTGCATTCCCATGGAAAAGGTCTGGGCTGTGGTTGAGAATGTTGTCAACTTCTCCATGCTAAGCCCCTTCCTCATCACCGAACGGACCAGATGCATCCTCCTCAGTGCTTACAAGTACATGTGGGTGCAACATGATGGGAGCAGAAACACACATTCAGCGGCAACACGTGCACCTCCCCTCATTCACATATCTACGAACAGACACAACATGATCATTGGTTACGCAGAAGAAAAGAGGCATCTCCTTTGGCCAGTGCTGGTAAAGGGGTTGCAAAGGAGTCTAGAAGTCATGCTTTGGGTGCTTTCTTCTAACTTACCGAGTTTGGAGAAAGCCCTGGAAATATGGAGGCCACATGTTGCCCTGGCTGTGCTCCATTATCCTAAAGGAGCGAGCACCTCTTCCTTGGCTGACCATAAGAATCAGGGTTGAGACTGCCCCTAAAAATATCGCAACATTTCTCTGGAGCATTACCACCTGGCCCTTTTGGAAAGGACATCACAATATCTAGAGGTGTTAGACCATAGCATCATTTCATGGTTTAGAGGAGTGAAAAGGCAAGTAATCTTTATATTGCCACCTCTGCCTGTCTTAGCTCATTCGGTGGTTAAAAGGACTCTTTTGCTTGTAGTCTCTGGATCTGGGAAACACCTAAAAAACTGAAAAAAAAAAAAAAAGGCCTACTTATCATTATTCTGTTGATTGTGTATTCAAAGCTAATGTGCCACTCTGTAGAAGATGACATAATGTGGGAAGATGCCGTTCAGCTAGAATTTTAATATCCTGTAGCACATCAGACTGTATTTATGCATCTCAGCAAATATATTAAATCTCTTTCCATTAGCAGCCAACAGGGCTCAGAAGCTGCTTGTCAGCCCCAGAAATGCTTAATAATTAGGCAAGGCATTTGTGATGGTCTGCAGGGGTTTAGATTGGTTGATTCCCCAAATTCTATTTCCATTACTCCAAGCGTACTCCCACTGAAGCAGCTTTCGCTTAAGCTTTTACCACTGAACACACTTCTTTATTCCTTCCCACCCACATCCCCCCATCGTAGTTCTGTGTGAATAACTTTCTGTTCCATTGCTTCTCAGAAGCATCGCCATTCAAGTGTGACGTAAGGCCAGGATTATTAAGAAAAACAGAGATTTGCATAGTGCCTGAAAGCTATTTCAGTGCAAGGCGGGATCTTATGGATCCTTCTTGGGGAATGTAAATTCGTCCTCCAATTGAGTGTGAAACCTAGTGGGTGTGTCTGAGCAGATTCTTTGGGTATATAGAAATGTTTTGCCATTGCTCTCTTTTGGGATGTTTTTCACCTTCTCAGTCTAGCCAACAGCTGTAGGATTTTGTGGTGGTCCATCATCCAAATTCTAGGACAGCTTAATCTTGCTTAGCTTCTGAGTCCAGAGCTTCAATCTGCTAAGGCTGCAGTCTTGATCTGTCATAATCTCCTTTCCCCAGACCTATGGCTGTCCGCAGGGTCAGAAACGTCAAGATGGAAGCTCACCTGTTTAATAGAAATCTCACCTCCTTTATATGTCTAGCACATGTGCAATGCATGTAGAAAAGGGGCGGGGCTTCCATGGCATGGCCTCAGTTGCCATCTGGACTTTTTTGACCCCCCAGCATATACTCCTTGCTATAGTTCTATGCATTAAATACATTTTTTATCTTTATCTATTTTTATCTTACATCTTACAGAATCTTCTGTTTTTATACTGTATGTTTATTGGATATTATTTCTCATGTATCTTATCTGTAGACTGCCAAGATTCCTTAAAGATTTGGTGGTCTATAAATGTAAATAATAATAATAATAACAACAACAAGAGCAACAACAATAACTCTATATAACCATCCTATCCCAATTTTTATCTTAGCTCACAGTATTTTCTCTTGTAGTCTGGGGTTGTTGATTTGTGCCTGAAGTTGAGACCTCAGGCTTCCCTCTGGTTAGTGCTTGTGTTCTGGGCTTCCTTTGTAAAGTTCTGACCTACTGGATCTCCACTTGCCAGTGTTCTGGGCTTCAGGGAAACCTCCTTGTTGGTGGTTGCCAGCACTGGGGGCTACTTTTCTACACACAGGTCTCAGAGCCTCTTTGCACATTTAGCAGAGCTCCAGAACTTTTTGTGCAATTGTCAGCTTCCCAGACTGCTCCATTGCGACTGGCAACATTAACTGGGGTTCTTAGGATTTTAGCTCTTTCTGAGGGTGGTCCTATCTGGAACTTTCCCACAAGATGTCTCCATTAATGTCCTCTGATGCCTCCACATTCTTCTTCTAGAGATTTCAGCCATCCTCCTTCCTCCTCCTCTTTTCTTCAAGGGTCCATACACTACAATCTTCATGTAGGACTCTACAACAAAGTAGATGTAGAAGGAGGAGTATGGGCGTTTTCACCATTGTGAATCCTTCCAGCTACACACACTAAAACACACACACTCTCACACACTATTTGTGTGTGTGTGTGTGTGTGTGTTTGGCTAATGCAGCCACTAGATCTTCATTGACCTGGTTAACCATGTTGTATGAACACAAATTTCTCTCTTTGATTCACCAGAGATGTTCATGCCTTGGCAAACCTTTTTTTTTTTTTCTCAAGAAACCAGAGCAACCGACAACAGCTTCTGAGATATGCAGTACATGGAATTTATTTACTTATTTTTAAATCTAAGAAAATCAATCTGACTTTTTAAAGGTCAAGTTTTGTTTTAAAGGAACTTATGTGGCCTAAAGGTAGTAATTCTTGACAATTTTCAACTTCATAAATTGAAATTTGGGCGTAGAGAAGAAGCCCCATGCTGTTGCGGAACAGCATTTGAAAATTATAAGATAGGCTGAATCATGCAGTTGGTAATAAAGAAGGAAGAGAAGTGTTCCCCAATAATTTAATTATCTAGCGACTTACAGGTAACATTTCAAAGTTCTTTTAAGGACAAGGTAGTTTAAAAATGGAGAGATTGTTTCCTATCCACAAATGCTTACACCGAGACCTTCTGTGATATTTACGGGCACACAACTCTTAGTTTTTTCACAGATCGTTATTCTCTTTTACATGCTAACACTGCATGTTCAGGATACTTTTCTGGGGAAAAAAAGGCATTTATTTATCTGAAGCATTTTTACTCGTTAGCTCAAGAGGTGCCAAGACTGGCTTACAGATCTTTGCATGAGACAGTCTCGTTTCAGAGTTGCCGCCTAAAAACTTCAATGCGAAAAGAAAAAGGGATGCTGAGCGAGGATGGGGGGGGAAGAAATTAAGTCAGGTTTTGTTTTAAATAAAAATAAAAAGAAGTTGCTGCACATTAAGGGTGCCCTTTTATCCTTACGGGGTGCCCTTAATGTGCAGCAACTTCTTTACATTTTTTTAGCTTAATTATACACTGTGCTCTTCAGAAATCTACAAGAGCAGCACCGGAGGCCAAACCCAAAGCGCTCACCCATTCTCATACTGGTTGCCTGTTCACCAGAGAAAAGCGTCTTTTCATTTCCACATTTTTCTTAGTAGGCTGGAATTTCATAATCCTTTGCAGTCTCCTTAGCCATACTTTATATCTTACATATCTCAAAAGGTGGCACAGCCTATTGGCTACTTTCTATGCATTATATTATACAATAAACTACCTTGAATCTTTCGAAGTAGGGAAGCCCATAAATGATTGTCTAGCGGTCTGACTGGGATGAAATAAATGCAATCTGGTGCCGGTGAAGACAAATCATTGTAGCTCTAATTCTTAGGTGGCAGTTACTTTGAGTTTTAGTTCTTGTTGCTAGCGTGGGAAGGAGCTTCTTCAGTTATTCCTGTGGTTCTCTGCAACTTGGTGCCCCACTAACAACAATACTTGTATTGAGATGACAGGTTCTCTCTCCATATTATTTTTCTCCAATGCTGTGCAGTCCGACAGACGGTTGATTGCATGACAGAATTTATCTTCCATCTTTCCACCAAAAGGTCACATAGGCATATGTAGCAATCTCTCCGCTGGTTTTCCTTCTCAACAACCACCCTGTAAAGCAGTATTTCTCAATCTTAGCAACTTTAATATGTGTGGACGTCAACTCCCAGAATTCCCCAGCCAGCACAGTGGCATGGGAATTCTGGAAGTGGACGGGCACACATCATAAAGTTGCTGAGATTCAGAAACACTGCTGTAAAGTAAGCTGGGCTGTGAGAATGTGATTGGCTCAAAGTGACCCTGTGAACCTCTCTGGCTGAGAGTGGACTTGCACCTGGATCTCTCCAGACTAGTCCAACAGCTTAACCCCCTACACCATACTAGCTTTCCAAGATAATTAGTTTTCCTGCCTATATAGATCACCCTGAGAGGGAACTGGGCTGAGAGAAAAGGATGGGCCCAAAACTACCTCATGGGTTTCCATGGCTCAAGCTAGAGTAGAACCTGGGTCTCCCTGTTTTTAATCCAGCACCTTCACCGCTATACCACACATCTTTTATATGTTCCTCTATTCCCAAGAGATACAGCCTTATGTTGAAGAAACTGAACACCAGCAAATAGATGACAGAGAAGAAGAAGCACGGAAGAAGACAGCTGCATGTATTGCATGCTGTTTTGTGCTCCCTAAGCTAAGCTGTAGCCTTGGGAGCAGCAAAAGATGCTACCCAATCTCCATGTTCATGCGAGACATAAAAGCTAACCTGGTCAGCTTCAGAGGAGAACACAGAAGCAAATCTTCTTGTCCATCTTCCTAGGTCACAAACTGTCACGGGCCTATCATGACCTTAAACCTGTACTCTTTGCAACAGGAATAAGTTTGCTTTTTTGCAATTCAAAGAAGTTTAACCAAAAATGTGCACACAGTGGTTGCATCCTTGCCAAGCACCCCTAAAGCTGGAAGAAACTGCCTTAGGTCAAAAAGGAAGCTTGCGAGAGCGAACCCTTTGCAGGCCATCAGGGAGACAAGAATTCCTTTGGCATTTAGCTCCTGATGAATAATTTAGTTCAGTGCAGTGAGAACTGAGGGGTTGAGTGACCTCCTGTATTCAGAAGAGACCTACCAGGATAATAATAACTCCAGAAGACAAAACAAATGAGGACAGATTGGTCGGCTTCAAGTCTTGTGAAAAGCAGAGAATGGGAAGATGGAGAAGATAAGAATGGGGGCTCTGGGCAAGTTCTTAAACTTGCCCTTGAAAAGTTTTTGCTAGAAGTGCAAAGTTTTGGCGAACAGCATTGGACAGCTGGTCATTTCTTTCACAAAAGGAGCTAATCGTTGATTTGTGTTAGTATTTAGGAATGTTCACCTCATTTTATTTTTTCAGTTAGCCAATCAGCAACTGATCCCATGATGGGAGGAGAGGGAGAGAAACAAAAAGCCAAATAAGTGAAATGTTGGGGATTAAATCCCGATGCCCAAATCCAAATGGCTATGTGTCACAGTTTACCATTCAGACATAATCCCATTTCATGGTGGCTACATTCACACAATGTACTTATTTTCATTACCAAATTAACTTAATTAACTTATTTTCTAGACCCACACAAGGATGCTCTTTTTGGAGCCTGGAGGCCTTTCCAGTAATGCCACTGTATTCTGGCAGAGCAGTGACCAAAAATAGTGGGTTTCCCAAGTATTTTGAGGTAGAAAACACAATGAAGCCTTCCATAGGCCCTGGAAGGCAAGGTTTTCCCCAAGTGTACTGGCCTCGGGGTCCTTCTCAAACCAGAACCCTGATCCTGTTACTAAATCCACCCAGACTGACTTATTGGAGTGAGATTCGATTTTGAATTATTACTTTGTGCACTACTTGTTGGAATATATGCGTTGTTCTTTGGATTTTCTTGACCTTCATAGCTCTCTTGTCCTTGTTCTCTAAATTGCTGCTAGGAGAGATTTTACTGAAGACCATCCTGGAAGGCTATGCCCCAGGCTGCCTTGGGATTTCTTAGTTGTTTTCTTTCTCTGCAGCACGGGCTTCTGTTCTTCTCTCTTGTTCTCAGGGCGCTTGAGAATTTCTTTCAGGCTTTCACGTTGGGGGTTTGGCGTTCTCTTTGTTGCTGGAGGTGGGAGAGAAGGATGCCAATGGGATGGATGGCATTTATACTACCTCTTCTTCTATCCCTCTAATGTCCTTGTCTGCCTTTTCTGAGAAAGCTACTGAGAAAGAGGTTCCTCTTGATGTCTCCCCACCAAAGCATGAAAAACCTGGGAGGCTACAGCATGTTGAAGAAAAATTTGGACTGTGAAAAGCAGGAGATTCATATACATCCTTGGATACTTTGTGTTTAAATAAGTCCAAGAATACTACACTGTCCACAGGGGGAAGAAAATGACTCAGTTTACTAAGCTTGGTTGTTTGCTTGCAGACATCTCATTACCCAACTATGTAACATCATCAGGGCCCGCTCGCCCTGATGATGTTACCTAGTTGGGTAAGGAAACATCTGCAAGCAAACAACCAAGCTCAGAGAGCACCAAGAACTCCACAGTTCAGCTCCAGATGTTCTCTTCCATTGAAAGTTTACTAAGTTTTTACTAGAAATTTGCTAAATTCTCCTCTCCTTTGGAAGAAATTTCAAAAGCAAATTCTTATTCATTAAACTGAATGAAGATAGTAGAAACAAGTCTAAGAGGTTTGTACAAGACACAGCCTTCCCGTTTCTAGAGAAGGACAACAAGAAGGAGGGGATGGTTGTAAACATCACCCCGCTGATGTTAAGTCATGGAAAGGCAAGAGAATCACACCATGGAGGCTCCATGGCTCCATTCAATGGCTCTTGCAATCAGTGTTTGAGACTTTTCAGAAACCTGAGTTCAGAATATGATGTGTTGCATGAACCTAGCCTCTTTGGGTTCAGAAACCAAACCTGTAAAACTAAATCCAATGGATTGAAATAACTGAAGAAAGATTTGTCACAAGCATTTTCTTTTCTGGTGCCTTTGAGGCAGTTTTGATTCCTGGTGAGTGTCTGGACAAGTCTCTGCAGTTTTCTTGGCAGCATTTTTGGAAGCTGTTTGCCCTGGCCTTCTTCTTCCTAGGGCTGAGAGAGAGGGACTGGCCCAAGGTCACCCAGCTGGCTTTGTACTTAAGGCAGGACTAGAACTATCCAGCCGTTGGTTTCTAGGTCAGTACCTTTAACCATTACAGCAAACCAGCTCACCACTATAATAAGTGAAGGCAATTCTGGCTTAAAAGGAAGGTGTGGGCAGTTTATCTGTATCAAATTGAGCTTAATCATCCTCAGATCATCAGATTTAATCCCAGGACATGAAGAAGTTCAGAAAGTAGTTGGCCATGCTTTCAGCTGTGGAGGAAAGCAGAAGTTGGTATTCTGAACTGTACAGCTGTCATCCTTCTAGTGAAAGCCTGTTTCTGCCAACACCATCTGGGCTCAAATATTTCTTCTACATTCCTGTTTCTCTCCCCTTCCAGCTGTCCAAGGGAACAACCAGCCAGTCGAAAAACCTCACTTGCCTCAATGTTTTTCATTTTTTCCCTGAGGATTTGTCCCCCTCAATGGCAGCAAATTCATCTTGCAGAATCCCTAAGGATACGATTTGGCAAGAAAAGAGCAGGCCAGCGTATTCATTTTGTTCTTTTGATTGTATGTGGGAATTGCTTACAAAAACAGCCATCAGGTTCTTTCTCCTTGGGAGTAAAAGAAGGACATAAACATTAAGATGGGCAGAGGAGCAAGCAGAAAGGAATATTTGTAGCTTTTGCTCTGTGTTCCTCAAACTAATAAGCTGCAAATCTTCCTTGGAACCTAGTTAGGATTTAAAAAATATTATATATATATATCATATCATATCATATATCTAATATCATGTATATTAGAAATTTCAGAGTACAAAATACTTATTTTAGCTTTTGCCAGGTGGGTTGATTGTCAGCTTCCATAAATCTCAGACACTGTGGCCACTGTGAGCCAAATCTCCTGGGTTGCCCCATAGTGGGAGAACTAAAGAAATGTTGGGGTCCACCAGACTAAGATGTTTGTGAGGTTGCCAACCAACCCATGAGTCATAACTCATAGTAAGTATTGGAAGAAAGACAAAGCTTTTAATAGCCCTTAGAGTGAAAGGGATGTTCAAGGGGTTGTAGTTATAACTCAACCTCCCAACCATCTAGCAGACTACTGGAGGACATCTGGTGAAGCTCCAACATCATTGGAAGGGTGAGACCAATTTTTTGCTCCATTTTCTGTGGGGGGTGTGTGGCTAAGGTGGGAATGTAAGCAGGTGTTTGGGAGGCAAACTGTTCCTAGCATCATGACTGACACCCTCCCAACTTCACCCAAGAATCAGCCATTGTGGCACCAAATTTCAGTGATGTAATCTGGGGTGCTGCACCCCTGCATTAGACTGTCAAAAATTGCACTTACAAAATATTTCCTGGTATGGAAGTATGTATGAAGCTGGAAAGCAGTGTGACCATTTACATATTGTCCAAAAAAGGAGCTACGCATACATATAAATGAAGTCTCCTTCAAATCAAGCTTGCTCAAGGTGACTAGACAAATCCACATAGTTTTCTTGGCAACAGTATGGAAGGGGTTTAATTTGTTTTCTTCTCAGATGTTTGTTCAGTTTCTTAGTCTAGCCTACAACCCGAGGTTTCTTGGTGGTTTCTTATCTAGGTACTCACCAGATCTATCCCTGCTTAGTTTTCTGAAATCAGCCAAGCTTGACTAGGTGCTGCCCCTTAGCCAGATTTAAATAGAGAACACCTTCTAATAAACACACTGACCCATGTAGAAGAGGACATATCATGGACTCTGAAGTATATTAGACCAACACAGGCACCAAAAGGACTGAGATATAAACTAGGAAACCTTTGAATCTCACCTCTGCTGCCAACTCATCTGTTGGCTCCTTCTTTAGGGAAGCTACCTCCTCTTGACCTCGGTTCCCCTTCTGTCATAAACTTTTTAAATATTACTTGCTTACCTATTTTTTTTTTTAAGAAGACATTAAGAAGCAGTCCCCATCAAAAGACTTTGGGCGGTTTCCAATACATATTTCATCCCTGTTCCACAACAAGGAAATGTGTTTCAATTGTTCTGAAAATGCCGAAGGACTGCCTCAGTGGTGAGACTGAGTAATAATTATGCCAGTAAGCTGGTCTGTGTTGCTAATTCATTGTGAACTTGCAGATGTGGGGCCACTTAATAAAATTGTCTTTTTTTCAGGATTCGCCATTGTTTGCACCCCCCACCCCTCCTATTTATTCCAAATGAGGGGCCTTTAGACCCAATAGTACTTTGCAATTTAACGAGGCACTGAAAAATGCCAGCAGCTGTTGTGGGAATGTCTGACATGCTGAGTCCACAAAGAAACAATAAAATGACAAGCGCAGCAACTTTGGACTGACTCAGAACTAAAGAAGAGACCCAACAGCATTCCCTTCCTTCGCCTGATTAATTTTCCTTTTGAGAGTTAAGTTAAAAAATAAATAAATAGAGGAATTAGAAGTCCTTAGTGGCAAGGGAATAATACCAAAAAACCAGAGAAAGCTAATACTAGCAAGTTGGAAGGAGAACTGAGAATTATACAGGATATAAAAGTCTTCCCATGAATCGTAAGAAGGAATTGTCCCTTGGAGATCTTCAACTCGCTAATCACTTTTGTCTTCACATCCTCTTTTTGGAACTGATCTTTCACCCTGGCCAACTTCCTGATATTCTCATTCATTCATTAGTTATGTCCCACTCCTTCTCCAGAAGTTCAAGGCAGGAGATAACTTCTTCTTGTTCCTCCTACTTCATCACCACAACTCCATCTCGGTGCACTATGAGGTAGTGAGGGGAGGACCCAGATCTTTCCAAACTTAGTCCACCACTCTAACCATGCCACCATGCTGCACTGAAGGAGCTCAAAGCAGGCTGACCTCTTCCCCTTCTTTTATCTTCACAGCACCCCTATGAGCAAAACTAGCTCCTGTTGTCTGATAAAACTGTAACATACAATGTGGCAGCACGTAAAATCAGGAAGATGCACAACGAATTAGCAAAATAATGTATCTCCTCAGTTTTTGTTTCTTCATTTCCTCATGCGTTGGCTTCCTCCCGCCTTCAGCAACTGCTTCTATACCTACTTGTTTTATGTATTTATCGTTACTTGTCTTATGCACTACTTATTATTTATTTATATATATAGGGATTGTTTGTAAAAATATAAATTTTAAGTGCATTTTAATCTTATTCTTACTTACGCCCGGATTGCCTATGATGGATCCTGTGTGCCTGTTTTCCCCATTGTATCATCCCTTGCTTTTTATATTATAGTTTATACTTCTATACACTTTTTATTGTTTTATGCTGGTCTTTGACTGTAATAAAGTTTGTTTGTTTGTTTAGATTGAGAGAGAAAGCATGATGGACTTCAAGAGAAAGTGGGATGGACTTCCTTCCTCACTGTGTGAATATTTGAACCTGGCTCTCCTACAACATTCTTAACCACTGCACCACACTGTCTCTCAGATACAGGGTTGCATTTCTTAGAAAGTCAAGAGGGATTCCAGGTCAGTTTAAACTCAAAGCCTCAAGGAGATGGGCAGGAAGAAACTTTCCGATGAATTCGCCACAGCCCTGCCTTTTGCTGGGAAAAGCATTTGTCTTAGGACAAAGGGGAAGGAGACACAGTTGTGACAAGTGACATGCAGGAGGGAGGAAGAAGAAAGAATGAATTCCTGGAAGAGAGACAGACAGATTACTGAAAAGATGTAACCAACATGGAGAGTGAAAACAACTAGTTTCCCTCAGAAGGAGAGAGCTAAGCGATGTTCAGGTAAAAGGAACTGTGGTAGGTGTGAAGTTGAACTTCTCAAGGACTGGAGGTGAGTGTGACTAGGTCCCCAGACAGTCTTCAAGGAGAAGAATAATGTCTTATGCAAGGAGAAGTCAGTGAAGGAAGTCATCTGCCTGGGGCCAACATGTGGTGAGCAAGCAAGATTACCTTGACAGAGATAGGTCTGATGTGTTACCAAAGCGATGAGGAGAAAAACATCTCCTCACATTAAGTCCAAAACAAGCAGACAGTATGTGTAAGTGGCTCAGACAGACACCTCTCTAATTCATATGGTTATAAAAAGGGGAAGAGACACAGCACCATCAGACTTGCAAAAGTCTGTTATTATAGCCACTTTCAATAAAGGTAAATTTAGCCTCCCTGTGGAGTTGATTCTGGTCTACCTGATGGGGCTCACACCATGGGAAGAGCAGAGCTAAGACTCTCTAATCTGGAGGGGAGAGAAGGTGCCAAACTCCAACCCCAAAACCTTTAGAGAGTCAACAGGAGCTAAGAGGGAGCACTCATTAAGCTTTGATTGAAGGTTGCAAACTATGGGAATCAATGATTAATGAGAACTAGCTGGCTGGAGAAATGAGCTAAGGGAATCCCTCTCATAAGTAAAGCCAAAGTTTGGCTTATACTTTAGGGCTGCACCCAATCTTATCTTCAACCACTCATCATAATTCTTAGTATTATACTGCTCGGCAGGTTCTTTTCAAGTCTAACAGAAGACTGGAGATGTGGAGGATGGGACATTAGATCTTCTGGGTGTCAAGCCATGTTGTTCATTGGGGTCCAAAGAGAAAATTCCTGTTCCTGAAAATGTTCAACAACTCAACATTGTGTCCTCAGCTCCATTGTCCTCTGCAGAATTTTGAATACATTCAAGGCAGGGTAAGATTTTCCTCCTATATTAATAATGGTAAATATGTTACATGTCTATTCTTAAGGCTATAATTTTAAACACAAGTTACAACAGGTATTATACTCCATCTAATAAGATGAGCAACTTTGTTTTATAGCATAGATATCCCCCCCCCCCCCAATCTTGCCCTGTGGAACAGGAAATATATATATATATATATATATATATATATATATATATATATATTTTGTTGTTGTTGTTGTTTAGTCGTTAAGTCGTGTCCGACTCTTTGTGACCCCCTGAACCATATTGCGCCAGGCCTTCCTGTCCTTCCCTGCCTCCCTGAGTTTGCTCAGTTTCATGCTCATTGCTTCAGTGATGCTATCTAACCATCTCATCCTCTGCCGTCCTCTTCTCCTTTTGCCTTCAATCTTTCCCAGCATCAGGGTCTTCTCCAAAGAGATCTCCCTTCGCATTAGGTGACCAGAATATCTGAGCTTGAGCTTCATTATCGATCCTTCCAATGAGCAATCAGGGTTGATTTCCTTTAAGATTGACTGGTTTGACCTCCTAGCAGTCCAGGGGACTCTCAAGAGTCTTCTCCAGCACCACAGTTCAAAGGCATCAATTCTTCGGCACTCGGCCTTCTTTATAGTCCAGCTCTCACAGCCATACATTACTACTGGATATATATATATATAAATATATATATATATATATGATGTATGTGTTTTCAGGGTCACAATGTATGCCTTTGCCATTTTAATGTTTGCCCATTTATTCTACTTCCCATCAGTTTTTGCTATTGTGTACACACATGCGCGCAAACACCCCAATGCGCAAGTCACCCCATGGAATTATTAGTTATAGGAATCCAATATGAGAAATAGCAAAATAGGATGACTCACTAATTTTAAATTTCCCTGGTCAATTTCCAGGTAATGTCACACTGCATCGATTTCTATCGCTCCAATGCCCCAGGGAATCAGAAATCAAGAAAGTGCCTGATAAATCCTGGGATTGGCTCACTTTTGCATTCTTCATATTTTCCCAGACCAGATTTCATGAGATTTATTTATGAGCAATATCCAACAAACCTGGTGGATAGTTTGATCTATGATCAATCTTCTATTGTCCCCATATTTAGGCACCAATTTTTGGTAGAATGTAATTCCTTCTGAATGAAATCCTGTGCGCATATTGGACATTGGATTTCTGATTGTTGAACAGCTTGACTCAGAATGGAATATCTAAACTGATTTTCACTGGAAAAAAAACTTTTGAGGTTGTTGAGGTGAAGTTCTGACAACGTGCAAGTTTGATAGGAACAAGGAAACTTGATTCTATGAAGTCAGACTACGGTTCTGCCTGCTTGCTATGGCATACAATAGCAGTATTTCACTATTTCGAAGCACCACTAGTTTTTTATATGCAATGTACCATCTTTGGCCACCACCTTAAGGTCCATACCATGTGGACACCCCTAGGCAAATGTTAATTTCATTAACGGCCTAGAAATGAGGGCTGTTGGAAAAAATGGGATCTGCCCCAAATGGAATTTGTCATAGCAAAAAGTCATAGGGGATTGAATTCTTGGAGCTGCCAAGAATATATGCATTTTTTTTAATCTCAAAAATGTATAGAACTGGAAACCCTTCATTTTGCAAGGTGGTAAAAATGATTTTGTTTACATGGTTTAATGATGAATCTTTTGGGTTGGGATCTGATCTTATGAGTTTGTAAGCATTTTTAGGGTCGTTGTTTCACTGGACTTTGTTACTTAGTTCTGTTTTTTAGGGCTGTAAACCACCCACCGTTTTGGAACAGGGACATTATATAAATAAATAGAATGAATAACAGGATAATAATCAATAAACGTTCTGTACAAAAATGGAGTGAAAAGAACTGCAGATTGTTTCTGGTGCACCAATAAATGTTTGAAGACTCCACTGAAGAATTTTAATGGAACAACACCCATACATGAGCTAAACGTCTCCCACAGCTTACCTCCTAGTGACTTTATGCACATGTCCATGTTATTTTCTTGGCAACTGAACTGAAGTAGTTTGCTTTTTCCTATTTAAGAAATGTTTTTTCAGCTTCTCAGTTTAGCCAACAACCCGGGGGATCCTTGAAAGTTTCTCATCTAACTACTAATGAGCTTTGATGCTCAGCTCTTTGAGACCATTCAAGGTCACCCAGGAGCTGCCACCTAGCTGGGCAATACATGTGTCCCTGATGGTCTAAATAGAGGCTGTTAGAAATATATGGACTTTTTCACCTTCAGAGTTGGTTCTGTGCCACTAAGTTTGGATCCTGGTTCTGGGATATCATGAATACATGATAGTGGGCATTAGGCTTTGAATCATGGTAACATGCTCATCTGAACCAGGTCTTCAAAAATTCAGAAGAACTTGCATTGGAAACCTAATGAAAGCTCTCTCCCCACCCCCCCCAAAAAAAGAAAAAGAAAAGAACCCCAACCTTTTATTTGGTGGCATGGAAAATCAGTACCAGTGGTCCTTCCTGCACGTTGAGGGAATGTTAAAAGCTTTTATCTACAAGGAATCCATGTTGCATTGGGAGGCCAACAGATGAAGAAGACCTCCATGCGCAATCCTTCCACATCCTCCTGCTCCTCTGTAGTCTCATCTAGACAAATTTCTTCTGCTTTGTTTCCCTCTTGCTAGTTCTCATATCTTTGGTAATAGGCATTTTTTTTTTCAAAATTTTGTGGAAGAAGAGAAGTTCAGAGAAATTATCCTAGAAAGAATGTGGTGTTTTCACATAAATCTAGGGACAAGGTGGCCAAAAGAACGTGTGTGAATGTCCTTGTGTTTTCATTGCATAATTCTTGGCTGTAGTTTCCCTGGCTTCCTACACTGCCATTAAAGGCCACAGGAAAGCAACAGAGGAGAACATGTCCTACTGGGCTTTTCCAACAGTGTTGCTGCTGCCACTACGAAGGGAGAATCCTGCCCTCGAGGAGCGGTTGGAGAATTTCTGATTCCTCCTTGAGAATTGTGGAGAAATCGCTTTGCTCATGAAATTGGGGGAGTTTCAAAGGGCCACAACGGACTCCAATTCTAGCCTTTAGACTTCATCCTGAAAGTGCCGAAAGAGTGCCATCATGGTCTCTCTTGCTGCTGACGTAATGGAAGAACTCAATCAGTGATGTTCCTGTCATGAAATCAAACCCTGAATTGGATGGTGTTGATAATTTCCACAGAAAACCAGTTATATCCCTGAAAGTTGATGGGGCCCTATGAACGAATCAGACAAATTAAAGCGTCTACACCAGATAATTTGCATTTTATATGATTACAGAACATTTCTTCTCCATTGCTGTCACCCCCAAATTTAGTTCCTTTGGTGAAATCTATTGCTTGCTCATCTTTGTGACTAGCTTTGTAATTTCTTCCTTCAGAGGTTTTCTGGGGTTGACGGAGCCACTGAAACGTTTCAAAGAACACATGTACAGACAGGATATGACAAGTGTCATAGTGTCTTGGCACCTTTCCCTCAAAGTGTCCTTCTGTGCTGCTCCTCCAGCATCATGCCACCTGTTTAGTTCTGTTTTCTTTGTTACCACCCTCCCCCCCTCCAAAAAAAATAATCCAAGGAAAACACAAATATAGGAGGAGGGCTGTTTATCATTTTTGAAACTCCCACATTGCCTACCAATGAAGAGTGCATTGATGGATTGTATGCGATGAAGGGACAGCTAAATCTGAGAAATGTTAGTAAGCAAAGTCCATGCTTTGTTTTAGTTTAAATAGCCACCATGCTATTTAATGTGCTAATGTTATTTTATGCAAGCTAGAATCTCCGCTCCAGAGACTACCTTGCAAACCAACAGATTGCTGTTCACATCCCCCCAACTAGGAGGTACACACAGTGTATTGACATATACTCAAGATACTGGTCTTTATTGAATTCTTTTACACTGTTTCAGCCCAGCTAGATGGCAGTGTCTAATCAACCTTGGTTGAGCTTCAGAAGCTTAAGCAAGGTCAGAAGGAATTAGCGCTTGGATGGGAAACCACTGGGAAATCCCAGGGCTATTAACTAGGTTGAGATGTCAAAATTACATTCAGAAGAACGGCAATGGCAATAGCTTGAGTATCTTTGCTAAGGAAATGATGCGGACATGTTCATGGATTCAACAGGAACTGAGCTCAACTGAAGACTTTATCGTCTTGATATTGTTCCTGATCACTCCAATGGATTTGAAATAGGGGACAGCTCTTTGGGAAACTAGGGTGAGGGAATATGATCCAAGGGCAGAGAAAAACCCAGTAGGTTCTCCCAGAGCCCAGCAACTGGGCAAGGATGGCAAGGGCTCATGCTTCATTTATCTTTGAAGTCCATGCATACAGCTCTCCATAGAATAGCTGTGGCACTGGCGTTTGATGAATTGAGGCATATTGACCTACAGAGGGAAGTTCTCAACCTGATAGCCTTGAGATGTGTTCCCAGAATTTTTACCCAGCATTGTAGGCCTATCATATCTGGAAAGCACCAAGTTGGGACCAGCTGACTAATGGCTATAAATAGGATATCCTCAATGTTCTTTTTTACTTTGGAAGGCCTTAAGGTCATGCATTATTTAGTCTTTATGGTTTGCAGGCAAGAGGAAAGCCTGGATTGGTGTAAATAGCAGGAATCTAACTTTGGGCCCTACTTCTCCCTCCCTCCCTCCCTCCCTCCCTCCCTCCCTCCCTCCCTCCCTCTCTCCCTCCCTCTCTCTCTCTCTCTCTCTCTCTCACACACACACACACACACACACACACACTAGTTCTAGCAATGGAAAGAAGAATGGTTAAATTGGGAAATGCCGAGAACATCTAGATCCTTACATGACCATCCCCAAGTCTGGTTGGCAGTGGTGCTTAATGTTTTTCTAATCACTATCCTAATCTCCCCTTCACCCTTTGATTTCTTGAAGTTGAAGAACTTTTGTAGCTGGTGGGATTTGGAACCATCACCTCACTCAAAATCATTGCTCTTCTGTTCCATCTGAAATCGATAACCTTTATTTCCATACAGTTTTGCTGGAGGATAGATTGACTTCTAAGTCACATTCTAAACAGGTTTGCAATTGGATCGGTCATGACAAATTGAATTTCACCTCAACTTGAACTAGTTATTCAGCAACCCAAATTATTTCAAAACTCATCCTGGTCAGTAAAGTTTAATTCTGAAAATTGATGACATCCCTCCTTTAAAATCCAATAAGGAGCAGGAAAAAAAACAAAATAAGTAACCTCTCTGGAGGCACAGATATGACATCTGGGGTCATGAAACTGCAATCTATGGGTTGTGCTAGTTGAATTACAGCAATTGTATTAAATTATTCTTGTGAATTTCCATTGGGAGGCAGCAATTTTGGCAAATACCTCTGTCAACTGATCAGCAGGAAGGTGCCCTCCCTACTTTGTGCTTTTTCTACTGGATTTTTTTTCTTCAGCTTTAACATTTGTTGTGGACAAAGTGAAGCTAATAAATAATCTCATCTCACTCCATTTATCATCATGCACTCTTGAGTTTCAACCCTCTGGTCAGCCAACTTGCAGGAGACAGATACTCATGCAGTTCCATTAATTTTGCAAGGCTCTCATACTGTCTTACGACGAATGAGATGTTTGTGGGCAGATCCTGGGCAGGAATACACTGGGTTTCTGTAAACAGAGGGACACCTTCTCATGCCTTTTACACAAACCTGCCTGATGGAATCCCTGATCCTGAAAACAAATGAACAAACAAACAGGGTAACATCATGAGTTGGATGACAAGATGAGGAACAAATTTGGCGATGGCACAAATTGGGTGGGATGGCTAACACTCAGGAAGATAGAGACAAAACAACTCAATCAGTTAGAGAGAAGGGCTGCAAACAGCAGAAGGAAATGTAACAGAGAGAAAAGCAAAATTATACACAAAGGAATAAACTTCCAGTAAACAGGTATAGGATGGATATATATCTAGATTAGCATTATCATGCTTGTAATGGGACTCAGAATTGTAGCTGATCACAAACTATATATAAATTGGCAGGGTGACATGACTACAAAATAAGAAACAAAGTTATAGGCTCCAGCAATAGGAATTGCTTAAGTGTAGGAAGACCACACTGTTTTGCATTGGTCAAACCACCATTTGATTCTGATATCTAGTTTTTGGCATCAGGAGGGTTCAGACAAATTGAAACAAGTGCAGAGATGATCCTGGAACTGGAAACGAAGTCTTATATGAAGAGACTGAAGGAAATGGGTATCCATGAGAAAAGACATCAGTGTAAGGGAGTTTTAACATTTTTGAAATACCCATCTAGCAGATGGAGGTCAAGTCTTGTTCTCTGTCATCCCAAGGGGCAGGCCATAAATTATGAGAAGACAGACACCAGTTGAATGCTAGGAAAAAAAAGATATTCTTACAGTATGAGCAGTTTGACAGTGGAACCATTATCTAAAGAATTCCCTACTTTGGATGTGTTCAAGTGGAGGCCAAACAGCTGTCTTTCAAGGATGTTTAGTTTAGATTCCTGTACCAAGCATGGAGTTCAACTTCAGGGCCTCAAGATTGCCTTCCAATACTGTGAGTCTATGCTTTTCCAATGGGTAGACACCTCTGAATGTAGGGATGGACAGTACAAGGTTCTCCCAACAATATTAGCTAGACCAATTAGATCTGATCAGGAACAGCTATTAGTGGTCCAATATCTCTGGCTGGAAGGCTAGGAAGTGCTGCTTCTCTCTGGAAGCGTCATTATTCTGGAATGGCCTTCCACTGAGGATCAGACTCATCCCCTTTCTACTGCCTACTGGCCCTCAGAAAATTTTTGAAAACTAAATTGTTCCAAAGAGCATTTTCATGATTTCATTTATTGTGCTGATATTATTTCCTTTTATCTTTCTTGTTATTTATGTTGCAATTTTACTTAGATGTTTTTATTGTCACTGTTGTATACCTTGTAAATTGGACTTCCAAATTTTCATAGAACAATTAAGAAACCTATTAATACATTTTGGGCTTACCCATTTTATATCTCTCACTTCAGTTCTGTTCTTTGATTTGTCAGCCACTTCCTCTCCATTTATGCTCATTTTCTATATTTTGAGTTTTCTACCCAAAATAAAAATTGTTCACTTGAAATGATATGTAATATAAATGCATGTGTGGTGAGCCCCATCCCTCTTGGTGATCTCGAAAATAATAGATTTGAAAAATCACTTTCAGTCTTTTTCTACGGAATGCAAATTTTATAAAGATTTGTTGCCAGGAGTTCAAGACCTTAGAATTGAGATGTATATTTTGGAAATAATAAAACACCTTTGGAAATATGGCAACTTTGAGGCAGTTATTTTGCCCAGAATGGATAAGTTGTTTTTTAATTACTTTCAGCAGCTGGTAGTAATTTAACATACCTAATTAGGAAGATTTTTTTTGGAATATTGATTCCTAAGTATCTTATTAACTTTTGACAGATTTTAATGTCACATTGCTTCTGAACTTCTTTCTGGATCTTAAAGCCTATATTTATGAAAAATGCTTCTGCTTCTGTGTAGTTGATTTTCAGTCCTGCTAATTTTCCATAGTTGTTAATTTCTTGGATAATAATGGGCTGCTTTTTGTTGGTTTAGATAAGAAGAGCCCAATAACATTGGCAAGGCATTCACATCCTGTTCCCAGAAGAACCTCTTGTCTTGCAACTGATCTCTATTTTGGATTGTCCATAATAGCAACTCTGCAGATTTATAAATAGTAAAGGTGATAAAGGACAACCCTGTCTTGTCCTTTTATAGATCTGGAACCTTTCTGACTCAAAACTATTAGTTCTCACTGTGGCATTCAGAGTATTATATAGTTAAAAGATAGCTGAGCAAAAGGTATGACCCAAATTATATTTATTGAAGATTTTCTATGGAAAGACTATTGTAACTGGTCAAAAGCATTGTATGGATCACAAGTGGGAACAGCCAAAGGTGACCTGTATTTTTTGTTGCATTCAATAAGGTTTAACTTTTTTTCGAATAGATTCCGAGACGTGCTTTTCTTTCACAAAGCCGTATCGGTCTAAACTGATACGTTCTTTTCTTTCAGTCTCATGGCTAATATAGATGGAAATGTCATTGCAGAGAAATTGGTCTTTAATTAGCTACCTCTCCAAGGTCACTATGTGCTTTCAATATGACCACAATTCTGAGTCCTGACATGTGTCAGGCACTTTGCTAGTTTTAGGACACCGTTATATAATATACCCAGATAAGAGCCCAATTTGTCTTTAAATTTCTTATAAAAAGAACTGGAGAATCCATCAGGTCCTGGTGATTTATGAACCTTCAGATTGTTTATAATGTTGAATATTTCTCATACTGAAATATCTCTATTCAGTGACCTTCTCTGATCGAAGGAAATAGGGTTGAGTGAAATACTCTTAAGATAGTCATCTATTTCTTCTGATTTTTGGATTATCTGCTCTATACTGTGCCTGATAATAAGGCCTAAAAATATCATTAATGTATTTGATGTTCTAAGTGCTTTTGCCCTTATTTTTCTTAATAGAACCTTTTTTTTCATTTTTTTTCCTTTAAGCACTGAGGTTAATATTTTGGAGCATTTATTATGATACTCATGGTACTTTGGATTTGTATATAACATTGTTCTGTTAATTTTGCCTCAATCCACTAGTTGTTTTAATTTTTTTTTCTTTAATAACCTCGGGATCTTTCCACATCTAGCCTGTTTATGCTTCTGCTCTAAATCCCTTATGTCTCTATCAAGTTCTTTGACTGATCTTTATATTATTATTTTTACTTTTATTGATTCTGATATGAATTCTCCTCTCACTGTTGCCTTCATTGCATTGTACTCATTGGCAAGTTTGTAGGAAGATTCAGACTGAAATATTCTTAAATAGATTCCGTAATTTTAGTAACTCTTTCTTGTTTTTGTTAATAAGGATGTGTTTATTCTCCATATCTTGGAAAAAGATTCTTTTGCAAAGATCTTAAGGGCTCCATCCACGATCTGACAACAACCACGTGCCAATCAATTCACTTGATTGATACACATTTCTAGATGATCAGATATAAATGATAACCTATTGCAGGATATCTATTATGTCTTCCTGAAAAGAAGGTACAGTATAGCTTTCTCCCTAGGATAAAGCTTTCTCCAATGGTCTAACAAATTGTAGTGCTGAAAAATTTATTTATTTATTTATTTATTTATTTATTTATTTATTTATTTATTTATTTATTAAATTTTTCAACTGCCCATCTCCCCCCAATGGGGGAACTCTGGGCGATTCACAACAAACATTAAAACATAAAATATATAAACACATAAGTTCCAGCTGACTGCTATTACCATTTCCTTTTTTCTTTACCTATTTTTGGAGATTTATCTCGTTCTGGGTTAGCCACCCAATTAAAGTCCTCCCTATAATGCATTCTCCACTTTTAAATCTTGCAAATTTAGCCAATATTTATCTAATGAATCTTTGCTGCTTTGCATTAGGGCTATACGTAGATGCCAGGGAAATTTCTGTATTATGTAATTTACCTTTTAGGAAGATATAACATCCTTCTTTGTCCTTTTGTGTCACATTACTATAACAGGGAAACTCTGGCTGATAAGCACCACTACTCCTTTCTATTTTCTCGATGTGGCTGAGAAATAGATTTGACTATAGGAATTGCTTTTTAAAGGAAATTACTGATCTGGGCCTTGATGACTTTCTTGCAGAAATAAAATATTTGATTTTACTTTCAATAACTGTGAACAATTAGAAACCTAAGGCAATTTCGACCTGTCTCTGCTGCCAGTTTTTCCTTTCTAATGTTTTTTCTGTCAGTGGTTCAGCTACATCATCAAGATCAGCTATAGCTTTATCCATTATGTTTATTATTTTTATTTTTAGAGAACCTAACTGGTTAATGCAGTTGTCCTGGGTTATTGAAGGAAGTTTTGAAAAAGCCTTTAGAAATCCTTGTTCTTCCAAAAGTGTATTTTCTGGCTCCAAACACTCAGTTAAGTCCATGTTCCTCTTGGTACTTATTTCTCTTGTTGTTTCCTGGGAATCCTGTCCATCCTTTTTATTTACCTGTGTTATAATATTACCTCTGCTTAAAGGGGTTTGCTAGGGAAGCATGACTGCTTGCATCACCCCTACAAGAGGGTTAATCAGGCTGCTTAATTGCACGGCATCCATTTTCTCCATTCTGTCTCATGTTGTAAAGAATAATTAATTCTTATTTCATCTCCTTCTGCTCCCTCTTCCCCATCTCTCTCTTTTTTGTTGCTCATTATCTCCATATTAGAAAGTTCAGAAAGTTCTTCCCTCCAATATCATTGGGTCAGTATAGATATTATACCTCCTCAAATGACTCTGCTCAACATATCCTATTTGTCAAGGATCTGGTTAATGTAACAAGCAGAAATCGTCTAGTGCTGTTTTTAGAGGGTAGGACCACGACTCTCCCTGTATCTTTAGGTGAAATCAATAATTGTAACCGGAAAATAGCGGTCAAATTACCCTTCGTTGCGTCTCCCCATTTAGGGCTGTTTTATCTTCTCTCAGTACTCCTGTCTCTAATGTTAAAACCTTATAAAACCTGGTAAGGCCTTGTAAACCCTTTGTCCTGGCTTTCTCCTTTCTGCATTGAGCAGCACTGTTATACCTCCTTCTTCTTTGCCAGATATCCCTTTACTTCCACAAACAGCTTGAGTTCTGAGTTGCAGTGAAGCAAAATACTTCAGCCTACAGAGAAGTTTGAGGCCCTGATGGTCCTCTGGGTTCCAAAACTTTATTTCATGATGATGGGGAAAATGCCCCACTCTTCTGAGACTATCTGCAGGTCTCTGGATTTGCCGTTTTCTTGGCAAACTTCACAGAACTTCTATCTGTTTGTCTCTGCGTTCAGTTCTAATTTCCAAATACTATTAACACCCATCTTGTAATGCTAGCTTTGACCTCCCACTAGGCTGATGCTGTAGCGTAGCTATATTTATTTGAAGGGAATTTCTGATTCTTTCTGCTTTTTCTTCTCTTTTTATAGCCCCAAAGAAGAATTTCATACGTCATTAACACTGAAAAGTATAGCCCAAAAGGGGAGTTAAGAGAGGAAGTTTTGTAAAACTCAGGAGCTCAGGTAAACTGAACTGCTGACTCCATATCCAAACTGGAAGTTCTTTATTAACATTTAAGTGACACCATCAAACTTAAACGAAGTCTATATTTCAATACATTTTGTACTATGGCTTAGTACTAGCAGAATATCTTTTCTACATGCCCCAGGATGCTGAACATCACTTCCATACCCTCAAATGAGTAGAATACTTTCTATACTATTTATAATTTTTTCAATCTCAGATCTATTTCAGTTTTGTTGTTTTTTCTTCTACATATTTCATTTTTTTAAAAAAAATGCATGAACATTTATACTATTTTTGTGTACATTTTTGAAAAAAACACATTTTCCTCTATAATATATGTTTGTTTGTTTGTTGCAAGCACATCTTTATTGAGGATGCCTTCTTTGGCCACTATTATGTGAACACAAAATTTAAAGAGGATTAAAGCTGTTAGATAATTGCATTCGGTTAGATAATTGCATTCTGGTTTGCTTATTGCTGAAAGGAACACTAGATTTTTTCCCAAAACAATTTATGATCTTGGATTCACAAAGAACATGGTGATAGAGGCCAGTGTTCACTCTTTGGAGGTTGGGAAGTTAGTCGTCAGATTCAGAGTTGTCTACCTTTTGGGTAAACTGAGAATTTTGGGAACTGAAAATTTGATCAGTTTATATTAAATCTTGGTAAAACAATATTGCACTGTGGGAAGCCAAATTATGAAGGCATACTCACAGGTACTGTATATGGTCTAATAAAAACAAGTAAAGTCTTCTTCAGGTTGAACTCAATCATGGTGGCTTTATGGAGACATCCATGTAATTTTCATGGCAACAATATGGAAGCAATTTGTACATTATTCAAAAAAGGGAAGGGGGGAAGACACAGATCCTTTAAGGACTGACAGTGTGAAGAGATGAACTTCTAAAATATGGTAGGGAGATCAATTATCCTTCTGGTCATGTATTTTATGGGAAGTAGTTACCCAATCTTTTGGCAGTTCTTGCTGGCAAGTAGACCAAAGTTTTCTTTCCTTTGCTGTTGAGGACAGAAAGCAACAGACAGGTGCAGGATAATGAGTTTTTGGAAAGGAAGAGATGAAGAATCCTTTCAGTTATGTTTTAATGTTGTCAGGTCCCACTGTTAACAACATTCTGATAGCAGTAGTTGAGAGGAGGAAGTTTAACTAAATCCCAGTCCTTCTATCCTTCTAAGTCAGGTCCTTCCACTTTAAATCCTTCACCCTATCACATAAATACCAAGCAAATGCTTTTGATTCTCCAGAATTCATGACAAATTCCTTTGATAAATTGAAAGGTTCTAAGGAGAAATTCCTTTCAAGATTCTTATGTCTCATCACTAACCTCCAGAAGATTCCAGCAATTACAGAAAAATAGCACCAGTCATGAGAGTTCCAGAAAAACATCTACTTCTGCTTCATTGACTATGCAAAAGCCTTTGATTGTGTGGATCACAACAAACTGTGGCAAATTCTTAAAGAGATGGGGGTACCAGACCATCTTATCTGTCTCCTGAGAAATCTGTATGTGGGCCAAGAAGCAACAGTTAGAACCGGTCATGGAACAACCGATTGGTTCAAAATAGGGAAAGGAGTACGACAAGGCTGTATACTGTCAGGCTGGTTATTTAACCTATATGCAGAGTACATCATGAGAAATGCCAGGCTGGAAGAATCACAAGCCGGAATTAAGATTGCAGGGAGAAACATCAACAACCTCAGATATGCAGATGATACCTCCCTAATGGCAGAAAGTGAGGAAGAACTAAAGAGCCTTTTGATGAGGGTGAAAGAGGAGAGTGCAAAAGCTGGCTTGAAACTCAACATTAAAAAAACTAAGATCATGGCATCTGGACCCATCAATTCCTGGCAAATAGAAGGGGTAGAAGAGGAAGCAGTAACAGACTTCATTTATTGGGGCTCCAAGATCACCGCAGACAGAGACTGCAGCCATGAAATTAAAAGACGCTTGCTCCTTGGGAGGAAAGCAATGGGAAACCTAGATAGCATATTAAAAAGCAGAGACATCACCTTGCCAACAAAGATCCGCATAGTCAAAGCTATGGTTTTTCCAGTAGTAATGTATGGCTGTGAGAGGTGGACCATAAAGAAGGCTGAGCGCTGAAGAATTGATGCCTTTGAACTGTGGTGCTGGAGAAGACTCTTAAGAGTCCCCTGGACTGCTAGGAGGTCAAACCAGTCAATCTTAAAGGAAATCAACCCTGATTGCTCATTGGAAGCATTGATAATGAAGCTCAGGCTCAGATACTTTGGTCACCTAATGTGAAGAGAGGACTCCTTGGAAAAGTCTCTGATGCTGGGAAAGATTGAAGGCAAAAGGCGAAGAGGACGGCAGAGGATGAGATGGTTAGATAGCATCACTGAAGCAATGAGCATGAAACTGAGCAAACTCAGGGAGGCAGTGAAGGACAGGAAGGCCTGGCACGATATAGTTCATGGGGTCACGAAAAGTTGGACACGACTTAACGACTGAACAACAACAACAACAGCAAAGCACCAGTCATATAAAGACATGTTTGGAGGTGGAGCTCTTTCAAAGATTAATTCTGTCAAAAGATAAAATCCATACAAGTCACTTCCAACCATGGTTGGGACAACTTCTCTGTTGGATTGCTCTCCTTGGTCCTGAATGTGGGACTGCAGATATCTATGGAGCTTCCAAACTAGGAAGCCAAACTTGTCTTCAGCTGTTTTTCCTCTCATCTGGGCTTCTCTTGATTAGGGTGGTAGAGGAACATCTTTGGGTTCTAACTGCTTTGGGGAAATCTCTCCCCCTTTTTTCCAGAAACCTTCTCCTTCCCAATGAAAGAGGCTGCTGGTAGTGATAGGATTGCATCACTTTCCAGTTGCACTACAATTTCCATTTTCCTTCCATTCTCATGTTATTTTCCTTTGCACTGCTCATTACAGTATTACTCTTCAGTACTACTGCAGCTTCTCTGGCTGCTGCAGTTGCTTGATCAGGAAAACCCCCCAACAATCTCTGAGTGAAGTTCCCTTCTGAATTCCTCAAGATTTTATTGGAAAATGGGAAGCTAGAGAGATTCCAGATTGTTGGGACGGTCACTGTACATTACAACACTGGACACCTCGCTGTGGAATTCTCATGAGAGTCTACTTTGTCAAATATCTTTATGATATTCTCCATGTTTCACCCAGAGGCACACATTAGCACAAATCAAAACCTTGTTGTCAGTGGTGATGACAGGACAATACTATAATATTTCTCAGCAAGACTACCTCTATGTCTTCTTTAGATACGAAAACTGAGTCTGTAACTCCCACACTATGAAACTCAATTTACATCATACCTTCAGGACTTTTGTTAATAAATTCTCAGACAAACCACAGTCAGTGATTATAGCTATTCTGAGCTCAATCTATTGAAATTTCTAGAAAGGTTGCGGAATTTTTAGCCCTCCCTATCACCATTAGAAGCTGTGAGAAATGCCTGAAACTGAATTAAGTTAATTTTTTTAATATAATTTTTCTGAAAGTTTTAAAAACAAGAGTAAAAGTCAATACGAACTAAAATAGAGTAAGAAGGAAAAAGAGAAAGGAAGAAATAAAAGAGAAAGCTAAAGTACAAAAAGAAAAGAAAGAAGGTAGAAGAAAAATAGAAAAGAAAAAAGATAGAAAGAAGTGGCTTCCACTTTTCTTTACAGAAGTTTTAAGTAGAAAACTGAATTAAGTTTAGACTCTGTTTTGTAGTAATCTTTACGGAATGTGACTGTTTTTGCCTTTGGTATTTTATTTTTTAAAATTTTAAAATTTTCTTTTCAAACACTGTACATGTTGCTTGTCTTGCCAAGGCAACCCACCCTAGAAGATGTCGCACTGGAGCTTTTTATAGTTATGACTATTCCTTTGCTATGTAAGTTGTCTGAATGCTCTCTGAATATTTATATACAATCTTTCTGGCCTTTGGCAGTTTAGTGATAAATGATAATAACTAGATCCTCATACACATCCCTTCACAATGATGTTGTTCAGTAGAAGAAGTCTGCATTGTACCCATGAGAATTACCCCCAGATGTTATTATTCCCCCTTCCCACCAGCAAGCCCATTTTCTTCCTATTAAATTATATGAGAAAAAGTTTGGGAAAACGCAGAAGAAAGGTTCAACCCAGCTAAAACTTCTGAGAACATTCCCATCAGGGTACTGCAACAGCCTTGTGACATTAACCAGGATTACAATCTCCACATGCAGTTTATAGCCCTGTGCCAGAGCAGAAGTAGTAATTTCATACATTGTGATGAAGAGGCCGACTTCTCGCTTGCTGTAACTCAGAGTCCAAATTCAAGATATGCTGTGGCATGAAGGCTACAGAAAAGATGGTCATAAGATGGCATAAGCACATTAAAATTGGCTTGTTCAAGAGTCAGCTTCCTGCATCAGTATCTAATAAAAGTAATCTTTGGGAATGAACGCAGCAGATTTAACAAGATAATAAGATATCACAGTAGCTTTTACTCAAGAGGCACACTCCATGCCCGAGATGGAGGCTTATCCATGCATGAATTAAGACCAGCTCTTGTTAAATAGAAATTTGAGCCAACCAATCCAGATCCATCAAGGAGGAAACAAAAACCTTTTTAGATGGAAGGACAAGAAATGAAACAGTGTGAAGATTAGCAACCAGCCAAGATCAGCGGGGAAGAAACGTGTTGATTGTTTTTTTGCCACAGTGCTGGGACTGTCATAAAATTCCACCTCCAGTTCTGTCTGTTTCCTGTCCTTTGAAGAGAAATGCCAGAAATATATAACAAACAATATTCCATATTTACAGAGGCTTCACCTAAAGAAGAAAAAAAAAATCTACCTGGAGTTCTGTTAGAGTGGATTTGTGGTATATATTTTAGAAAGCTGCATCTAAGGGGGGCATGCTTGTGTTTTGAAAAAGTGTGTACTAAGGGGAGTTATAATCCTTTTTTAAAAATAAAAAGAGACATTTGAGAAAAGGCACATAAAACATCAGGAAATGCACATTAGTAAATTCATTTAGGAAATATAAAAGCCATGAATATTTAAAAAACATGTATTAGGGATTATATTGTGAGTATATTTAAACTGGGGAAATATCATAAAAGAAATAACAATAGACATTAGTGTAAAACCATTATTCATGTGAAATGCATGTTTAAAAGCCATGCTTTTGCAATAACATTGGATATGAAATCTGAATTTGGGGGGTGTTTTAATGGAGTCGTAAAATCCAGTAAAAAAGCTATTGGAGCAGAATATTGTTTCAATAATATAGGCATTAAGACTAGTTTGATACTGATCTGTTCATCTCTCATCTGACACTTTTCAAAATATACCAGATTGGATGACAAAAATGAAGTTGGTTAACTTATATCTGATCAACTTGATTTTTTTACTTGACCAGGGTTATCTCCTTTGAATTTAGGGAAGCTACCGCACACTCAGTTCTTAACCAACATAATATTTGAAAATCTGGATGTGAAATGTTAGAGTCACATCTCTACTTAACCTTGAATCTCCCAGAAGAGAGATACTATTATCAAGGTTGATTTAAATGAAATCATTGCAAAAATCGCGACATCTATCATTGTATAACAATCATATCTATTATCACATCCATGTATCTGCTAGGAATTGAAGACGACTTGATGGCACGTAATCAATCAATCAATCAAATATTGTATGATGAAATTTCTCTGCCAATAATTATTTTGACATTGGGCATTTTAGTATGGAATTGCAACACTTCATTCATCCAGTTGTTACAGGACATCTGGACATAGTCCTTAAATGTCTTTTTCCTAAGAGTTTTCTGGTTTATTTCTAACTGCAGAAATTGGATGAAGAAAGAGAACAATAGCAGAATTGGGACTGATATAGAATAAGTAATAGCTCTGTCTTCTGCAATTACTGAAATACTTTTGGGGTGTATATGGAAAATATTAAACTATCCATGCGATAACAGTATAATCAGAGTGTTCACGGATTAATTAAAGAATTGATTTTTTCCCTTTCTTTCAAAAAACAGGAGCTAAATTTCAGGTTGCTGTTTTTCGATAACACTTTTTTTCCCCCCTAATCAAGCACTTTGGATCTATACCGGTAATTGAAAAGAAAATACTTCCTTGTGTTATTTTGTGGATAGCAATGGGGCAATCATGTTTCAGTAAATAAGCCCTTGTGTATTAATTAAAACACTGAGTGATTTTCTTTAAACCGCACCATTGGGTTGTCAGTTCTTGAAAGAATAACATACAGGTAAAGGAAATATTAAGGGTTGGACCACAGAGCATGGGAAACAGTGACAAAAGTCAGAAGGTTCAGGTGGTGTTTGGGAATTGTGCTGATATTATCTTTATAGAACAAATGAATCCAGAGTTCTCACTTGAGTCAGATATGACCAGGCTCAAATTATCACAGTTTGGACACATTATGTGAAGACCCAGCTGTCTGGAGAAGGCTCTGTTGCTGGGAAAGGTAGAAGGGAAAAGAAGAAAAGAAGAAAAGGCTGATCAGCAGCAAGGTGGATGATCAGTTACAGTGGCAGTGGGGGCACCTTTGGAAGACCTGAAGGACCAGGTTAGAGACAGTTCACTGTGGAGAAGTTCTATTTATGTAGTTGGTAAGATCTGACACTGTGATGGAATGGAATTATGAAGGCCAAGCTCAGGGAGATAAACATTTTCTTAGTTCACCGGAACCGCGTGGGAGGAACAAGAGGATGAGACTGGCACCTCCCTGAGGAATTCACACTGTTGTGGCTGGAGGACTTTGGGAACTGGGGTTTTAGTCTGGGAAGATTCTTGCTAGAGGTTGTAGCTAATAAACATAGCTGGACTGAACTGGCATTGTCTCTTGGAGTTCCTTGAGCTAGGCCTGACAGACACTGACTTGATGGCACATAAACAATCAGTTGTAATCAATTAATTATTTAATTAGTTCCCTGTTCTCTGTGAAACTACAGCTATCTATTGGATTAGTGATTCAGCTCTGCCTTTGTCTGTTTGTTAACAGCAGCTGGGGGTGGGGTGGGGTGGGGAGGGATCTCTTTTTAGGAACATTGCAAAGAGAAAGGAGTACCTTCAACCTGAAATGAATCCTGCTCCTTGCCAGGGAAGTGGTTGCTTGTTGCAAAAACATCAGTGGGATGGAGACGTATGAACACTTCTCCTGATAATGGTTTGTCCTAATGTGGAGCATCTGTGGGATGGGTCAAGGGAGGGCCAACAACGTGCATGAGATGTCATCCTTGCATCAGATGTCAGGATGCAAGTACAGAATGACTGCATCTGGGTGAGGAAAGCATTGTAAATGTCTTGTTATTTTGGCATCATCGTGTTCAGCGGCAGATGCCGCTGCCTTAACAGCATGAATGGTTGAGCGCTTTTCAGCTTCTTCAGCTTGGGTAGGGAATGTCCTGGGTTTGAAACCCTGGAAAGCTGCTTTCAGTCCAAGGCAACAATAATGGCCCCTTCAGAATCAGCAGAAGGTAGGCTGTAGAACAGTTCAGGTCTGAAGGCAAAAAGATGCTTCCGAGTGTTCACACAATATGTGAACTTGCCTAACACCTGTCAGTAGCATCTTAAGCGGGTGCACCTTTCTCCAGAATCTCATGGGCAACCCTCTGCAGCAGCTGTGGCAAGATCCCCATTGTCTTCATCAGGCATGACCTTAAGGACCTCTGTGGACTGGGTACAGTCTACCATGATGAAGCACCTGGGGAGGTGAGTTTCTCGGTTTTGACAAAGGGTGGAGGCAAAGCCAATCTGCCTCAACCCCCTCAAACTCATCTACATGAATTTCTATTTCCAAGTGAAGGGAAGCAATGTGTTGACTCTACTGCATTGATTAGAAATGGGTCAATCCATTGTTTTGGAGCATGTGAAACTCGGAGGAAGCAAAGGGCCCGGTGAAGATCTGCACAGTCCTATACTCTTCTATATTTCTATCCTGGTTTCCCTTACTGCCTTTTTTCCAGGGTAGGAGCGGAAGTTTGTCCTGCAGAGGATTTCAACCCAGCATCCCTGGAGAGAATCTGCATCCCACCCCACCCACCTTCTGCATGTATTTTAAAAACAATAACAATAAATACTTTCCTTCAAAAGTTGACAAACTCTTGCACATGATCTCAGGAGGAGTTCTTCTGGACCACTGTGCACTCATGACAGCACTCTGAGACTGAGGAAGAAGTCAATTTCTGCCCTCTACTATCAGGAGTAGCAATTTAGTGATATGTCCTAGCCAACTGTGGGAGAGCAACACCCCCCCCCCCCCCCGTTTGTTTTTGTTCTGAAAGTTTTGGAATAACCAAATCTTCAGTTTCACCTCCTCTAGCCTGTAGCCATCCAAGTGTTTTGAAATTGTTCCTTAATTCCCCATCAGCATGGCCCAAATTCTGACTGAGGGTTGTAGGAGTTGAACTTGGTAGAAGGACTTCCAGTAGGAACGGTGGCTCTTAACAAGTGCCTTGTCACCTTCCCTGGCTCTTTTACTCTAAAATATGTTTGTCTGCACCTATATGAGGAACGGTTCCATTAAATGTACCGAAAGATCAATTTTTCAATGCTCTGACATGCCTGGATCCAACTTTAGTATCTTCCAATAAAAATAAGAAGGGTTTTTTAATAATATATGTAAGGATCTTATGAATATTGGGGATATGTACTCTCGGTATTTAAGGTATATTAAGGTATAACTCCTGAAGATTAGTGGCTCAACCAGGCATCAAATGTATTAATGTTGTGGCTGGAACCATGGAGAGAAATGCTAAATTAAGCATGCAGACAGTCCACCTGAAGCTGATACTTGAATACACAATTAACAGTGATTCCAATATTTTTGGATTTATACCTTGTGCAGTTGCATTTGAAGTAAAATAACAAAAATCTCTACATCCTGCATCAGGAAAGGTTCAATCCTTTGACCTACAAGAATGATTCCAATTCTCCCTCCCTCCCTCCCTCCCTCCCTCCCTCCCTCCCTCCCTCCCTCCCTCCCTCCTTTCTTCCTTCCTTCCTTCCTTTCTTTCTTTCTTTCTTTCTTTCTTTCTTTCTTTCTTTCTTTCTTTCTTTCTTTCTTTCTTTCTTTCTTTCTTTCTTTCTTTCTTTCTTTCCCTCCCTCCCTCCCTCCCTCCCTCCCTCCCTCCCTTCCTTCCTTCCTTCCTTCCTTCCTTCCTTCCTTCCTTCCTTCCTTCCTTCCTTCCTTCCTTCCTTCCTTCCTTCCTTCCTTCCTTCCTTCCTTTTTTTTCTCCTTGTTCTCAAACTTTTAAGCTAGGGCTACTAGATCTGAGCTGCAAAAATGCAGATAATCGGTAGGTGGCAGCAGCAGTTAAAACTTTCCCTGTGCTTTCCCTGCCATCTAGTGGTCATTCAGGTTTTTGCATCCTGGATTTGGTAGCTCTCTAAGCTGGGCCCTGTATCTCTTAAAAATCATAGCAAAAAGGCCTGTGAAGATTTCCAGAAAGATGCATTGCATGCCAGAGGTCACATCCTTGGGAATTTCTGTGCTTCCTTGCACAGAATAGTGGAATGCACAGCGTATGTGCATTTACATTTTTCTGAACATATACATATGCACACATATTCCTATACAACAGGTTCTGAAAGCATATATTGTTTCCATTACATTTCAGTTTCCCCAATTTCAGTTCTGAAATTCTTTAGCTGGTGGATACCTTGTATTGGATTCTTTGGAAAGATCAAGTCATATCCTGTGTCTCGCAAAAGATTTTAATAAGTTAGCTTTTGCATAAAGGTCAGGTTCCAAACTCTTTCCTACTAGAGCTTCAAGGAAACTCCTTTCACATACTTTTTCATGCTCATCTATAACTTGTCTTGCTGCTGTTAATTAAATAATAATAATAATAACAATAATAATAATTTTATTTTATTTTTTGTGCTGTATAATTTTAATATTTTTGATGTTATTATTTTAATAATCACTTTTTAATCTTTTTATAATTATTTTGAACCATCTGTTATTTTATTTAATTGTTGTATGCCGCCCAGAGTCACTTTCTGTGAAATGGGCGGCTATATAAATACGACGTATACATAAATATATAAATAAATACATACTATATATCTATTTCTTTATAATTTAGATGTATAAGGCTGCCCAGCTCAACCCTGACTCTGGGCAGTGTACAGATATAATACGTAAGAAATGAAAAAGAAGTAAAAATAAGAATAAATGTAACTGGAAAGGCGGGTGGGTGGGTAGGGAAGATATATGTAAGCTGGCTATAGAGTTTGCTTGAATTTTTTTTGTGGTTTGCTTGTTTGTTATCAATTTTATTTCTGTAAAAAGCATTCAAGCAACATTTCTGTGTGATGTTAGAGACTGCCACAAATGAAAGAACATTCCTTTTCTCCTTATATCACTTGCGGGGCCCACTTGCTTCTAGGCCTGGGTGAAGAGCCAGGTCTTCATGGTCCTCTAGGAGGCTAGTAGAATGGGGGCCCTCTGAATCTCAAGGGGGAGGGTGGGGCAGCCATGGAAATGGTGCCCCCCTGAGATCCCACCAAAGGGAAACATTTGAGGGAAGAGACCTGGCGTACCCCCACCTATCTGACCTGGGGGGCCAGGCAGATGCCCTCAGGGAGAGGCAGTCCTGCAGATAACCTGGTCCTGTGCCATTCAAGTCTAAAGGTGATAACCAGCACCTGGAACTGCACCCAGAAAAGATCTGGAAGCCAGTGCCGCTGTCAGAATCTGCAGCAATCAAAATATATATCAACTAGAGGACTGTTTTATTAGCACAGTAATTGTCGTTTGTATATAGGGAAAGTTTTGTTTAGCTTGCTTTGATTCTGCCATTCTCATTGGCGAGGGGGGGCAGTGAAAGTAGACAGAGTCGGAGGAAGACTGAAGGCCAGGAAGAAGACGTGTTATCGGGGCTGGAATGCACAAGGTCACACCTCTGTGAGAACTAAAAGTGGCACCTAGATTGAAGGGGGAACAAGGGGGGTAAAAGTAGAGGGAAAATTACGCGGGCTTTAGTTTTAGTAATATGCTTAGAGCTGCATGTATCCGCCAATAAATGAAATCTTTTTTGAATCTACAACAGCAGCATAACATGGGCAAATCACGAAGCACCCAAAACTGTGCAGTTAAACTAACTCTGCACGCTGGACCAGTTGTCATTTCTGGGGGGTCTTCAAGGGCAGCCCCATGTAGAGCATGCTGCAGAAATCCAGCCAAGAGGTGACTAAGGCATGAGTGACTATGATCAAGACCTCCTGGGCCAGGAAAGGGGGCATTTAGTGCACAAGGCAAACTTAGTACAAAAGAGGTAAGTTTTCCAGCCACGAGCTACTTTATGATTTTATTTTCTTGGTTCCGTCCTTCTGGATTGCTGAACTTTGGCTGTATTGATAACAGTGGATTGAGGACACGGGCAGATGGAAAAGGCAGACCGCTTTTCACAGATGCACAAAGTAAGTTTAGGAAGGTGTAAGTTTCCTGAAGGCTCGGGACCCAGCCAGAAGCTTCAGAAGAAAGTTTTCCTCTTCCTATCTGGCCAAATTGCTGGCAAAATCTGGACCGGTTGGAGAAGAAAGAGAGTAATTGTTTGTGTATTGTCTAAGGACTGGTATTCTTTTAATAAAGACCAGTTCTAGGCTGTAGACCCCACCTTGGAAAGCACTGGTCTAAGGCAGTGTTTCTCAACCTCAGCAACTTTAAGAGGTGTGGACTTCAACTCCTCTGCTGGCTGGGGAATTCTGGGAGTTGAAGTCCACGCCTCTTAAAGTTGCTGAGGTTGAGAAACACTGCTTTAATGGGAGGAAAAGGAAGGAGCACAGATGCCTGTACATTTTTCAAGTGGCCTGCTGTTCCTCAAGACAGAAATGGATGTGTCCTCTGTTGCTCTAGCGGTCACACTGTTCAATGGGTTGAACTAACCGAGAAGTAGATTCAGAGTAGATGTGAGGAAGAAGTTCCTGATGGCAAAAGCTGCCAACAGTAGAATAGGCTGTTCCATGAAATGACATGTTCTCCTTCACTGGAAGTTTTCAAACAGCAGGATGGACACCTAACCACCCACAATGTTTGCACAGATGCTGCCCTGAGCAGAAGGTTGGGCTAAATGGCCTCTCAGATCTTCTCTGAAGATTCTCCATGATTCTGTGAACTCTTATCCCCTCACCCTCTTCCATCAGAAACCTAATCCTACAAGGAAGCCTCTTATCACCGCTCCCTAAATGGGTAGCCCTTTTTCCCTTCACCTCTCCTTGGTCATGTTTATATACTGTATTTTCAGCCTGATAATTTACATTTTGCGGAATGCCTCGCTGCTTCCCTCCGTCAGCTCCTGTTAGAGAGATTTATGTTGGGTTTGGCAGGAGGCGCTGTTGATTTATTCCACCTGGCTGTTGAGCCAGAGAGTCCTCCATGCTGTAAGAGGCGAAATTAAACTCGTGATTCATCAGGTGACAGATTTTAGTGGAAAGGATCTGTTGGCGGAAGCTATATTTCCTTTCTTCAATGCCTTTTCAGGCCTCCTCTGACATGACACACAGGCTTAATGTTTTGTCTTACTTTGGGAGTAAGCATCTACAGTGTGGTGGATATAAGGGCAGTTAATGACCTGTGTGCACACCAAACACACAAATATCCACATTCAAGGGATCCTATAACTCTTTCAGAAAGGAGTCCAAATCCTCAGTGAATACCTTTTGCAGCAACAGCTTGGCCCCATCATGGTTGCAACTAGCATGGAAATGCACCTCAGAAGGAGAATGTATGGAGATCAGCGAACATCATCTCATCTGCAAACATTCCGTCACTTATTTGGGCATTTCAAACATCTCTGGAGCTCCAAGCCCTGAGAACAATCACAGCTGATCCTGTAGGTAGGGGTGCATAACGTCCAACCTCAAAGCAGTACCCAAAGTCTCTTTAAAAAACCTTCAAAAGTTGCCACCCACCCTTCTAATGAAACAGAAAGGGGAAATGATTGAGTACATCAAACACAACTCCCCATGTTTCTGAATTAAAGGGTTGTGTAGCCCTTTAGAAATAGTTCACACAAGGACCACACAGGACCATGAGCATAGCTTCTGTCTGCACCTCTTAAAAGCAGCCACCTTTTTTTTTCATGCAACTCACACCCCACGCAACCCCAGGAAATGATATGGTTGTTCTGAAGAGTTGCAGAAATGTGCTACATTCACACACACACATACACACACCGTGAGCACCTTTTGGGAATCAAAGCCACAGTTCGGTATAGTCTGAATACAGAGTAATCATATTAATCACATTCAATGAAATTTAAATTGAATTGCATTTTGTTTTTATGGTAGTTCATCATCCAAAGGTCATATGTAGCCTTTAGGTTATTTTTTGCACATAGAAACATCCCAGCTGTATTCAGCAGTGTAGGAATTTACTTTTTAACCAGATTGTCCCTAACTGATCTATGATGGGGTGACAGTGGAGGGGTTCAGTCAAGGAGAAGGCATGGAGTTGGGTTCTTCAGACCCCAATAATTGAAAACGGGAGAAAAATCATTAGGGTCTCTCCTGCCCACTGAAATCTTCACATTTTTATTGTGTGATGAACTGAAATGGAATTAGCATTGGCCGAGGAATGTTATCTGAAGGTTTAGGAATACTCCCAGCTCATCTAAACATCACTATGTTAATGGATACGTTGTGTCGAGTAACTGATATTATTAGAAAATGAACAGCTTGAACATTAAAGAGACAGCCTCCTCACAGTGAGAATCAAGTATCTTGTGAATAAACAAGTTCCCAATAAAACGAAACCATTATATTTCTATCATCATCAGACACAACTCCCCATGTTTCTGAATTTTCCAATGGATTGCGAATTTTTTCAGGGCACTGAAAGATCGGTATGAGACAAGGTTACTTCTGCTACCCTAAAGCAACTGCAAGAATCTAAAGTTCATTTTTTCTTCTCAGCGTTATGGCCTCTGCCCAGCATTCACCTTGGGAAAATAGGAGATACACCTAGGGAAGCATCAGAAATCCAGACCCACATGAAACTCAGCAGACAAGAAGAAGATGACTCTAAATCTTGACCATGACAACTCAGAACCACCTTAAAAGCACAGGAGTAACCATGTTACCAAGAGGCATCGTAGCACATGCTTGCAGGAGTAAAGGTCTAATCAGGAGGACACAATGCTTCTGAATTAAACTGCATTCTGGAGAAAGTTTATATGGAAAATGGGAATTTGCAGGCTCAGAGCTCACCTCTGGAAAGTAACCCCGTGTATGAGCAATGACTTAATTTTCTGAGCTTCTGTTTCTCATGTAGAATGGAATTCCTGGACTCAGACTTACTCTTGACCTTAATCTTTTCTTGAACCCTGGGCATTTGGAAATTTCATTGCTGGTTTTATTGATTTCCAGAGAGTTTGTTAACCTACATTTCTGCTTCATTTCTGGTCTGTCTGATTAAAGGAAAAAGTAACTACATACAGTGTGGGTTCTCTACAGAGCAGGACAGTAGGGTGAGGTAGCCAATTCTTTAACCAGTAAAACTGTTTTTGTTTGTTTGTTACGAAAGCAGTGTTGGGAGTGTTCAAAAGAAAGTTGTTTCTAAATTAGTGCTTTGATCAAGATCAGACCTGGAATTTGGAAGTTTTTGAAAAAGTAACTTGGAAATTGTTTGTTATAAGAGTGATTTGGGCCTTTTCATTCTATCGTTGATATTGCCCAGAATGCAACATGATCTCATTTGTCCTCTTTCCTTCCTGCAGTTCATTTGGGGGGGGGGGTTATTCTCCAGAACAGCCAAGAGTAAGACAAAAACCAGTGGGTTTTTGAGATAGAGATAGAGACCCAAACTTGAAATAGGGAAGAATTCCCTGAGAGCTATTAAGCAGCAGAACAGTCTGCCTTCTGAAGTTGTAGGTGCTCCATCATTGGTGGTTTTGAAGAGAAGGCTGGACAGTCATGTGCAGGGGGTTGGACTATGTGATCTACAGATACCTTGCAACCCTATGACCCTATGGCTTTTCAGCAGAATTCCTCTTTGAGTCTGATTTCTCTTGTGTGCCTCTGGCAAAGCATGCTCCTGCCTGTGACCTCACTTGCTTTCTAACTAGGGTTTCATTTATTGTCTTAGGTCCTTTCTCTATTTGTAAGGGTTGATTCACAGACTGAGAAGGATGCAGGAGAATCAGCTACCTGCATGTTCTTCCTCTTCACTTCTTGTCAGTGAAAAGAACCACCTTCTCAACCATTCCCAAAGAAGGCATTAAGAGGAAACTAAGGCAACCCTTATGGGGTGAATAAATGGGCTCTAAACTGGAAAACGTTCATTTGCTGAAAGTCTTGCAGCCCTCTGCTTTTCATCTCGATAAATCTTGGGGATCAGATGAAAGGCCTGATGGGGATCCAGCAGAAAACAACAACATTGCAATGGGATACCCTGATGCCATGATTAAGGGCAAATGGGGAAATCTGTAAGAATGACTAATTCTTACGAATTAGGAAACTTAAGAATGACTAATTACAGTTGAGATGGAATTAAGGGCAGATGTCTAATGTTCCAAATATTTATTTATTTAATTTATTAAATTTATATGCTGCCCATCTCCCCCAGAGGTTGAATCTGGGTGGCTTACAATTAAAATCCGAAATGATAAAAACAATAAAAATATAAATATCCACATTAAAATAACTAAGAACAATTCTATGTAAGAAGCCTTTATACAGTATAATTCAAGATGATGGAGGGGAGCAGTATCGATCAAATATGACAAATTATTTGCCCCCCTCCCTCTCAAACATAAAATATTATCCAAAAGAGGGCAGTAAGGTAATTAGGATATGATTAAGTGTAATTTCAAAATCTGTTTACCGCAGCTTGAAGCTTTGGCACCTGTACTCTGAAATGATTCTTTATGACAAATGGAAAAAATGGGGAAAAACAGTATTAAGAAAAGATGTAGCAAATATTAATGTGATATATTCAGCATGTTTATAATTATGTTAATTGCATTATGTAAATCTGAGTTAGGTAATGCATATCTAGCCAATAACCTTGTGACTGACTTTCAGCAGAAATTTCCTGTAAATATGGTTTTGCTTTGGTTGAAATATCTTCTGTTTTCTCTCTTCTGAGATTCCCAAATGATTTTCTAAAAAAATCGGAATCATCTAGGTTCTGTTATTCAAACGCTGTGATAGATGTGACAGTCAGTGGGGAATGTTGCTATTTATCACAAATTATGAAGAAGTTAGGGAAGCAGGTGGAAAATGTCAGAAATCACAAGTCTAAGTGGGTGCTTTGGGTGAATGCCCAAATTTCTCCATGGTTTGTATTATTTACTAGGACTGTGCATGCTTTGAACAAAATTTGGAAAAAAAGTGCTTTGGACTCATGTGACTGCAGGCTTAACACCTTTGTGCTATTCATTAAGGCCATAACAGCTGAAAAGCAATTTGAGACCAGACGTGGCTATTCTCAAAACATAATGCTGGTGGCTTCCAGATCTAAGGCCAAGAAAAGAAGAAGGTGTGAATGTATTCTCCATAGCTCCTGGGGCAAAAAACAGTGGGTGGAAGCTTTATAGACTGAAACTTGAAATACAGAGGAATTTCCCAGCTGTAAAGGCTATTAAGCAGCAGAATGACCTCCTTCCTGAAGTCTTCAATGCTCCATCACTGGAGGTTTTCCATCAAAGGTTGGACAGACATTTGTCTGGGAGGGTATGAGGATTCCTGCCCTTGGCAGGATGTGCGATTAGAGGACCTTAACCCTATGATTTTATTGTTCTGTGATTCTATGAGCAGCAAGAAGTCTGTTACTATGTAAGGGTTGTAGATAGAAACCCAAGATTTAAAATCTGGGGCTGTTACATATAGTGGGCTGGCTTGCTTAATTCTGTAGCAGCTGCTCTTCTTCAGTAACAGAGCTTCTTGTATCTGTAATTCAAGCAGTCTGTGTATCTGAAACTAGCCCTCAATTCTTTTCTTCTAGCTCCAAAATACAGATCTGAGTTTCTAGATTGCCAAGCCCTGAGTGAAACTCTGACAAAAGCAGGCTGTCCTTTTTCAGGACTTTATTTTTCCTGGTTCCCCTTGTGGTAGGGTGACACACGCTAGTGGGCACAGATGCCATGCCCTCTGACACCGTGTTTAAGGCATGAGTTCTGAAAACCAATCCTTAAGATTTCCCTGAGGTCAGCAGCCCAGCCTATGCTTTGCCCACCACCAAGTCCCCAGCTCATGTCAAGTTGCAGGATGATGCTCTGCTTGGGATCCTGGAGAAACCTGGCTGTCAGAGCTATGCCTATTTGACTAGTTAGGCCAGAATATATTTATTTAACAGAAGAATTATTTAACAGAAGACAATAATTTAACAGAAGATATTCCCCCATTTGTCTTTGGGAAGGTAGAACACCTTAGTTTACTGAAGGCAGCAAAGACTTAGAATATCCTTGACAACAATGGAAGTACTACATCTTATACTTACCATATCAAAAGTAATCTTTTACAGCCAGGCTTTTATTCCGAATATGCCAAAGACTGCTCTTGGAGACTGGTGGAGAAAGATATAATTTAATCACACCTACTTAGTTACAGTATGATTTGATTCCACAACAGTCATCTCTCCCAGTGTGGAATGATCATATTCAGAGAGAAAGCCCTAAAAGTATTCAGTAACAATCTTGGGAAAATCCTTCAGAATTCTTAACTAACAGAACATACTCTCACATGTGGTGCTTTTTCTCAGTATAGTACATACTTAGCATCCAGTCTTGAGGTTGGCTTTGGAAATTCATAACCAAATAAATATCTGTTTCAACTGGTATAAAAGAGAGGTGTATAAGCTTTGGAAATAATTCATAAAAAGGACTTTGGACTTCATGTGAGCATGAACCTTCCATTAATTTTAATAAGATGATTCCTTAAAACGTTGTATCATTTTTCCAGGCTAGGTGCTTTATGAAAGCTACTCATTAAAGTTAATATGACTCTTAAAACAGCTGCAACTTTTCTTCAGGCTCATTAAGATGCTTAAAAAATGACAGGCTGCTGTAATAAACAACAGAGATGTGCTGGACTTATGTTCAATTGCTTTGCTTGGTAGGATGGAGAATTTTGAGAGGCTGTGGCCCATGGTTTTGTGCCTTTGGAATAGCCTCTGTCAATGCTGCAATGCACCAAGATGGCTGTGCCCTTTACTACAAGCTTTCATGGGCCCAACAACGAATTGATCCTAGCTTCAGGACCATTAATGGACATTGTCACAGTAGAAAGGCATACTCATCTTTTCCATGTTACCTTTTTAGTTTTTCCAGTTGTGGATTATAATCCCACAAAAGCAACGTGGAGAAAGATCATGAGAATGTCAAAAAACTGTAAAAGATAAGGATGATGGCTTATCACTAGAAACTAGTACAATATTGTTTGTGACAATATTGAAACCAAAAGGTTTTGCAGACCATCGTTATAGTGAAATGACTTCATTAATCAACTGATGTAGGCTGATTGGATCTGCTCAAGGGATCTCCCTCTGGGCTGCTTCTCTTTTGAAGGCATCTCTTTGAGGTCAAAACACAGGGCAGAGCAGATGGAGAACTTCAGGCACGGCTGGCCCATCAAGGCTTCCTTTGAATTCCTGATCAAATCTGAAAATGACAGGGTTTCTGAAATCTAAAGCAGAAATGAAATTAATAATGGCCGACACAGAAAAGCTGAATTCTAAGAAATTCATAGAAGAAGTTCATACATGAGAAATAATGAGATGTGATGGGGGACTTGGATGGGGAGGTTAAAGGTCATGTGAAGAAGCACCTCCTCAGCCCACAGCCTGAGCGTGTGAAAGCAAGAGGATGAGGCTGGCACCACCCTAAGGAATTCGTAGTGTTTAATTGCAGACTTTGGGAGTTAGAGTTAGTCTGGTGAGATTCTGTCTAGCAGGTGCAAGCTAATAAAGTAACTAAGCAAATCCAGAACCGTCTCATGGAGTTTCTTGGGCTGAACCTGACATAAGAGGAGGAAAAAAACTTGGTGGTCCTCTTCTATTAGTATAGTCAAGAAGTTCAAAAGATTCCAAAGTATTGTGGTAGAAGCAGTGTCCTCATAAAGGCACATGCAGCTGTTTGAACATAAATTGGTTTGTAAATCTGCTTGGATTACCCAACTGTGGTCCTTGCTCTTCAAGTGGCAAAGAGGGCATATATTTATTTATTTATTTATTAACAACATTTATAAGGATGCCCAACTCAAACCAGCATGACTCTGGGTGGTGTACAGCACAAAAAAACAAAAAATAAATCAACCTCCCTGAAACCATATAACACAAGACATATACAATATATAAATATATTAATGAAAATGTGATGACATGTCTCTTGACCCCCAAATAAGTTGGTTTCTTTTCTCAGCTCTCTTATCAGGTGGAATAAATATTCAGCAGTGTCCTTTGTCCTTCTTGTTTTTGCCTATTGCCAGCTGAACTGAAATAAGATCATTTGCCTTTGCAGATCCTGCCACCCTCATCATTTATAAAGAGAAGGCATCTGATCCAAACCCATATTTATAGAATGATAAATTATCTGAGCAATAGCAATGTCTGATGCAACTGTATACAGGTGAACAAGTTTTGGACTTGGAATCAGCCTTTTCATCTTGTGAACCATCAACCAGAGAAAGGTCCAAAGGATAAATATTTAATATTCAAGAACGGAGAGACCAGAAATTTATTCTGAGTAGCAAGAAACAACAGTCCCCAGCCCTTCTGCAAGAAAAAAATCTATTTCTGGTTGCTCCAAGTTGTCCTTTAGCATTGTAAATGTGCGTGTTGTATGCGTTTGTGCGCGCACGTCTGTGTGTGTGTGATTTTCTTGCTCATTACTGTGCTTAAGCAACTGGGAGTCAGACACTCAAACTTATTTCTAGCAGGTGATCCAGGATCAACTTTATGCCTACCTCCAAAGCAGCTCAAAGGTTCTCATACTTGCTTTGGAGGAACTTGCTTAGCCAGACTGTGGTCTCTAGCTCAGTATTGTTTACTATATTGTTTGGACCATGAGAGCCTTTGGCATTTTGGTGACATGATGTGATCATTCTTACAAAATGGCTGCCACAAAAGTATATGAATGAGACATCTCTTTACCAGAATGTAAACTTTTGAATTTGCTTCCTTCTTTCTCTCCACCTCATCAGAATGTTCTCAGCCACCATAACCTCTGCTTACTCAGCCACTTCCAATAAAGCAGTATCAGCAGGCTGTAGCCAATCACTATTTTTATTTTTTTCAGACCTGCTCTTGGGCCTTTGTGGAATCCAAGAACATCTTTAGAAATAAAGATGTGGAAGATGCTGAAGCTCTGCATTCAAGAGAACTATGTTTCATTGAATGTTTAAAGCACCTTTTAAAAAGAGGATAAATATCCAGTGAGTATGACATTGGCTTTGAGGTCACATTGGTCTACGCTGACCAGAAGTAACTTGCCACGATTGTGCTCTGTTGTGAATGTTGTGAGTACTGTTTTGATTGAATGTGATATCATTTTCCTATCTGCATATCCAACATAAAAATTTAAAAAGCCAGTTGGTTCTTGCATCTGGTGATCTTCCATTCTGGTTATGCTTTACAGAACAGTTACTTAACTCATGTAGTTGTTGTGAAGACTGTGAGATATGAACTGCAGAATGCCAAAATCCATTGAATATTTTATGTATTCTATTTGATTCATCTTCCTGCTCCTTAGAAATGGGCTTCTTCTTCTTCTTTAGCTTCCATGTTCTAGTATTCCCTTGGGGCCTGGAGGAAAAGTCTTCCTAGGATGAAGATTTGGTAGAGACAGTGGAAGACAAGCTACTCAGTACAGGTGGCTCCACCTGTTTTAGTAGCTACAGAACATCTTCAGATCCCTACTCTGGATCTAGGGATACTCCTGGCTTCTGCCTACACTTTATTTCAAATGCAGTCCCTGAGAGGATTTCTCTGCCAGCAATGAGATGACATTCCAGCACCTTGATAGATGTACTTCAACACTCAGCATCAACCCATTTTCTCCTTTGCTTTTCACAGATGCTGAAAACACATGCTAATACTTCTCAATTGTCCAGGGATGTCTTCTTCTGTGTTTCAATTCCATCTTTTTCAAGCTGTACATCCAGAATTAGGACAATTCTTTTATTAAAGCCAAGACAAGTTTATAATACAGTGATTGAGCTTTGAATTTCTCCACAGCTCTTCCTCTTGTAAAATGGTAAACAATGCAGAATAAATATCTAAATGGGTGGTGGGGACTCCCCATGCCATGGAATACTGCCCTTAGATATGGTCTTGTTAGAATGTGGAAGGAGGCATCCGGCTTGGGAATGAGCTGTGGCAATAACCGTGGGGAGGAGACCAGCTGGGAGAAAGGCCCAGGAGATGAGGTCTGTTGACTCCTGCCCCATAATGTCCTAGGCACGCCCTGTTGAACTGTTCCTTCAGCTGGTAGTGAGAAAGCGCAAACTTAACAGAGAGAAGATCTACCTTCCACAATCCAGGGAGCCCCCCAAGTATGTCCATTCATCAAATATTAGCAATACAATTTGTTAGCAGAATGGTAATAGAGGTGGGACGCGGACATTTAGGCCATCATTTAGGCTATCTAGGCGCTGCTGGAATGCATCCAGCAGTGGAGACCCTATCATGTCCTCAGGAACTTGGTCCATTCTCGCTCTTACAGTTAGATAGTTTTTTCCTAATGTTCATTCAGAAACTACTTTCTGTTAGCTTTGATCCATTGTTCAGTTCTTGACCGTCTTCTGTGTGACATCCTTTCAAATATTTGAAGACTGCTATCACATTCCCTCTTAGCCACCTTTTCTCAAGGTTAAAACAACCTAACCCCTTCACTTTCTTTGTAGGGTTTCATTTCTTGTTCCTTAATGGCTCATGTCACTCTTCTCTGTACCTGCTCCAATTTTTCCTTCTTTTTTAATATAATTTTATTAAAAGTTTTTAAAAAAGAAGATTAAAAACTAATACAAACTAATAACAAGTAAGAAAGAAAAAGAAATCAAAGAGAAAGCTAAAAATGCAAGAAAGGAAATAAAGTAAAAGAAAAAGAGAAACAAAAGAAAAAAGATATAAATAAGTGGTTTCCTATCTTTTTATAGCAGTTGTAAGTACAATTATAATTTGCCTCTTTGTCCAAAGTTACAGCATGTCTCTCTTCTTCTATAATTTATCCTGTTTAATAATCAAAATCCTAAATCACAAGTTCATTTTAAAGCCCTCCAAAACACCTTAAGACCCGGTAGCCCAAGAAGAAAAAACAGGAGTCATCTACAACATACAGTGTAAGGACTGCAATAACCACTATGTAGGACAGACAGGCAGAAGGCTGGCAGAGCGCATCCATGAACACCAACGAGCAGTCAGAAGACACGATGAAAACTCCTTAATCTCACCACACATGGACAGGCTCAACCATACTTTCAACTGGGAAACTGTCAGCATCTTAGACCAAGCTAAATCCAAAAATGCAAGGGAATTCTTGGAAGCTTGGTATTCAGACAAGGCAGCCATCAACAGGCACATAGAGATAAGCAACACCTATACACTATTCAGAAGAGACAATAGAAAGGAAAAACACCTCCTTGCCAGCAATCATCACCCAGATAAGCAGAGATTAACACCAAGACTAACAAGCAGTAAACAATACCTTAATCAAGGAACTACCAGAGGGAAAAAATAAAACAAAACCCCCACCCGCACCAACACTGGCAGGGCATGTCACAGTATATAAACAGAGAGCAAACCCCATCCCATTCTAGCACTGAAGATGTTACGTAGCCGGGTAATGAAAAGTTTGCAAGAAAAGAACCAAGCTCAGAGAACCCCAAGGACTCCACAGTTCAACCCTGAGCTATACATATTTGCTTCTATTGGTAAGTTCATTTTTTTCTGTTTTCTGCAAAAAGTCCATAAGGAGTTTCCAAACAGCAATAAATGTCAATATCATCTTTTCTCTAATCAAAGAAGTCAGTTTGGCCGTCTCAGCAAGTTCCATCATCTTCACCAACCATTCCTCCATTGCCAAGTCTTTCCATCTTTGTGCATACAATAATCTCGCTGCAGTTATCGTATACGAAAACAAAGTTCTACGTCTTTTTTCCCACTGCTTGTCCATCAGTCCCAAGAGAAAGACCTTGTATATTAATCTTTAAAATCCTCTGAATCAGTATATGTATTTGAATCCAATTTTTCTGAATTCTTCTTTTGGTGTGGGACCTCTACATGAACAAACTCAGGTGGGGCGTAATTTTTATTTTAATGTGTTTCTGTTGGCAATTCTGGTCCGTGACCATAATACAAATTCTATTCTATTCCCATTATTTGAAATCTGGGAAACTTAATCACAAGTGAAATGTGAGAGGATAGAGGGAGGCATCTTGAAGACTTTTGAGAGCCACATATAAGGTATGAGCTGCAAACTGTACATCTCTGCCTTTGTAAAAGTAATTAAATAGAGAGGGCTGGACATTATGGATAATTGAACCAGAAAAAAAGAACAAAACCTTTCTTGGGCTAATTGCTAATATGTATAATTGTGCATTGGGAAGCAGGATGAGTTTGCCTCCCCTGTAACTATGTCAAACAGTGATGGTCTTCACAAGAGACCTCTTGTTTGTCCTTTCCATTACAAGCAATAGACGCGGGGGTAAAGCACCTGCTAGCAATTATGCAAATGAGACACGATAATGTGAATCTGGTTTGCATAATTATGACATCTGATCAGTCTAATGAGCCACTTAGGTCAACTGGAACTGGAGCTGATGAGTATCTGAACTAAGCTTTTCCCTTTGTTGGGACAGGCCCATGGAAGCAGACAGAGAATCCAAGATGGAAATGGGCTAAAGGAAAGATAGGCTGAAAGGGAGACTGAAAACATAATAACCTTGACAAAGGAAAAGAATCAGATTCTTTTCTCCTCCAGATTTCTGTTTCTCTTCCCTCCCCTGACTTTCTTGCACCCAGCAATGAAAATAATGCCTAGGAAACTCACAAAACTCAGAATGAGTTCTGCATTTGGCTTAGAGGTCTGCAAAAGATTTCTTCAATATCTGCAACTGCAAAGGATCAAGAAGGGTGTCTTTTAAAGTATCCCCAAAGTAGAATACTATTTCTCTTCCCTCTAGAAAGCACAATTCTAGTTATCTAGGAGCCCTGTCAAATCCGAGGAGATGCCAACAACAATCGGTTTGCAAGTAATTGTACTCAGTGCACCAATATGAGAGAGGCGCAGATGGATTTACACAAAATTTCACAGAACTTACTGTATGTCTTTGGCATGATTAAAGTTATTCCCATGGAAGTTCCAGAGAGTTTTGCAGAACCAGGATGCTCCCAGACTGGTGAGTCATGTTTTGCTAGGATTTTTGGTAACTGTATCAGTTGAGTTGCAGGAGAATGCAGGGAATAACAACAACAACTGGTGGGACCACAAAACAGACAAAGTAATAGAAAATGAAGACCCTAAAGTGTTCTGGGGCTTTAGAATTCAAACAGACAAGCACCTGCCACACAACACCCCAGACTTAACCATGGTTGATAAGAAAGGCAAAAAAGTCTGGATAGTGGACATTGCAATCCCTGGAGACAGCAGAAGAGAAGAGAAAGAACTGGAGAAAATCACCAAATACAAAGACCTGCAAATAGAAATAGAACGACTGGCAAAAGAAAGCAAAGGTAGCATCAATAGTTAAAGGTGCGTTGGGTGCAATCCCAAAACATCTGGAGCACCCCTTGAACACCATTGGCATTGACAAAATCACCATCAGTCCATTGCAAAAGGCAGCTTGACTTGGAACAGCTTATATCCTGTGACGATACCTTTAACACCATCAAACAGCAACATCTGCCTATCCCAGGTCCTTGGGAAGGATTTGATAGGTGGACAAAAATGCCAAACCCAGTCTAAACATCTGGCTGACTGTACGACCAACCATAATAATGGTGCATTACAGGGAAGGGGCAAGACTGGCTATGGTAGGTTGCATAGGAGGTTCTGGGCTTCATGGTACCAACCCCTGTTATTTTTATTGCAACTTTGGAATGTGAAATACTTCCCTGAGACATTTCTAGCTTTATCCAAGCATATGGTGCATCCTCAACAGTCTTCAATCTATTTTAGCCTAGGGAGAAATGTCTAAAATGTCATTTCAGTTGCAATGCACTCACAGTTCTACAGATAAGCAGGCTCCTTGTCTCTGATGAGTAGACAGTGTACCCATTACTGTAACAAAATAGCTAAACAAAATTAAGTCAGTACTTCTTGGAGGAGTAAGAACTCCATATGCTGCATTATGAACAGTTGATTGTCAAGAGATGTTCTTCTGTTCTCCTGGTAGCTTTCTCTGCCATGTAGATGTGAAAGTGAAGAACAGTTCTTGTGATCTTCTGAGAATCAGAAAGGGGTTGGGGGTGGGGGTTGAGCAGCTGGAGCTTCAGGCAATCATAGGCTCTTTGTGGGAATCTCCAGCAACTTGCAAGATGAGAGAATGAGCTGTGTTGCATGAAGACAAATGTCTCTCCAGGTTGATGGCGTACAGAAGATTAGATTGGTGATTTCTGAAGCTTGATTGATGCTGATCAGAACTCTTACCTAAGGATCTTGAATATTTATTAGCATTATGTCCTCCCTCTGGGGAAAAGTAGGAATGTTAAGGCAGCCTTAAGTAAGGGTAACTGGTACCTGAAGATTACACACAGTTCTTGGCAAGGGATTTAGAGGCGAGAGCTCATAGGGAGTGAAGGAGCTGTGAGCAACCAGATCACTGTGAACCTTGGAGATCTTATGCTCATGGGGACCCTCTTTCTACAGCCATTGCATGCCTTTAGAGGCAAAACACCTAACTGTTTTGGGAGCATGCACCATCATGTGAGAATTGATCATAACATTTAAAAGAAAGCAATGAATTAACTCACAAAATTAGCATCTGTAACTCTTCCCAAACCTAGCTGGCCAAACCCCAACTAGAAAATGTTTTTTCTACAATGAGAAGGAAAATATACTGTAGAACCCAGCATCAATTCTGCCAAAACATGGTACCCCTGTAATCATAGAATTAAAAGGGGTCATTGAATGCAACCCATTGTTCCCTGCAGGAACAAACAGGAAATCATTTCCAGGAGTTTGCGATCCACTCTTGGCTTGAACTCAGCCAGTGAAAAAGCTATCATTTTCTGGTTTGCTTCTGCTCCATGCACTCTTTGGAAGCCCCCTGGATGAGGACCCCCAAGATGGATCCTGTGGTCCAGTTCTTTTGCATCCCTGGAAGGGGGAAAGTCACCACAAATGGCATCATGTGAAAGGAAGGGGTAAGTTCAGTTCCTGGATGGTGAACCACCTGGCTGGCTGGGGAATTCTGGGAGTTGAAGTCAACACATCTTAAAGTTGTCAAGGTTGAGAAACACTGCTATAAAGGGAACAACAGAGAAGCATATGACTTCTACCCACACTTTCCTACCAACCATTTTACATTGTACACATTGTTATTTTATAAATTCAGGGGATAAACATGGAAGTAACACAGAGATATCTTGTCTAGCTGGCTCTTAGATCATAAATATTGTCACCAATAATCAAATGGATGCAGATATATACATATACATGCATATACACACATTCACACATACACACAACTTCATGTAAATAGTCTGATATATCTGCTTTTCACTTATTGAATTCTCCACAATAGAATAGAAAAAAGTTGTGTGTGAAGTGTGGTGGTAGACAAGATTGTTAAGCATATCTTGGACCTCAAGAAGAAATAATCCAGTGCTACTTGAAGTAAAACCAGACTGCAAATAATAAAAGGCCCAGATATTTGGAAAATCAAAGGCAATCAAAAAAGAGATTGGCAGAAGATTACATGTCTAGATACAACCGCTGATGATGTAGACATGAGCTTACAAGAAGTCAGAGCAGCTGTTACTAGAGACAATCCTAGTGAAATGATGTCCATCAGGTCATGAAGAGATGGAAATGACTGAACAACTGAAAAACAATAAATACCAAAGACATTATCCTGGTCCCTAGGAGGGGGAGCTGAAAAGTCATCAAGCCACTGCTTCCCTTTGGAAGATCTGCTAGGGTGGTTAAAGACCAGGATCTAGGAGATGAGTTGAGGTAGGAGATCCAGCAAACAGAGTTGCAGAGTTTTAATTAAAAAAAAAAACAACCCTAAATCAATTTCACTGTAGTTTTGTGGCAATCTTGTGGCAATCTCTTGTCCTCTCTTTGGCAGGAGAGGTTCAAAGTGCTGGTCTACTCACTGGTTCTTTGTTCTTCGCTTTTCACAGAGCTGTTTTCAGTCTGCCATTTCTCCCTCCAGAAGTCATAAATCTCTGGAAGATAAGATGGTTAATTCACTTTACCTCTCCCCTTTTCATTTTAAAACCAGGCCCTGCCCAACTCCCCCATGCAGCAGAGAAGCATGGCTGCAATCATGCTAATTTTGAATCTGAAGTCCAGGAGAAAGGAGAATGCTTCCACTGCTGTCCATAAAAACCACTGCTGTGTGGTTGCCCTACAAGAATAAAGAACTTGGGATAGAAAAACAGAATTGTGATGTTGCATTCTGCCTTAATCTTCCCCAACTTGGCAACTTCCAAATGTGTTAAACATTCACTTCCAGGATTCGTATCATTGGAAAATTTGGGAACTGTAGTCTAGTCTATATGACATCATCCTGTGGCATCTTTGTTGGCTATATTAGTGGATTCCTCCACGGGACAGGGCATAGATGCTCTCCAAGGTTTCTTCCAAGCTTATATTCCACGATTCCTTGATCTGTTGAGTGCCAAGTATGGAAACGCTTTCTTATCTTTTATTCATTAATGTTGGATTAGAATCTTAGAGTACAGAGACAGGCTGCAGGAAGAAGATAGATTTGGTCCTGAAAACACAAGAATCCAACTAGAAGTTGAATGACTGTAAGATGGGAGATAGGTAAGAGTTGGTGATGCTTTCTAAGCCAGAGATAAGCCTGTGCTGGGATTGTATTTCAATCTCTCAGCAGCTGTTTCATACCATCAGGCTGAAAGAGACAAGACAGGGAAGATGGATTCATACCTGCCCATAAATTACTTGATAGCCACATCCTTGGAGAAGTCAGCTGAATGTGTGAAATGCTTTTCCAAAAAAGGGCACAAGAAGACAATTTATTTAGCCTCACTTTACTTCTAGGCTTAGATGGATTATGTGCCAACAAGTCATTTTCGACTCCTAGCGACTACACAGGTAGATTTTCTCCATGATGATCTGTTGTCCCTAACCTGGTCCTTCATGTGTTCCAACATTGCCCCCACTGCCACTATAAATGAGTCCATCCCCCTTGCTGCTGGTTGTCCTCTTTTTCTTTTTCCTTCCACCCAGCATTAGAGCCATCTCCAGGCCTTTGCATAATGTGTCTGAAGTAGGATAATTTGAGCCTAGTCATTTGTGCCTCAAGTTAAAACTCTGGGTTGATTTGTTCAGTGACCAAATGGTTTGTTTTCTTGTCTGTCCACGGTATTGTCAGGAATCCTCTCCAACACCAAAGTTCAAAGGCATCAATACTCTTCCTATCCTGCTTCTATCTAGGCTTAGGAGTGGCTAAATCAGGAAACGTCCACCCTATGTTCTGGCCCAGGGGCACCTGCAGTGGGAGTCAAAACATGAAAGATAGTCGATATAGCATCATGACCAAAGCCTGCCTTTTTTGTATGTGAATGCCACAGGTACATACACAAGGGGTGGGGCTTCGATCATGACCCTGTGCCTGACATCTTGTAGATTCTGACTTTGTCCATGCGGATGTACCTGTCATGGTCTGTAAAGATTTTTTTTTCCCACCCAAAGCTTTAATGATTCTGTTAAGTCAGGATCTCCTTTAGTTTCTTCCCTGAATTCTTGCCTGCCATCAAAGGTTTCTTCTTTCCTTTGAGCCTTCTTAGAGTCCCCTCCTTTCTATGCCTCTGCTCTCCAACATTTATGAGTTCCAGCTATGTATGAATATATGCATTCATGTACTTAGGGCAGTTTATATGCTGTTTCAATCCAATGACTCTTACAAGAAAATCAATACAGAATAAGTTAAAAACAATGTAAGAGATCAAAGAGAAAGACAACTAATGTCATCCAGAGTCATACATCTTCACTCCAAGGGTTGCATGACCTTTAATCTCATCTCTGAATGCAGTAAATCCAGATTTTCAAGTCTCTTCAAAAAGTTAATAGATTTGGGGCAGGACAAATATCTGGGGAAGGTTGTTCCAGAGGAGAAGGCCACCACCAACACGGCTTGACAAAGGGGGTCTCCATAGATGTTATCCTACTTTGTGCTTGGATCATCAAGCTATCTGAAGTGAACATGAGGAACAATTAGTAATAATTTCTCTCTCCACCCCCACTCTAAATACTATACTATGGCCTATTCCATTTCCAAAGCCAAATATCCCCTATGCACCTACCTCATTCTTTGGAAGGATACGTCAGCTGATCAGATTGGATTCATCAATTTGATTTGAATTATTGGAAGTTTCAGTCCAAATGTGTTCTGGTTCAACACATTAAAATGATTTGATTTGACTTGGAACTTCAACTGACATAAAATGAGTTATTTGGAACATTGGTTCACTTCACAAATGGGCAGCTGTGCATATGCACAAAAACTCTCAAATGGGTGAATCAATTTGCTTTAACTCTCTGATTCAGTGAACGATTCAGCTTGGAAATTGGGTTGAATCACCTTCAGATCAAATCTCCCCATCAAATCTTGGTATAGGCCAAATATCAGCTGACCCATCCTCTTCCATCTCCTTGGTTGTCTTTTTCTGGAAAGGAACGTTAATCTCGTCCCTTTTGTGCCTTTGATTATCTAATGCAGCCCCTCCATCAAGTTGACCAAACTCTCCCGAAGGAAGCATACTTGGCTTCGTAGGAGTGCTCATTTCTTGGCCAGGTTCATTGGACAGACAGCAACCTGTTCTTTGGCACAGGAGCAGTGAGACTTATTTCACAAGTGGCTCTCCCAGCATTGTGGTCCCCATTTTGGGCTGGTTCAGAATGCAGAAGTGTGAGCAATAATGGCCATTTCTGGTTATGCCCATGTGTCACCACTACTACATGAGTTGCAGTGGCTACCTGTTGGCTTCCAAGTGCAATTCAAGGTGCTGGGTGTTACTTTTAAAGCCCTACATGGCATAGCAGCTGGTTATCTGAGGGACCGTCTTTCTCCCATTGTTTCTGCTTGCCTGGTACATTTGGGCAGAGTGGGCACACTCCAGGTCCCTTCTATTAAATGTTGTCATCCCATGGGACCTAGGAAGCATACCTTCTGTGTCATGGCCCCCACCCTCTGGAACAGCATTCCCCCAAAGATATGGAGGACACCCATTCTCCTGGGGTTCCAAGAAGCCCATATTTATTATAGATGCATGGATTCTGGATGGCATACAAAATCACAGACCTGGCTTTGGTCTCAGGCCTGAAATTGCTATGTTGAGGTAGGAGTTGTTGTGCTGTGTTTTAATGGTTTAGTCCGGGCTGTTTTGGTTTTGTCTGTTTTTAATATATTTATCTTGTGTTAGGTTTTGTAAGCTGCCTGGAGTCTGTTGGAGTAGGTGGCTATCATAAATTTAATGGAATAAATAAATTTGGGAGTTTCCAGGTGTGTTCAGTCTGCATCTCTCTGAAATAGTGGTGGTGTGGAAGTGCTCTTAGTACCATAGGCTCTACTCATGCAAAAAAGCTACTGAAACTTTAGGAGCTAATACATCTCCCTTATGAAGGAAGACAAGAGCAGATGGGACTTTTTAGGTTTACAGATGGGTGGGGGGAAGATATGAGAGATAGATATAAATTACACATGGTATGGAAAATGTGGATAGATATAGATTTTTCTACATTTCTTGCAGTATTGGAGCTTGAAGTTATCTATTAAAACTCAATGGTGGGAAGTTCAGGAGTAATAAATCACAACATCTTCACACAATGAAGTAGAATTCATTGCCATGGGAGAGGACTGCTGGCAATGTTGATGGATTTACAAGGGCACTGGGCAAATTCATGGAGAACAGGACTACCCATGGCTACAAGCCTTGAGAACTGTTTACTACCTCCTTAATCATCATCAGGATATCTTAAGTACCAGCTGTTGCAAAACCACCACGGAATCACCTTTTTGTGTGAATTTTCAGAATGCCTCTGGGTGGCTTTGGTGTGATACAGAATGCCAGACTTGATAAACCCTTGACCTGATTCATCGCTGCTCTTCTTTTTACATCCCCCATGTAATATGAATCTGAATTAGGCATACAGTGTGAAAGCTTCCTGGAAATATTGTGGACAAAACAGCCAGGAAAGAAAAAGAGAGATGCTGAAAAGGAACTGCAGTTTATTTTCTCCTCTTTTTGTTTTTAAGAAAGAGAAAATGTACCTGGCTTCTGTTTAACACCAATCTGAGCAAAAGCAACTGCTTATCTTTATGGAGTCATAACTTCACCCCTGTTCTGTTCTTGGAAACATCGTAAAAAAATGCTCCCTCTCTTCTTGGCCTTTGCATCTTTTAAAAGAATTTCATAAAGAGGTAAGCCAACAGTTGGACAGGAATCATAAAAGTTTCGGCAACATTTTCCACCACGCAGATTGTGAGCTATGCTATCAGCAGGTCCTTGTTCCTGTGGAGAACAAATCACTTCAGGCTTTAACATATTTTGGCTTGTTCTCATTTTAAATGCTACCCAGAAGCCAAAGAATCTCTCTCCTCAAATGCCCTTGTGAAGCTGACAATGGGATTTGTGAAAGATGTGGTGTAATTAATTACAGTTCGACAGAATACCCAGTTCTAAGCCTCGGAACCCGGGCTAGAACTCCGAAAGAGCTGGGTGAATACAACAGGGATTCACAACACTACTTGCCAAGAATGAAGGAGAGTCAAGACCATCTAAAAAGGAAACAGCATCTAATGAACAAATAATCCAGCGTTGGAAGACATGGGGCTGCTTTCAAACGAATCCAAAACAGATTGAGAGAAAGGAAGGTAAAAATACCTGCCATAGATTCATATAAGAATGGAGTAGGAAAAATCTCCAGTGACCTTGTAGTGGCACCATACAAAACTAGCTGTTTGGGAAAAACGTGTCTAATAAAAACATAGCTTTCTGAAAGTTGATGGCAGAAAAAGGTTGCTTTTTAAAAACCCAATTACATTAGGGAAGCTTACACTAAAATTTCCACTGGGGAAATTTACTTAGTTAGAAACAGCAACAGGAAAAAAGTTTTTTTCCCCCCTGGGGATTTTACATAATAGTAGTGGTATTGGCATGGATAAATCAGTGTGCCAGCAACAACACAGGTGACATTTTTTATCCATCCATCATCTATCTATCTATCTATCTATCTATCTATCTATCTATCTATCTATCTATCTATCCATCCATCCATCCATCCATCCATCCATCCATCCATCCATCCTTCCTCTATCATCTGTCTGTCTGTCTATCTATCTGTCTGTCTATCATCTATCTATCCATCCATCCATCCATCCATCCATCCATCCATCCATCCATCCTTCCTCTATCATCTGTCTGTCTGTCTATCTATCTGTCTGTCTATCATCTATTATCCATCCATCCATCCATCCATCCATCCATCCATCCATCCATCCATCCATCCTTCCTCTATCATCTGTCTGTCTGTCTATCTATCTGTCTGTCTATCATCTATCTATCCATCCATCCATCCATCCATCCATCCATCCATCCATCCTTCCTCTATCATCTGTCTGTCTGTCTATCTATCTGTCTGTCTATCTGTCTGTCTATCATCTATCTATCCATCCATCCATCCATCCATCCATCCATCCATCCTCTATCATCTGCCTGCCTGCCTGCCTGCCTGCCTGCCTGCCTGTCTGTCTCTCCCTACTGCCCAGACCATTGTGGAAAGAAACATTTGACACTGCAAGTCCCACACTGGCCTTGCTTTCATACGAGAAGAACCCTGTTACTAGCACTGTGGTTTCTGAAACTGGGGCTCGGTAGTCACGTTGCCAACGGGGCTGCGCAACATCAGCTGCGCTTAGGAAGTGAGCATAGCGCATATACCTTGCAACTTTGGGAGATGTGGGAGGTTTGATAAGGAGCAGAGAATCTAGACAAATAACCACACTGAGTTCCAGTTGTTTCTTTGATTCGGTCATATGTTCTGTATTTCTGTAATATGCACATGCTCCTCACTCTTGTGCATTTGATTTTTAGCAAATTAAATTAATCTTGTCTAGCTTACCAAAAGTTAGGGTTGCCCTTTGTTGCTTCAATCACATGGTTCTGACTGCCATCTTGACTTCTTTGACCTCTCCCCTGCAAACACCCCTGATCCTTCCCCACCATGTCTTGTCCCCTACCCATATCAATATCATGACACCTTTGTGGTTTGTTTTGCAATGCATATTGAAAACTCCCCAGCTTAATTTTTCCCACTGACATAAATAATGTACAACTTTCCCTACAAATGTTCCAAACATCATAATGTTAGTGCCACAACTTTGAAAATCATAAGACAGGGGAGAGGTGCAAGAATCAAGCAAAATCTCATTAGAATTGCCTACATGAAATAGATCTGTGATCCTGCATGAGTTCTGGTTTGATTAGGGGAAAAAAAGTATTTATTTTACACTATCTCTAGCCAGCCCCAATCCACAGATTTTTTGTCTCTCTCTCTGTCCCTTTCTCTGTCTCTATCTCTATCTGATGTTTAGGCTGCTCAAACCCACCTCAAATGCAATGCTGTGTATTTAATGCTGTATAATGTGTGTGTCTATGTATTATACACAGACACAGACACACACACATACATACAACCATCCATTAGGACTTAATGGAATAAAATTAATTAATTATTAATTTTCTTAGGCTTATGGAAAGCTGATATCCAACTCCTAAACTGCAGAACACAATTAAGGATGCAAGATTCACGTGGACTTTCTTTAATAAGTCTTAATGCCAAGGTAATGTCTGCATGATGGGCTAAGAACCATTTTTCGGACAATCCAGTAATAGTTGATGGTGTGTCTGTAGATATATTCCTCCTTATCTCTCAGCTTTAGCACAATCTCACATACCCAAGAAGGAGGGCGCTAGATGAATGAAACTGCTCTGATTCTATTCAGAATCATCCAATAACATTAATTTGATCATCTGGACTTCCCTACTAATGTGAAAAAGTAATCGAAAGTGTCCAAATGGTCAGAAATGATTCTATTTGGAAATTGGATCAAATCACCTTTGTCTTGAATCGCCAGCCCAATTATCTGTACAACCCTAGACATCAGCAGTCTGTAATAATGGCATTTTCCCAGTCGCTTCATTGCCAAAATGCATGAGGCAGTTGGGGTAGGAATGATTTTTGAAGAAGGAAATAGCATCCGAAGGATAGGTTGTTGCAGGGTTTACATGATCTATGAGTGAGGCAGTTTTCACACCGATATGTAATATAATACCTCTGCAAATCAAGTCTTAAGTGGATTCAAGGAGCAGAGCTGAGATTAAATCTTGGCCCCGACAGCTGCTGTAGATGAAACGGAACAACCCTAAAACAAATGGATGAATGTATAACTCAAAACAGGATCGGCCGATATGTCTCAACTCCATCTATTTCCATTTGTGTAGCATTTTAGGATGCAAGACAACCTTCACACACATTATGGGGTGAATTTCTGGCGAACCTATCAAAGAAGAAAGAAAATATAACATTCTATATATAAATATATAAGATATAACAGCAAAAGAACTCCAAGTAGTGGGGTCCAGAAGGCGGGTCTTCTGTGCTGTAGCCCCTGCCCTTTGGAACATCTTGCCCCCGGAGGTGAGACAGGCCCCCTCACTCCAGCCCTTTTGGAGGGACTTGAAGACCTGGCTCTGCCATTTGGCCTGGGGTGGGGAGGGAGGTCATCAGATATGGGGTTGGGTAGCCCCCTAGAGGCCTGGTGTTGCTTCCATCGGCCTCCTGGATTTTTCCTCTTCCTTTTATTCTGTGTAAATGTGTTTCCTTATAAATTTGAACTATATATTTATTTATTGTTTTAATCTGTTGTAAGCCGCCCAGAGTCCCCCATTGGGGGGAGATGGGTGAGGATAAGTTTGATAAATAAATACATACATACATACATACATACATACATACATACATACATACATACATAAAAATAAATAAATTCTGATGGGCCAGAATATTGGGTCAAAATGGGTTTCAGACAAAAGAAGTGATCACAAGAGTGTGTACCTTACAAACAAACAGAATGAGAGATACAGTCATGACTTGGGGCTTTGGAAGGAAAAATGGCTAAACTTGACAAAAATGTTATCCTTTTGACGGTACAATTTAAAAAAAAAATTTGTTTTGTTTGTAGTGCTCTTGAGAAGTTCACACAGAGCGGAAACCATTCTCTTTAGCCCGTTGCCATGTTCTTCCTTCAGCGGTGCTGGATGGCAAATACAAAAAAATTCCATTAGCTGCAAGACTTTGCCCTTGTGATGCCAAGGAAGTAGAAGACATGGGCCATGTTCTCCTCCGCTGTATCTTTTACCAAGTCCCACGGAGTAAATTGCTCGCACCCCTGATCAGCAAGCAGCCTGGCCGTCAAGAATCAGATTATCTTCAAATGCTTCTCATGGATGACCGGCCTTACGTTACAGCGCAGGTAGCCAAGTTCTGCGCGGCGGCAAGAAAGATCCGTCAACATCGGATAGGAAGCTGCTGAAAGGTTTTGCAATAATGGATTATAGCCAACTAGTATTTTAGTTGGCATTAACAGTGCCCAAAGAGACCTGAAAATACTACTTTGAGAGTCGGGGGGCCTTGCTGAGTGGAATCGATTTGGTGCGGGTGGACTAAGTAGGTGAAAAAACAGACAGAAATATCACCAACACACTTCAATTTTAGATATTATCATTTTATCATCAACTTATTTTAGCTAACGATTAATAACTGTAGGATATCATAATTTAAGGAGTAATAATGATGTAGTGTAATAAATAACACTATAGGATAGGCCGTTTGACTTCATGTATAAATAACATTCAGGTGGCCAAATTATACTTATGATATAGATTTTACTTGATATTATTATATCTAAGATATTTAAGTAGACATGTTATGTGCATTCTTAGTTGTACTGGTCTATGACTGTAAATTTAAAATAAAAAAAAAAGTTCACACAGTGAAGCCATCAGTGTACGATGGAAAGCTTCAACGAGCTTGATGCTACTTGGGGGCCGAGAGAGACCAAGGTCATTCAGTTGACTTCCATGCCTATGGAAGGACTAGAACGTGAGACCCCTTGCTCCTAGTCCAGCGCTGTAACTACTATACCACATTGCCTCTCTTTGGACTGCAAAACGAAACATTTAAATATCAACCTTTTTTTTTTATTATGACAAGTTATAGACATACATAGGATGGGTTTTGAACAAAATTTCAATCCAAAGCAATAAAAAGATCTTCCATATTCCAATAAATCAAGAAGAGAATCCATTTCTTTATGTTATAAGTTAGTAGTTGGGGGTGACTACTGTATTCCTTTGCTGTATAATATCCAATGTTTGTCCATTTCGATGAGATCAAGACTCTTGATCAATTACTTTTATGGTTAATGATGATCTCAACTGGATCTTCAGGACAGCATTCACCAGAAATGATAGATTATTTGACAATTTGGACAAAACAATTTGTGGCTTCAGCTTCCATCCATTCCACCCTTTCTGCCTAAAGCTTTTTCCTAGAATATCTACCAGGAGATGCAATCTTATTTAGCTCTACTGATATGCTAAATTAGAACAGTGAATGTATGAAAGATAGCAAATGCTGCATTATCATGAACCCTGGTTATGATTCACTCGGTACTTAAGCAACTATGGACAGGGTTTGCCTTCACGATTCCTCCCTCCCTTCCTTTGACGTCATAGAATCGTAGAGTAGGAATGGGTCTTAAAGGTTATCTCGTCCCCTGTTCACTGCCACTAGAGATCTCCAGCAGATGACCATTCAGCCTGTTTGGAGACCTCAAATGAGCGAATGAGAACTCACTACTTCACCTGGCAGCCCGTTCTACAGTCAGAAGTTCCTCCTAGTGCCTAGCCTAAACATTCTTCTTTGTAAGTTTAAACCATTAGTGCTAGTTCTGCCCTCTGGTGCAATACTGAATAGGTCCACTCCCTCTTCTATGTGACAATTCTTGCAGATGTCTGAAAACTGCTACCATATTGTCCTCTCAGTGGTCTTTTTCTGTAGACTAAGCATGCCCACATCCTTTAGCTGTTCCTCATAGAGCTTATATCCTGCCTTTTCTCGAAGGCGATAAGGCCACTTCCATGGGGATTTTTCTTCATTTTATCCCCACGATGACAATCATGTGAAACAAGCTGTGCTGAGACAGAGAGTGTGTGTGATAACCTCAAAACCACACCATGAGCTTGCATGCTATGGGAAGACTTCAGCCTTGGTCAACCTGATCTCAGCCCATGTCAGGCCTAGCCCGAGGAACTCCAGGAGACCATGCAAATTCTGTTCAGCAATGTTTATTAGCTACAACCTCTATCAAGAATCTTCCCAGACTGAAACTCTGTTCCCACAGTAGCTGTGAAAACAGAGTGAATTCCTCAGGGAGGTGCCAGCCTCATCCTCTTATCTCTTCCTCGCCCTTCAGGAGACGAAAGAGGATGCTTGCCTCCCTGAGTGTGGCCTTCATAATTCCATTCCATCACAGCCCAGCACCTTCACCACTATATCACCCTAGCTCTTGTGTATTGTGCCTAGTTGTTTGTTCAGAAATGAGTTTCTCTCTTTTTTGAAATTCTTTCTTAAGGCTAATGTTTACCTTCTTGTAAATGTGTAACCTTCAATGCCAACTGAAACTAACCCTAAGTATTTGCAGTTGTTCTGCTTTGATCCTGGTTACCCTCATCCAGGAGCTGTGAACTACTGGACTTCCACAAATTGCTCTTGCTAGTTCAAGTCACTGTGGCTGCTGATGAAAGATGATGGGGATTTCAATTCAGTTCAGTTAGTTAACCCAAATATTGTGTCCTGGCTGCAACACTTGAATGAAGGTTCAGCCTGATTGAAAGATTCTATGAACCTTGGAAAAGAATTTCTGCCTTCCTACCCTTTATTTATGTAATTAAACAGGATAGGAAAAAAGAGAAAACATTAGAAAAAGAATGAAAGAAAAAGAGAAAAAAAGAAAAAGAAAAAGAAAAAGAAAAGAGAAAGAGAAAAGAGAAAGAGAAAGAGAAAGAGAAAGAGAAAGCAGAACAAGAACCTTTCCCCCCACAGGACTTATATAGGCTGCTCCAGTCAGATCTGACTATGAGTGATGTATAATTGCCCTTTTGTAAATTGGGATAAAAATAAAAGGCAATATACAACCATACATCATCGTCAATAAAATCACCTATATAAGACCAGGGAATTATACATTAGAAGGGTTTCTCATATGCGTACATACATATATAAATGTTTTACACAACAGTTTCACCAGAGTGGCCATATTTCATGGTAATCATCCATATATAGTCTACGTCTGTAGACAACACATTTATAAAATGCAAGTAAGATCAGTTCTCTAATCCACTGGGTAACTGGGGCCATAAATGTATCTTTCCAATGTTGAAGGATACTCTCAGCAATAAGAAAGGCTGTCTTGCCACTATTACAACTCACTATTGATATTAAATTGGGAAGACCTTGGAGTTAGGTCTAGATTTAGGATTAGGGTAGAACCCTGTGCTTTAGTTGGGGTAGCACATAAGCTTTAATTCTCATTTTCCTTAGTAGTGCCAAAAGTCTTAGTAGACATGGATCAGTTGTCCTCAAGCCATGGCTATCTAAATCACTAGGGCTGAGAAACTCATGTCTTATACCTGGTTGGTTCAAGAGAATGCCACTAGAAGCCGTCAGACTTCTAGGTTGCAAATGAATAGACCAATTTGGGCTCACCTCTGGTAGGAAAACAGTTATAAGGAGATACTTTATGAACTGTAAGATTCCCAACTCACTGAAGGTCCTAGAGTCAAGTGGGACTCAAACATGATTTCCTCAGTCCTAATGCTACACTCTGCTACATGACATTTGCTGGAAAATCAGCCATTTATCACTTGTACATGAAATGGCACACCAGTGAACAGTGCCTTTCATATTCAACCAGACAGTCAATTTTTCAGACAATATACAAATCGCTGATCAAATGATTGCCTTCATTCTTTCGAAAAGGAAAATGAGGTAGGGGAGGTGTCAGAAAGGAACATTTGTGAGAAGCATCTCTTTCAGCAATTGTTGTCAATTAGAGGAAATAATCAGTGCTCAACAAACAAGTGAAATAGCTTGTCCCATTTCTATACCATCAGGGCTTCTAGACATGGCTGGGTTGATTGTTCGTTACTGGAAGAACATTAACAAGATTTTCAGTTTGATGCATCCCTGAAATAAATTCTGCTTGGAATTGCAGAAGAAATATTGCTATGTTATGTCTCCAGACATATAACCTTTATATAGGACTCTGCAGACAGGAGGAATTCTTGCTCAGAGGCAGATTGCAACTGTGTTCAAATAACAGGCTTAACCAGGTCAGGTAAAGATTGAGTGACTGTAGGGGTGCCAACATCCTGAGCCAGCTTAGTTTTAAGTCTGGGGCTTTCTTGGTATATGTGTCTTACTCACTGCTTTGTGCAAATCCAGCCCCCCATGTATGATTCAACATTTTGTGCAGATCTATAAAATGGATTGATTCAATGATCCGATGAAATCTGTTGTATGACGGCAATCCTCATTTTTGCATGCATAAGACCCCAGATTTAAGTTTCAGATCTTCAGCTAAAAAAGTGAGGTAGCAAATGATGCTACAGAGCAGTTCATATGAGGACAGTTGGAGAAATAGTATCGTGTGGTATCAGCCAGCTTCCAATGTCCCCCTCTATGTGGCTCTTGGCAGGCCCACCAACACAGAGGTTCATTGGAGGCATTCTTCATGCCCTTTGCCCTTCTGGGTCATACTGATGAACATAAGGGATCCTTCCTTACCTGGATCTTCCGAGGGAAGCCCCTGAAATGTGAGAATTTATGCTGATATATGGCTCTTCTTATCTCATAAAAGGAACTTGTGAAGAGTGGAGCAAGATGCTAGGAAAACCTCACTGATCATTGTCAATGATGAAAAGTAGATTTCATCTTTATTCTAATAAGATACAAGGGAGGAAGTACTTTCATTTCTATAAACCAGTGTTTTTCAACCATGCTGGCTGGGGAATTCTGGGAGTTGAAGTCCACATAGCTTAAAGCAGCCAAGGTTGAGAAACACTGCTATAAACTAATTCCAGTCATTGTCAATGGAGTAAGAAAGAGCACGCTCTTGGAAATCTACTGGGATGGCTTGCGGTAGGGAGAAATATGTTATCTCTACTGTAACCACATTCATTATTAATGAGGCCAGTTTCTCTTAACAGCAAAACGCTCTAGCATCTGCAGTACCAAATTTGGGTCATGTGATATGACACTGAGTGTGATGTGACACTGATGTGATCATTCAGCCAAGAGCCAGCAGTTCTCAGGACAGAGATGTCAATGACATCTACCACCAATGACCCACCAGCTTCAAGGCCATAAAGTACAGAACAAGAAGCCCACTTCAAGGTGGGCAAGATGGGAAGAAAATCAATGGGTTTAATTACCAGTGGCAGCTAAAACTGTTTTGTAGGTTTTCATTTTAGTTTGCAGGAAAGATTCTGATCAAACCACACCACACTGAATTTCTGAGAGAGTTCATCTGAGTTCAAGCATAGCAGTCATTAAGTCAGAGTCAGAGGTTAGAGATTTACAAATCTCTCGATTTACAGAGGTTAGAGATTTGCAGAGGTTAGAGATTTGCAAAAGTCAGAGATTAGAGATTTATAGCTGAGTCCCTAAAATTAGCTACTTCAGCACAATTATAGAGTTTATTAGTGTTTTCTTCATGATCAACAGCTGGCTTGGAAGCTGGAGATGGTGTTGAGCAAAAGCTTCCTGGGCCAAGAGCATCAAGTTGAGTGACACCAATTTATACCCACCAATTAGGAACATTAGGAGAATGTTCTAGTAAAGCAACAATACTTTCTTCCAGTAAACAGAGTTCAAAGAAGGATGTAACTGCAAGTTTTCATAAGATAGAAAAAACCAGGGGAGAGAAAGAAAAGTTCATCTAAGCAGGATATTAACTTATGTGCAAGAGGGACATGGATTTGACCACAGAAAAGAAATTAGATTTTTGATAATAATAATGTGGTAGCTAAAATCGATGGGAATGCTTGTATTTTCCTGAAACCGAATTGCAAAATGTGGTGCTCCCTGACTGTTCCTGGCACATCTTCCTCCAAATGGTATAATCAGATCCTGTGCTATCTTTAGAAAAGACAAATCTGCATTGTAATTCAACCCCAATTAATGTTGCATTAATGATGGTTGGTGATAGGGACACAATTTTCCCTTTAAAAATGGCAGTTCAGATTTGTGTTGTCCCTTTTGTTTCTTGCTTTTTAAATTTCCCTTTACAGTGGTCTGGGGTATCTGCAGGGTGCGACACACCTAAAAAAACATGGAGCTTCCATCACACCATTGGAGCTGTCATCTTGACTTTTTTGACTGCCCCGGGGACTCTCTTGGCAGTGATACCCTTTTCTTTGCTCCAGGGGTGTCCCTTGCATCAGATCTGCTGCTGTCCCAGAGACAATATGAGGAACTTCTGCTACCCCCAATATTAATCTTGCCATATCTATAAGTGTGTGTGTATGTGTGTGTGTGTGTATAGATATGTCTGTATCCTAAGCCAGTTTACCCAATCAAATGAATTCATAACATCATTTTGACATTTAACCTTGGAATTGTTGCCAGATAATTCCCAAACTTCAACACATAGTCTGTCTCTTTTGCATGGCCATTGTTACTGTTTTGCTAGCCTGAAAGTTGTGTTTTTCTGAAAGTATGCTCCTAATGCATGGGGAATGGGTGGGGGGGGGGGGGGGAAGGATAGTCTTGCCAGCACAAATAGACACAGAGAGAAACACATACAGAGCCTTGAAGTTTAAACAGCCAGGAATTTTCAGAAGAAGATGAAAAAAGAAGATTCAAGTTGCACTTGAAAACTCTACAAAAGCCTACAATATGTGCAAATTAACTTTATTCCCTCTTGATGGTATCTTTCATCTCACAATCCAGTAGGTCATACTTCAGTAATTAAAAAAGCAAAGCACTTCCACAAAGTTAGAGAAAAAGGAAAATTTTAAAGGCATTGCTGAGGAAAGGTGAGAAACAAACAGTTCTTTGTGTTATTTCAAATAATTTTGCAGACTTGCAAAGTCCGATCTTTAAGAATGTTTGGAACCACCAATGCTTCTGATAATATTTAGGGTTTGTTTTTGACAATGCACTGAAAAAAATGATGAAAATTATGCAACCTGTGCTCAGAAAGTATATCATCAGTGTCAGAGAAGAGTTCCCTCCACATCCTAAAACTGCCCTGGGACAAAAATGAAGTTAAGTTTATCCAGTTCTGCACTGGAGATTTAAAAATAGCATGGCAACTTTCAACCAGCATATCATTCACAGTTTTATTGTATTTGTTTATATATTTCTATGCTGCCACTTCCCTGTTTTTGACACTAGGCATTTTACTCACATTTATACACAGAAAGATCCAAACTACCATAACAAGCAATTAAATTAGGAAGTAAGATTGAATTTAGCCAACCAGTTTGCCTCTGTATGTTTCCTTACCCTTGACTCCTAGGGGTTTCATGTCATTTTCTTCTAATAAAGAAGTTATTTGCCTTCTTCTAGAATGCTTTTTTGACTTCCCAGTTTAGTCTACAGCTTGGGGACTTCTGACAGTCTCTTATTTAAGTGTTAATTAGGTTCAACCCTGCTTAGCTTTTTCAGATTGGCCAAAATTGCTAGGTCTTGCTGTCTAACTGGGCAAAAGACACCCTTAAGCTGACTCCTGGTTTCTTGGCAGCATTGCAGAAGAGGTTTCCTACTGCTTTTTCCTTGACATGTTTTGACTTCCCAGTTTAGCCTACAACTTTGATATGTCCTGATGGTCTCCTGAATAAGTCCCATGGTTGTCTGCAACTGGGCACGAATGGTGCTGCAATTCAGAATGGCCTCCAATATTTCTGAGTGGGGACTGAGGTGTGTGTGTGTCTGTGTGTCTGTCCTATATGTACATGCTTATCTGTGTTGGGGTAGATTTCATCAGTTTTCCTCTGGGCCAGGTAGAGTTAATGGAACTAGCAAAAAGCAAAAAAGAAAATTTTCTTCTATGAAATATCAGCTCTGTTGGTAATAATATTATATTGTTCATGTGTCCTGGTGGTGACAGGATACAATGGGCTAAATCAGGGATGAGAAGTGCTGCTCTCCAACTATTGCTGAAGATAATTTTGGAAGTCCCAAAAAATGAGGCTAAGAGTGAGGGATGCTGGGAATTTAGCAACATGGTGGGGATGGGTTAAAGGTTCCCTTCCCTGATTTAAAGTGGCTTTTTCCAAACTGTTGTTTGTAAGAGTAGATCTGAAATTGATCATGAAGCTAGGAGTTACTGTGTCAATAATATCCAGGTGCAAGCTGGTTCATTTACATCTAAGATATCTTAGAAGATATTTCCTACTTACAAGAACCTCTAGTACTAGAAGATGAAGTTAGATCGGCACTTCAGTCATTATCAAGTCAGAAGGCTACAGGAACTGATGGAAGACCCACTGAAATATGGCAAGCAACAGAAGAGAAATCAGTCAAGGTTCTAACCAAGCTATGCCAGCAAATCTGGAGAAGGACAGAGCGGCCGACTGCTTGGAAGAGGTCAATTTACATTCCAATGCCTAAAAAAGGAGACTTAACAGAGTGTGCAAACTATTGTACAATGTCCTTAATTTCACATGCTAGCAAAATAATGCTTAGGGTCATCCAATGTAGATTAGAGCCCTACATGGAAAAAGAAGTACCAGATGTTCAAGGTGGCTTTAAAAAAGGCTGAGGAACACGAGACATTATTGCTGATGCACGCTGGATAATTAAGAAAGCCAAATACCAAAAGAAATTACTATGTGCTTCATTGTTTATAGGAAAGCCTTTGATTGTGTCAATCATGTCAAGCTGTGGAAAGTGCTCAGTAAAATGGGAATCCCAGAACATCTCATTGTCCTCATGAGAAACTGATATACAGGTGAGGAAGCCACAGTATGGACAGAACTTGGTGAAACAGATTGGCTCCAGGTTGGCAAAGGAGTGGGACAAGACTTCATACTCTCCCCTTATTTATTCAATTTATATGCTGAATATATATTAAGGGAAGGAGGAACGTGAGATATTACTATGAATTAATAACCATAATATAATGTGGATAATATATATGCTGGATAATGGAGAAAGCCAAAAAATACCAAAAAGAAGTCAATATGTGCTTCTTTAATTGCAAACATTTATTTGACTGTGTCGATTGTGTCAAGCTATAGAACGTGCTTAGAAAAATAAGGATCCCAGAACATCTCATTGTCCTCGCTCAAAACCTATAAACAGATCAGGAGTCCATAGTACAGACAAAATGGCAAACAGACTGGCTCCAGGTTGGCAAAGAAGTTAAACAGGGCTATATACTCCCCTGTTATTTATTCAGCCTGTATGCTGAATATTGGGCTTTAAAAAGGGGGGATAGGAAGAGTATGGACACTTTTAAACTCTGGTGTTGAAGAAGACTCCTGAGAATCCCAGAAAACAAATGGATCACTGAACAAATCAACTCAACCACTCGAGGCACCAATGACCGGGCTCATTAGTGTCCTACTTCGGACATACTCGGTGAAGACCCAGCTGCCTAGAGAAGGCTGTAATGCTGGGAAAGGTGGAAGGAAAGAGAAGAGGAGGATGACCAGCAGCAAGATGGATGCACACAGTTACACTGGAAATGTGTGCTCCATTGGAAGAATTGAAAGACCAGGTTAGGCACAGATCTATCTGGAGAAAATCTATTTAGGTGGTTGCTAAGATAACCATCAATCAAATGCTGAATATATATTCAGAGAAGCTGGATTGGAAGAAGATGAGTGGGATTTTAAACTGAGGGAAGAAGCATCGATAATCTGTGCTACGCTGATGACATTACTCTGATAGTGGAAAATGCAAAGGATCTGCAAGCTCTAGTAATGAAAGTCAAGGTGCACAATGAAAAAATGGGACTAAGATTAAATGTAAAGAAATCCAATCTCATGAAAACAGGTACAGCAACCAGCCTTAGAAATGGCAATAAAGATATTGAAGTGGCAGATAACTTCTGCCTTTTACGATTGACTAACAACAGTTAAAAAAAAACAAAACCCAACAGTTGAGAAATATGCCACAGACTAGTACTCAGTATTAGCAATGAAGGCCTTGAGAAAGATATTCAGATCTGAGTTGTGTCTGTATCTAGAAAGACTGGATCAGGCAGGCAATGGTTTTCCTTGTGACGTTCTATGGACTTCGAAGAAGCAGGATAGACATCATTTCACCAGGATTATCTCTAGTAACGGCTGCTCTGACTTCTTGATGTCTGAGTCATCAGTGGTTGTATCTAGACATTTAGTCTTCTGCCACTCTGTTTTTTGATTGCCTTTGATTCTCCAAATACCTGGGTCTTTTATTATGTGTCCAAAATATTCAAGCTTTATCTTCATTTAGCTTCCAGTGAGCTCTCTAGTTTTACTTCAAATTGGATTATTTGTTCTTCTTGAGGTCCAAGGCATTTTTAACAACTTTTCAGGCACCACAATGTAATACATTATGTTTTCTTTGTAGAACTGTTCTGATTACTGTATCCAGTTTTCAAAATCATATATTAACACAGGGAAAACCATTGACAGAACAATATATATACCTGTGTTATTAGTGTGATGTCTCTATACTTTGTCTAGATTTGTTATGGTCTTATTCCCAAGTAAGATACATATTTTTTTTTCATTGCTATAATCACCATCCCTGGGGATCTTTGACCCCAGATTTGCAATTTACACCCCTTTCAAATCCATTGTTTTAAAAGCTAAAACAAAGCTTAGATTCAATCCTAAGAACAAACCCAGGTCAATCCTAAGAACAAACCAAGAATCAAGGCTGAGAAACCTGCTCCAAATTAGGATTTATGGGGCATCAAATAAAGAACAAGGAAAGGAGACAACCACTTATACATAATTACATAATTAAAAGTAACTCTTAATTTTTTTTTTATCCTACCCAAACACTTTAATGGTCCTGTTCCCAAATTGGGGAAATGCCCCTCCCAAAGTATCCTTGCAAGTTATGTAGCAAGTTAAGGGAAAATATTTCTCAGCTTGGTCCCTGGGTGTCCTTCTCCCCTCAAAAACCTTGTTAGAAACACTATTTCAAAAAGAACAGGATACTTCTAGAGATTATGTACCAGATTCTTCTACAGATCAAAAAAGTCTCAGAGCTGGTGTGGACTTTTTAAAATTTGGGTGGAGAGTGTAATGTATGAACATTTTCTAACTGCATCAGCAAAACTATGTTAGAAGCAGTGGGAGTTCACACCTGAAATTTCACTGATGCAGATTTTTCCTATAGATTAAGCCTTATTCTACAAGGTGATGACAAGAGTGTTGTGCTAAAGAATCATGCTGGCCCATTGGCTTCCAGAGATGCTAAGGGCAATCAACACATTTCTGGGGAAAAAATGGAACAGCTTGCGGGACCTGAATTTTGATGAACCCCTTACCTGTTCTTGTACCTTTTCCCTCTCTTTCTCAGCGTATTGTTTAATGCACCAAGAATAATTTGGCAAGAAAAGGGAGGCAGAGAGGAAAAATGATTACCGTAATTTGATTAGTGAGCTGTACTGGAAGTGGAGGGAGAAGTTTCTGAAAAGAAGTATCTGTCAGTGATAAACAACTGTCAGAGAATCAACAACTGTTGAGACTAAAAATGTAACCTCCTTTTCCAAAATATTTTGCTTTGTTATACACACATACACAAACATACTTTTACTAAGAAGTGAAGTTATGGAAAATGTGAACTTCTGAAGAAAAGCAAACGATGACGGAAACTCAAAAATGGCGTGCGTACTGATTCACCCAGCCACGGGCATAACTCCGATATACTTTATTTATTTAAATTCATTTATATTTATTTAAATTTATTTGTATCATTTACTGATGTACACTCATGGATCCAATGAAGATTCCATTTGTAAGACCTTCGTGTTGATTTTTTCACAAATGTTGGGCAAGCGTCATTATCCTCTTCTTACCTGCACTCCAATCCAGGAACTTAACTTGACTTAAAACTTGACTAACTGGACACATTTTAATTCACTATAACTCCAATTCTAACTCTTATCCATCGCTGTGAATCTCTTGGAACTTTCCCCCTCCCTCCATCCAACACAATTCTCTTTCTGTTTGTTCTTTTCTTTGATTGCTGTTGTGGAGCTGGAACATTTGATAGGTGAGAAAGCAGAAGAAGAAACTGGATGTTGCATGGTTTCCTGATAATGTTAGTATCTACCAAGGATAGGAAGGACATAGAGAAGAAGATGATTATCCAGTCTTCCAGTGGCTCCTTAATGGATTCAGACATGCCCTCAATAGTAAATCTACCCATTTTAAAGTTGCAAGAAGAGCCAAGGTCCCATCCACCCCAGCTTTTGTGCCAACCAGGACATCTAGGAAGCTCAATCCAGAAGATAAATCAATAAAAATAGAGCAAAGTCTATAAGAAAGTAGATCAGAAAGCAATTTATAAAGCAAATATGATGTTTAAGTGAGCAAATTTTAGATTTAAAAATCACTATTCCTAGATCTGGTTTGGGCCATAGTTTGAAACATTAACCACATGCGTCTATGTCCCTGGAGTTTCAGTGTCCCTTCTACTGAGATTTAAACCATGTTTGTTCTTCATGAAAACAAATGCTGCATTATCTGATGCGTAAGCTGAGAAAATGACATGCAGACTTCTTGTCTAAGATGTTCTCTTTGAGAAGCCAACCTCACACCCTCTGAATCAAACAGGGAGCTCTGTTGTTGGCAAGAAATAAGCTCGGGGTCCTTTTCCAAGACAAGACTTTTTAAAATCTGTTTTGCTATTGCTGGCAACTGTTCAGTCACTTCCTCAACTGCTCCTTAAAAAGATAACTCCTGTGCCTCTTCTTCTGCAAATAAGATTCTCTTCTACTTTTGTTTTCCATTTATTCCTACCTCCCCAAAATGGTTATCACCAGAATGAGAATGGAATTAAAAATATTGGTTCCTGTCTACAAGGGAAGGATCTTTTTAAAATAACAACTCTGCATATTTTCCTCTCTTCCTTTACTCAAACACTGAAATAGACCCACAGGACTACAAAGAATCTGGGAGCATTTTGGTTCTGCCCTGTAATCTCTCTCAAGCCCAACTTTCCTTTGCTACTTTTGGCTCAGATTTTAGTTCTTTCCAACCCATACTGGAATTAAGCCCAAAGATATGCACTGATTTAAAACATATTACTGTTTCCTCTATATTCCTCCCTTGACCCATCTCCTGACCTTTCTCTTGTTAAAGTTTAGGTTGTAAGCGTGCTGACAAGGATTTGCCCAATCAATCAATCAATCAATCAACCAATCAAATCTTTATTATGGTCATAGACCAGCATAGGTCTATGCCCAAATGGCCAGCAAGTTGGATCCCTAGGGTTTCCTGCCTTGTAGTCCTCAACTTCTATAAAAATCTTTGCTTTTCCATTGTTCAGGATCCCTCTTTCTTCTAAAGCAGGCATTCAATGATCATTGCAATAAACATCATTTTTCTTCTCAGTGTTGTGCTCCTTCTTTGGCCTGAATCCACAACAGAACCTATTTCCAACAATGCAAGATGCCAACTGTGTAAAATTAAGAATGAAACTGTAGATTGTCTCATCAGTGGTTGTAGTAAAATCACTCAAAGCCATGATAGGATTGCAAAAATTGTCCATTGGAATTTATGTAAAGAAAATTGGCTTTATGGTTTTCAAAAGACACATATGCCTGGAAAAAAAAAAAGGCAAAATGAGGAGATCAAAATTTCAAAATTCAATCTGATAGGCACTTGGCAAATCATACATAGACCTTCCTGTTATAGAAAAGAAGAAGGTTCATTGATGTGGCAATACCTGGAGACAGTTGACTTGATGAAAAAAGATGGTAGTAAAGAAAAACAACTGGGATTTACAAATTGAAGTTGAAAGATTATGGTGGAAAATTAATCATCATCCCAGTTGTGATTGCAGCTCTTGATTCACTGTAGAATTATTAAACTTACTGGACATGACACTGTAATCTTGCAAATGATGACCCTACTTGGAACAGCATACATTCTATGGTGATATCTCTATGACTCTTAGGTCCTGGCCAGTACCTGAATCAATGGAGTCAATGCTGAGTTGATTAGATTTAAATATTCAGATGGAACTCTCAAACCACTTCAGACTGCAGATGGATGATTTCATAACATAGTTATGAGCAAACACAACAGTGTAATGATTTAAGTATTTTTCACTTTTCCAACCCATTCCCCCTATTAATGAATTAACTGTCTAGATATTTAGCATAGCTGAATCCTTTATGATCACAGTCATCAAGGTCAATTTCTCTTTCCCCAGTCTTTTGTAGTGCTTTGTTTTCCTCACAGAGAAACTGCTTGTATTAATTAATGCTCCTCTTCATAGGAATGGAACAGTTTCAGTTGCAAGAACTGATGCTCTAAAACATGTTTTCCTGGTGTGTATGAGGTTTTCTTTTTCACTCCCCTCTATTTCTCTAGGAGAGACCTGGTGGCATTGAATTTTTCATGGTTGATGCATGATTAGTCCTCACACCTGTAGCACATTTTTAACAGCTTTCATTCTCACTATTTTTCTGTATATAAATACCATATATCTTGAAAATAAAATGAAACCCTGTGTCATTGTACTTTTTTGCTTCTGAATTCTTACACTATCAGATGCTATTATCAATCTACTGATGTTCCCTATAAGAATGGATCATTGCCAGAAGAAAGAATTGATGGTGGACCCAGACTTTATATGCAACTCTTTCCTCTTTCTTATTTATCAGATTTATACCTTATTTTTCATTCAGAAGCTCATGCTGGTGTATGCTATGCTCCCTCCTCCAGTTTTTACCCAGAACAGTCCTGTGAGGTAGGTTGGAGTCAGCCAGTGAAGTTTTGTGACTGAGGGTAGCCCAAAACGTCCAAAGAATGGAAATGAAAACATTGTTTTCTCCCCCAGGCAGGAACTGGATGAAATTTACAATGGGTTTATCCTTAACCAAGCCCATGTTTGTCTTCCCTGGATGGAGGCAGATGGTTGAAGAAGAATCACGATTCTTAGAACATTCCTCTCTGTGTCTGCTGTTAATGATGCTGCTTTCTCATGGTTCATCAGGGGAAGAGTGCTGCTTCCTCTAATCTGAAAGTTGTGACATAGGAAACAACAACAAAACGTAAATCAACAACGATCAGGAGAGTCTGCTTTTTCTGCTTTCTGCCATCATGTGTTTCTGCAGTAGTAGACATTTTTCCCATGGCCCTTTCATAGATGTTTGCGTGTTGGTAAATATTGACAGAGACTTTTTTTTTTTAACATTGCAGTTAAAAATGCAGTATGTGAATTGCCTATGCAATGTGTAACATGAGGAAGCTTTGTAAATAGGCATGCCTAACATGATGGAGTGAATATCATTACAGAGATCTATAAGCATTCTCCTGAGATTGTCTCAAGATTAGGTACTGAAATTCAAGGGGAAATCTAGGTAGAGCTGCAAGGAAAGGTCAACTAATGTTTGAGGCCTCTTCCCCCAAAACTTGCAGAGCGGCTGTAGAATTATTCTATTTCCTTTGCTTGATGCATGTCATGAATATTCATACAGCCTCCTTGCAGATACAAGGTCCACGTTCCAAGGAAATTCTTATCCTGATGTACTTGGCTCATCTGTGCAAGAGATGGTTTGAGGAGCAGTCCAAAGTGATCAGATGTGTAGTATCTGTTGCAGCCTGAACAAGCGGAACCTCGCTTTCCCAATAGGGTTGCGCCATCAGATTTTTTTCCTTTATTCTTTCCTCCCTCATAAATTCGCTGTCTGACTGAGGATAGCATTTCCATGCCCCTTCTCCATGCAAAACATCCAAGCTGTAAAAATCAGATATGGGAGTTCAGCAAATGTCTTTTCCAGCTCATTGCTCACAGAGAATGACTGTTTGCATCTTGAGGTGCTAGAAATACGTTGCTATTAAATACAGCAAAAAAAAGAAAGAAAGAAAGAAAGAAAGAAAGAAAGAAAGAAAGAAAGAAAGAAAGAAAGAAAGAAAGAAAGAAAGAAAGAAAGAAGAAGAAAAGAGAGAGGGAGAGGGAGAGGGAAGAAAAAAATCCATCATCCTCAAGAGCTAGGCTTTGTTTGTTGTTTATTGTAGCCAGTTCTGCTTCGAAAAATTAAAACGTTCCATGGTAGCTTATAAGAATAAAAAAGAGCAAAAGAAAACAATGCAACTAAAACTCTGCGTATGTCAAACAAATGAACAAACGTTAAATAAGAACAAAAACGTACATTGATTGCTGGGTGTGTTACTTGCAATATATATGACAAGTCCACGATGTCCAACTCCCAGTTCTGAAGCATTCTCACGCAACCAGGCTTGGTTCAGACAAATACTTCTTTATTACGTGGTACATGTAGCTTGTAAACAGAACATTGCTAAAACTAAAGCCTTGGGCAAACCTCCCTCTATTTATCCCCCTTCCCCTTATTGCCTGGCGTCTAGATTCTTCTCCACCTGGTGGTGACCTCTTTCCTTCTTTTGCGCACTGGCCCTGGGATATTTTGCCTTGCCCTGTCTCTTTTCTCTTCTTCACCTGGTCTTTCTTGTAGGCCAGTTTGGTCTCTTCGGTATCCAGTCAGCCCTCATGGGGTACCAGCTTCAGTGCGCCTTCGTCACTGACCTTCAGACATTCTTCCAGTGCCCTTTTTCCTTCTTCAACTGCCTGGAGTACTTGCAACCTTCCATGCCCACCGATGCTCCTTGGTAAATAGAGCCTGTCAACCTCGCTGTGTGGATGAAGGACATGGTTCATTGTCATTATCTTCTTGGTCTTCCTATCCAGGGCTTCTCCTTCTGCTTGAGTCCAGTCCACCGTTCCAGCTGTGTATCTAAGGGCTGGAACTGCCCAGGTGTTAATTGCCTTGACAGTATTTCCTCCATTGCGTTTGTGTCAAGTCCACAATGTCCAACTCCCAGTTCTGAAGCATTCTCACACAACCAGGCTTGGTTCAGAAAAATACTTCTTTATTACGTGGTACATGTAGCTTGTAAACAGAACATTGCTAAAACTAAAGCCTTGGGTAAACTTCCCTCTATTTATCCCCCTTCCCCTTATTGCCTGGCGTCTAGATTCTTCTCCACCTGGTGGTGACCTCTTTCCTTCCTCCCCCTCCTACCCGAGCCCCTTCCTGGCTTTTTGGGCCCCAGCTGCCTGGCCGGCAATCAAGCCCGTCTAAATTGCCCATATATGGTTAAGCTGCTTCCCAGCTCCCTTTACAACCATTAACAGCCACCCCCCCCTCCTTAGTTACTAGTGGCAGAAACAAATCAACCCAACTCCCAACAAATGCAATACAATGGAAAACAACAACAGTTGGGTGATGCAGGTTCTGACAATATGTCTTTTTGTTGTGCATTGTTTTCAACACACACACTCTTAACACGGGCATTATCGTATGTGTTTTTTGAACAACAGGTTACTGCATTTCAATTAAGGTGAATGAAAATTAAATGTTGGTTCACATTCTAATTCAGAATGAGGAAATGAGGTGAATTTGCCTTCAAATGTGAAACAAATAACAATCTCTTTCACGCTTAACTCAGAGTAGAATAATTGAAGTCAATGCATTGGAGCCACACATTGCTATATTTAAAGCAGAACTAATGAAATAAATGCCCCTTAATTTAGTCATAACTCGTGCAATTGATTTCATAGCATCTACTTTAAGTTGACCTGAAATTCTATGCAAAGCTACATAATTTCCATTGATTTCAATGCATTTCCTCTAAGAGATACTAAAGTTGAGTGCAAGAAAAAAAAAATCTAGAAAGCTGGTGCTAAAATAAAATCAGTTAACATCACTCATAAAATGCCTTGTAGATGAAAACATTTCTAGAAGCCTTCTAAAACATGGGAATAAAACAGAGACAGAGAATCAGCTTGGAAAGGAATTCTGTAGTTGCACCCATATCAAATTCATGGAAGATAATCAAGGGAAAAAAACGATAGTTTGAAAACTTCCTTCTCTTATCCCAGCTCTCAGATATGTTTATCGTGGTCTCAGGATAGTTTATAATAATGTATTAATGTCTTGCAGTCAAGACATTGTCTCTGCTTTTGTGATCAAAACTGAAGGGCAGATGATCCATGGATTTCCAAAGTCATGGGCAGAATTTAGTGTCTGCTGATCCACTATGGAGAACTGTGCATTCAACAAACAAGCCAACCAAATTCAACAACTGCATTTTCATTTGTAAAGCTGGAAACACCACCTATGTGCCCACCTTTGCATGTACATGTGGATGTATAATCAATCTGTGCAAGAAACTATTCATTCAGAGTTACGTATGTGAGATGGGCGGCTATAAACTGAACCAACAGATAAAGACAAAGGGTATATTGCAAGCACGCCTAATTCATGCCCGTCACGAAGCAGGCTACAAATGCAATTAAAAGTGCTATTCAGACATGGAACAAATAGAACAAATACCCCAAATGCTTCTCATTGATATGCCATTTGGTCTAGGACAAATCTTGGTGCCAAAGAGAAACTGGGTGTTACCAGTTGATATGTTGCCTACCACGAAGTCACTGAGCTCATGTGCGTTGAAAGCAGCTGTTCACTCAAACCCTTTATCAAGAGCGTTGTCTTGCTTACATCCAACTTCTGCTGAAACAGTTCCCAGAGGTGGAACTCTGAGTTCCTGCTTTTCTCAGCTGGTCAGCCCATTGGCAGCTGAATAATATGATGCCTTAATTTGAATGGATTTGCTCCCAAAGGATAGCGTTTAAAATGTCCTTTTCTGCCCTCCCTCCACTTTTGAAGCTTTGTTTTTGGAAACTGACATCATGTCAGCTCCGCTAGATGGAGCAGACTAGGAAATCAACTCCCTAGAAATTTTATGAATTTTAGAATGAAACCATTATTAAATGTTAAAAGATTGCTTTTGAATTGGTTGCTAGGGATGGTAAAAAAAATCCACTGCAAATTATATTAGGAGTGACTTTGGGCTGCTTACTCTCCACAAACATTGTACCATTATTATTATTTGCTTGTTTAAATTTGTTATAGCCACCCACTCCAGTAATCTCTGAGTGGCTTATAAAATCCAAGAACAATAAAAAAAAAGTTGAAAACACAACAACACGGACAGCCCAGGCTAAAATAACCATAACAATGACAGAAAACCACAACTGGGGCCCCACAAACTTATTAAACTCAGGCCTGAGACCAAAGCCAGTTCTTAAGGGCTTTTTGGAACCACAGGACCATCCATAACTCTGGCAGGATGTTGTTCCAGAGGGCAGGAGTCATGACAGAGAAGACACGCTTCCTTGGTCCCATAACATGACGATGTTTCATAGAGGAACCTTGAGCGCACCCACTCTGCCAGAACAAACCAGGTGGGCAGAAACAATTGGAGAAGCAATGAGATAGGTAAGATCTCATTTGAATTAAGGTCTATTCCTGATGACTCATGGACATATCTATGTAGTTTTCTTGGCAACACTGTGGAAATGGTTGGCTACTATCTTCTTTGGGGATGAAATTTCCTGGTGATCTCCCATCCATATACTAATCAAGTCTGATCCTGCTTAGCTTTTTGAGTTAACAGCTTGGTATATGTGTATGTGTGCCTTCAAGTCAGTTGACTCCTGGCAATTGCCTGGACAAGTCCCTGCAGTTTTCTTGGCAAGATTTCAGAAGTGGTTTGCCATTGCCATTTTCCTAGGGCTGAGAGAGAGAGAGACTGGCCCAAGGTCACCCAGATGGCTTTGTGCCTAAGGCAGACTAGAAGTCACAGTCTCCTGGCTTCTAGCCTGGTTCCTTAACTACTACACCAAACAGGCTCCCTAACAGCTTAGAGCAGTGTTGTCCAAACTTGGCCACTTTAAGATGAGTGGACTTCAACTCCCAGAATTCCCCAGCCAGCATGGCTGGCCAGGGAATTCTGGGAGTTGAAGTCCACTCATCTTAAAGTGGCCAAGTTTGGATAACACTGGCTTAGAGGCTACCATAAAACAAAATCTACTGTAGTAGAAGTTTTCCTGGTTAAAAATCTTCTAACAAACAAACATCTGAAAAAAGCTATGCCATGCAAACACAGGCATTTGAGAAGAGAGTTTACACGGGGAAGATTTGGATTTCAAAAGTCTGTGCAAAGAAAATTGGGTTCAAAGAAAAGGGTTATTGAGCAAATCATGTTAACAATGTAATAAATTAGGTGGGATAAATCCAATGTTAGGACACATTGCAAAGATCAAGTTATGAAATTCACTACTCAAATAATATAAAAAAAAAGAAAATGCCACTCTCAAATACTATTCTACTAGCATGGATAGTAAAATGGACAGGGTCTTTAGTGCTTCAAACATCACCTAGAGTATTTAGCCACACATTTCCCTTCTTTGGCTTAGTAATTGTAAGAAGGTTATTTCAAAGATATGAAATCCTTCCATTATGTTTTCTTCCAAAGCATGTCCACCTTGATTTGGAAATTGAAGTTCTCTTTCTAACCCTGAGTTCCTGAGATTAACAGAGTGCTAAATATATTGTCAACACTGAAAACAAAGGATTGCAAAGAAGAGATAATTATCTTGGCCATTCATGCAGATAAATGTGATAGAAACTCTGAAAGCAGGTGTTTTAGAAGACACCAACATGGAAGCTTCAAAGAAGACTCAGCTTTCTCGTCTCACTTCAGGTCCCATTGAACCCATCTCTAATTATAGTCAAACATCAAGACCAGAATAGTAACATCATTAGAAATAATCCAAAGATGTCACTACCAGTGCAAGCGACAAACCCTATGGATCTTAGTAACTGATTAACAGCATTTAAAGAGGGAAACTTCCTTAAATTAAGGGGGGGGGGGGAACTCTCCAGCTGTACGTTTGACAGCATAGCTGTAGTTTTAAAAGAAACATTCTAATTAACGTCAATACTTTTTAATGGTTTTCTTCTCTCTTTTCTGTCGCTCTTTCCTTCTCACCACTTTGGTAAAGTGGCAGTTTAAGTCAGAAGAAAGAAAAATGTTGTGCTACTTTTGTGTCCCTGCTGAATAAATGAGGGAAATTGCATGTCTTAAGCTTATAAACACATCAAAAATAGATGTTTCTGTTGGATGTCAAAGTGCTTGCCAACCATCAAATAAAATTATGTTGTGTTTTCAAAAACTGCATTTTGAACAGATCTCTTACTCAATGTCTAAGTGTGTCATCGGGGTAAAGATCTCCAAATGTTTGGACGTTTTGAGCTAACAACTCGCTTCCTTCATTTGTCTGTTTTAAATCGAATGATATGTCCCTTTCACCAAGGTTGCTTACAAAAAGTAACAGAATACAAACTGGATTTCAAAAGAAATATCTAACTTGATTTGCCAAGGAAGTGTGCTTTGGAACACAGTGTATACATCTCCTTCAGAAATTAGATTTTGTCACCTTCTCACTCAGTGACATTTTCCTCCTCGTTTGGAAAATATTCCAAGGAGGTGAGAAAAGACAGGACACCTTGTACTTTCTGATGAGTAGGAATATATCTTGTGTCTTAATAATGACACCCTGTAAGCAAATCCATGCCTCTTCCTTGCCCAACATGAGGCATTAACCATTTGCTGAAGACGTGTCCACACCTCTGTCTAGCAGAGGCGGACCAAGAATGACTTGAAGTGCTCTATTTTGGAAGTAGTATTTTCCCTACTATGCCATCTTAAGATGCAGTGTGGGGACAAAATAGGGGCCATGGATGTACATGAAAGAGGTTGCCTGAAATGACACACTCTGTACTAGCAATCCTGTGGCTCCAATGAGTTCTGTGCTTAACTGGGGTTGCCATCTTCAGTCTGGTGACCTCTTCATCTGCCCACCATCCCCTTTTGATTTTGATGAGGATTGGATTCCTGGTGCCTGGAGTCCTTTTCTTCTTTTTTCTTAACCTTTGGAAATGGGTTGATTGAGTAGTTATCCAAACAATGTGCAGAGCAGACATCCCTGATGTAGACCATCCTGACCCCAGTGTCACAATCTCTATGGAAAATGCAATCAAAACCCTTGCTTCTTTGTGTTACTGAACATGGTTTTTGTGGGTTGGTTTGTGGGTCTCTTTATGGGGTTGGCCTATTGATGTTGGAAGCAGTCCAGCAAGCAGCTAAGAGATGCAAAAAGTCTAACTCTTTCCTGCCACCTATTTATCCAAAGTTGTCCAAACTGAGAGTGCAAAGCCCTGAAATGGACTAGCCTATTCCTGGCTTAAGGGATGTGATTGAAGGTGAAATGGAAAGGACTCAGTTCTCCTACTTCTGTACCTGCCTGCTGGGGAATTCCCTCCCAGTGACAACCGATAGCAGTAAAGCCCTGTTTCTAGCTTCCTCTCTTCATATTACGGTCTTAAGGTAGTTTATAGTTTTCACACCAATCTGCACAGCAAAGCCCTTTCTCAAGCGCCAGTTGTTCAAGAACACTCATACAGTGGCTGCATCTCATTTGGTTGACCACTAGGCGGCAGCCAAGGGATACAAAATACACTCCTGGCTGCCACCTAGTGGTGGAAAGGCAGAACAGTTGACTGATAGTTATAAAAACAATCAATATTGAAATTGGGGAGGTAGGAGAGGAAAAAAATTGGCAGTGCACAAATAACTGAAGCATAATGCATTGCAACTGGGGGAGATTTTTCACATGGTAGATGACTTTGGGAGGATCTGGAATTTCAGCCAAGGAATTGGAGGAATTTCAGCCAAGGAATCTTACCAATGCCAGTCTTTGGAACATTGCATGATAAAGCTGTGTGGTCAGTGGTACAGCATAGACCCATTCTGAGCGCACAGAAGAGTGACCTGTGTGGGCAGCAAGGTTTAAGGTGAATAAAGAAAATGTTCTGTAACCTTTTGGTTCTCTCCTTATCCTCTGGAATTTGTAGCCCAGATCTGGGAGCCAAAAGTAAACATGCTATGAAAAATGGTTGAATTGTAAATCCTAGACTGAGAGGCTATTAAATGAGCATTGCAAATAGGTAACTTTTAGATCCTGGCCCAGGTTCACATTTTAAATTCCCTTAAATCATCAGTGCTATGGGAATTAAATGGAATTTCTTTCTGTTTGCCTTGTTAATAGTAACCTTGGAGGAAGGGGGTCAAAGAACATTGCTGAGTCATAGATGAGAGGAAAAATAATAATATGAGTTCCTGTAACTTACCAGGTTCCAGTGATTTTACAACATTCTTTAAATTAAGAAAAAAGGCTACTAGCACTATTTCTCAGCAAGGCCACACAGATCTGGGTGTTGAATTTAGTCCAGCTTGCTGGTGATCTGTCACATTTGGGTGAACCCTGGAAGGATCCACACTCAAGGGCTGCAGCTGAGGTCCATCACAGCTGCATCCAACCAAGGTTTGTTCCATATGAAATCTCACAAAACTTTAGAAGAAAGAAGAAGCACCATTCTGGATACAATAGTAGCTCTTGGAATTATATCATCCTAACCTCTACAATGAAGCCCAACTTAATGCATTCCCATGGTGGTGTTGACACCATAAAGCCATTTGGGAAATGAGCTATTTCAGCATAAGTCTCATTTTCCCCTGCCCTTCTAATTTACGTGTTCCATCTACCATAGGCTGGTAGCCATGCCCACATTTTGGAGAAGTGGCCTTAAAATTGAAAGGAAGCAGAGAACTTTTACAAAGGGTGTCCATGTCCTAAGCTTGGCCAATCTAGAAAGCTAAGGAGAATTGGTCTGTCTTGGTTAGTATTTGAACAGGAGGACCTCCAGGAAGTTCAGAGCTGGAAGCTAGATGGGAAAGTCCAAAAAACATCTCAGAAGAAGGTGATGGCAAATCAAGAAAAAGACATGGGAGTATACATGAAGGCACCACTAAGGTTGATGGAGACCTTGAGCTTTTCTTCTTTGTGGTCTTTACTCCACTATGTTGGCTCCCTGCCCTGACTTCTTCCTTTTCTCCCTCCTTCCTCATTTTCTAGCACGGCCACTAAAAAACTTTAGAAGCTTGTTTTTCGATTTTTTAATCTTTTTTTTTTTTTTAGCAGAGAAAGCTAGAGGAATAAATAAATAAACTGCAGTTCAAACAGATGAAGTCTCAAGGCTTTTATTGGTATCAAGCAAAACATTTTATAAATGCAACAGGCATTCAAACCAAAACAATGAAAACTATTCCTAGCAGAAGAAACTCCAGAGGCTAACAAATAAAATTATGCATACACGTGTTGCTGAAATTGAAAGTTCTGCACTGCATACTAAGGGACACTTGACATTTTAAGAGGTCTCGCTACATAATGAGACCTATAAGCAGAAACAAATAAGCTAAACTTACTAAATACACTACTTCAAGCCCAGTGATTCCTTCCAACATACTCATCTGCAGCTTATTATATCATCGTCACCTGAAACTGTGATCAGTTGTGATTAGGGTTTGTTTAAAATAAACCCACAACTTAGTTTTGCAGCTGGCTTCTTTCAGCACCTCAGAATTAAGATGCACTGAGAGATGCTTAAGCTGTGATGGATCTACAATGGAAGGGGCTAATTCCAATCTCTTCTTTGCAGCTGTACTCAAGGGAAGGGAGAGGCAGGGGGTGAATGCATACGTTTAAAGGGGGGATATGGGTTATTTTCATCACAATAAATTGTATTTTCTCATGAAATTGATATGCATCCAATAGCTTTACCCCATTGTCTGTTGAATCTCTGCGGCAATTGACAACGTTAATGGGAGGTTTTAGAGTCCAGCGTCATGCCTCTTCTGATGGCTGTGTCCGATCCAGTATCTTGATTTCAGTAGACATACAGCAACCAACCCCTTTTCTGCTGTAGGTGTTGGTGATCTTAGTCCAGGGGCACTAGATGCAACACCTCGTGACATAATGACCACAAGGGGAGAATGGGGTGTAGACTAACTCTCTGTGTTAGTTTCCTCTGTGTCCATTCTTGGCCTCTCCCCCTATTTGCTGTTTGTCTAAGAGTTTGCTAATTCCAAGTCACTCTTTCTGCCTTTTCATAGAATCACAGGGTTGGAAGGGACCTTGGAGTTGTCACACCATCTCAGACAAATGGTTGTCCAATCTTTTCTTGAAAATCTCCAGTGATGGAGCACCCACAACTCCGGGAGGCCAGCTGTTCCACTGCGTAATAGTTCTCACTGCCAGGAAATTCCTCCTTATTTCCAGGTTGGATCTCCCTCTGGCGAGCTTCCACCCATGGCTTCTTGTCCTACCCTCTGGTGGCATGGAGGATAAATCAATACCTTCTTCCCTATGGCAGCTCTTCAAGTATTGGAAGACTGCTATCATGTCTCCCCTCAGTTTCCTCTCGGTTAAGCTGAACATACCTAGTTCCTTTAGCTGTTCTTCATAGGACTTAGCCCCCAGGCCACTTCTCATCTTTGCTGCTCTTCTCTGCCCTCTTTCTAGGGCTTCAGCATCATTTTGCATTATGGTGACCAGAACTGGACACAGTATTCCAAATGTGGCCTCACCAGTGCAATGTAGAGCGGTACCATCACCTCCCTTCCTCGTGATACTATTCCTCTCTCCCAGGTGCATGCCCTTGGAGTCTCTTCCTCGTAGGATGCAGTTAGCCAGCTGCTGTGCTTTGTCTATCCCTACCATGTATTTCCTGCAAATAAATCTCTTTTCTAGTTGTGAAACCTGCTTTATTAATCCCTGCTCAGGCCAGATTCCTGCTCTCGGGAATGCTCGCATGCACACTCCATATGCTTCAGCCTCCACGGCAGATTACCTCTTAAGATGGAGGCTCCTGATTAGCAATTATAGTTCATAACCACTAACAGACCTCCACTAAATTGCCCTTCCTTCCTTCCTTCCTTCCTTCCTTCCTTCCTTCCTTCCTTCCTTCCTTCCTTCCTTCCTTCCTTCCTTCCTTCCTTCCTTTCTTTCTTTCTTTCTTTCTTTCTTAGCCAGTTATTTCTTATGGCAAATCCTTCCAGGCTGAGTGGCCTCAGGATTGCAGAGTGAAAGTCGCAGCTCTTTTCCGCACATGCCATCCCAGCAATACATGGGAAAAGGGGCCACGGCTTTGTTCTCTTGCTTTTCAGACAGTCCCTCTGGAAATGCCTGGAGGTGCTAGGGAAAAGTCAGGAAAACTCTGAGAAAATGACCAGGCAGTTTTAAAGGATTGCCCTCAGTCCAAATGTTATGAGAGGCAAAATTTCCAAACATCCTTCTTTTTTTTTTCAGGGCTAGAAGCCAATGCTCCCCTTTCTGTGCTCCCCTAACAGATACTGGAGCTGTTTATTTCTAAATAAAGTCAGTCTCTCTCATCGATCTATCGATCTATCGATCTATCGATCTATTATCCATCCATCCATCCATCCATCCATCCATCCATCCATCCATCCATCCATCCATCCATCCATCCTTTTATATTCTTCATGAAGTACAGCTTCCAGGACTACTAGAGGATTTTTGTTACTTATTTAGAGCCCTTAGATTTGCACAAACTGGATTCTGGTTATTCCAGTAAACAAAAGCCCACATTTAGCTCTGCCAACTAAACTAATGCTTAAACACCAGTATGTCTATTAAACCAACCAACCAACCAACCAACTTCCTTCCTTCCTTCCTTCCTTCCTTCCTTCCTTCCTTCCTTCCTTCCTTCCTTCCTTCCTTCCTTCCTTCCTCAAGGGTCAGAAGTTGGATGGGAGACAATCAGGAAATTCCAGGAGCGTGGACTAGATTTTTGTGTGTGTGTTTGTGAACGTGTGTGTGCCTTTGAATCAGTGTTGACTCCTGGTGACTGCCCGGACTAGTCCCTGCAGTTTTCTTGGCCACATTTTTGGAAGTGGTTTGCATTGCCTTCTTCCTAGGGCTGAGAGATGGACTGGCCCACGGCCACCCAGCTGGTTTTGTGCCTAAGGTGGGACTAGAACTCACCGTCTCCTGGTTTGTAGCCTGGTGCCTGAACCACAATACCAAAGTGGCTCTCCAGGAAGTCATAAAAATGTTCTTGAAGAAGGCAGGGGTGGTAATATCCAGATTCTGAGCATGACTGCAAGATGCCTTTGCTGCAGTGTTTCTCAAGCTCAGCAACTTTAAGATGTGTGGACTTGAACTCCCAGATTTCCCCTGCCAGCTGGCTGGGGAATTCTGGGAGTTCAAGTCCACACATCTTAAAGTTGCTGAGCTTGAGAAACACTGCTTTATTGTATAACCTGTGTGGTATCTGTAATCATTCAGAAAGAAACCTGGATAGCAATTCATGCACTGCCATAGAGAGAGGATGAAAAGTATTAGTCAAGTTGGCCCATGCCGATTTCTTCTTATAGATGCAAATTTAGAAATCACCACTGTTCAGTTATGCTTCTGAGAACAGCACTTCCGTGCATCTATTGCACAGCCCCTGTTCTCTCCCTGCTTATCTTTAAACCAGACCTAGACTAGCCATTCCTTAAAAAAAAAAAAAAAAAAAGGAAAATTCTTTATATAATTTAATGCACGGCAACCCTAAACAGGAGCCTCCATGGGCAAATTATCTGAGAAGTGACATTTGAAAAGGACACTCAGGTACACAGAAAAGACAATAGCTTGGTGCTGGAAAACACGTTTTGCACGGAAAAAGCTTCAGCTTCACTCCCTGACATTTCCATTAAAGAAGATTTTTTTGGGGGGGGGAGATCCTTTGGCAGGAGACCCCGAATTGACAATCTGGAGCTTTGTTCGTCAGAATCTAACATAGGATAAGGTGATCCAACTGGCACCTTTCTCGTTGCTGTGTGGGGCCTGCCACAGAGATGGGCCATCACCATAAATCTTGCTTTTGAGAAAGTGGGTGGGTGATGAATGGCTAGATTCAGGCCCTTTAGGTCTTTTCTTCTTTATCCTTATGTTTCTTTCTGGCAGGTATAAGGTTTAATCACCTTTGGCTTGTTCAGGACTCCAAAGCTTTGCAACGTTTTTGGCTCGCAAAGGGACGTGGCCGCTACATTCCCAAGAAAAACCTTCTATCCCCTTTTTTTTACTTACTTGTTCCCACGCTACCTTCAAATGATCTGCTCTTTGCTGGAGAAAGAAATCTCCTTTTTCTCCAGGCAGGATTGTGACAGGCTGATGTATCTGCTTTGTGCCAAGCCTTAACAGAGTTCTAGTCTCTGCATCCAAGTTCAAAGCAAGCAGAATTGGAACTATATAAGCCCTAGAATTATGCTGCTTGTCCAAAACCTGGAGAATTGAATTCCTGCACCACGCCAGTACTGGTGACCTAACAGATTTATTTACAAGACTGTATACAACTCCCTGGCAGGGCTCCAAACACTATCCTGCAGCAGGAATTCTTTTAATCTCAAGAAAGACGTGGAAAGAGAGAAGTTTAGAGTGCAATAGATCCTTGAGGGGACAATACAATACAAGGGGACAACTTACAGTTGTGTTCCTCTCCCCCCCCCCCCCATACACACACACAACCTAATGGCAGCAATGGTCTTTTCTAACCATAGCTCTGAGGAAGAACACTAACTCTGCATGCAGAGAATATAAAATTCAACACCCCCCTCCCCCAAAGCCCCACATCTGCTTGGAATTCAATTCTCCAACCTGGGCACCCACCAGATGGGTGGACTTCAACTTCCAAAAGCTCAGCAGACTGAGGGACTGTGGGACTTGAAACCCATGTATTTGGGGAGCCCCAAGGTTGGCCAAGATTTCCGTAGGAATGCTGTTAGTGACCATAGTGACAGCACTGAGTCTAAACCCTGTTTATACTTTTTCTGCCTCCATATATTCGTTCACAGGATGGAGACACATCCTTGTGTCTCCATCCTGTGAACGAATATATGGAGGCAGAAAAAGTATAAACAGGGTTTTTCATTCTCATTCACCTCCCCTCTAATTGCCTCGGATTCAGCTCCTTCCCCTTAGCGCCAAGGGAACACTGGTGGATTTTCCGCAAATGATGTCTTTGCTAATTCCTCCTCTTGAAGGCATCGAAGGCAAACTTTACTTCCACAAACAGCAGACGTGGCTAAAAGAATGTGGACTGGAATTCACAGTACGTCTTTCTCCCTGGTGGCCCCAAGTTGCCAATATGATCAGCTAATTGCCTCGCTGCTGGAGTGTTTTTCTCAGCTTCTCAATCAATCCAATCCCTGACATAATTATATCAACTCCTGTGTTTTACAGATGGGAAATTGGTTACTTTTACTCCTCTGCACCCGAATTAGCTCCATGGTGAGCAACAGAGTCTCCTCTCTTTTTTTCATGCACAAGGCAAATGAGGGTGCAGGCTGATTCAGTAAAGGTTTTTAATGCATGGATGACACAGAAGCAAGCAAGCATGGAATTAAATAGCTGTTTGCTTTTCCTCTCACCAGGGTCCTGTGCTTTAAAAGGTTGCACAACAGGCCACAATTCAACTGGTGATGTTTTGCCCAGCGTGGCTAAGTTGGGAAAAGTTATCCTGGTTGAACTGCTGTCTGTCATGCACCAGTTAAAGGACAGTCAGCCCTAGCAACAGCTGAGCCTGAAAAATGTAAGCACCGCACTGGGCTGAATTTGTGTTCTTTCTGTCCAGCACAAGAAAACACTGAAAATTACACAATAGCACAAATCTTTCCAGCGGTAGAACCAATCCCTTCTTGTTGTTGCTGATCTGGAGAGGAAATGTATAGACCTGGTTAGAAAGCATAGCTGAGCGGGGTTTCCGTTCCCAGGAAATTAATTATGGGTCAAAATGCATGAGAAAATTACTCTGTCCTACTTTAGTATATACATTTTAAATATATGCCTCTATCAGATATGCAGGAAAACCAAGTAGGGATGTGAACTCAGATCTGTTCCTTTTGGAGTTCTGCAGTGCAGTCTGAAATGTAAAAGGATAAGGACAATCATCTATATTACATTAAAGTCTCCACAAAACATTGCATATATCATGGGAAAAAAAGGCTCGTAAAAATACAGTACCTCTGGGAAAAACACATCCTGGAAAAAATGGGTATGCCAGCAGAAATGTAGAAAAAAATGGTGAGTTTTTTGTATGTAAATGTTTGGGCAACTTTTTAATATGTATTTGTTTGGGGGAAATCCAGGACATCGATAAGCCAAGTGTCAGGCATGTGGGTTAAAATCAAACCCAAACTTATGTATGTGTAAGACTTTTTTTGGGGGGGGGAGGGAGAGATGATGTGATAATAAGGCACCTGAGATGTATTTCCTTGAATGATAATTAGGTTTACTTTCTCAGCTAAGAATAGGTTAAATTTTCAATTGCTCTTTTCTTTTTTAAAGGAAAACTTCCAAATCTGAAAAGAATAGGCTGAACTCTCTCTTACATGCCCACATGTATTTAAAAGGGGCAGAGTTTATGACAGGAAGATGTCGTGCAATTTTTGTCATTTGGATCAGCCAGAGCTGCAGACACCCACATCCGATTGTCAGTTGCTGTGTGTTCCGACAAACATTACTCCTGCAGTTTGCCAATTGAAAAGGAGAAGGAAAATCATATGCCCAACCAAAAGTTCAGAGAAGGGCAACAAAGGGGCTGGACCAGCTTCTCTATCAGGAAAGGCTGCAGCCTCTGGGGCTTTTCAGTCTAGAAGGGAGGTTGAATGAGAGGGGATATGATGGCGGTGTACAAAATTATGCATGGTGTGGATAAAGTAGACAAGGAGAAGCTGTTTTCCCCTTGCCAAAATACTGGAGCCAGGGGTTTCCCAGTGAAACTGAATACTGGAAGAATTGGGACAGACAAAAGGGAATACTTTTTTACACAACGCGTGATTAAACTTTGGAAGTTGCTGCCACATGTTTTGGTGCTGGCTACCAGCTTGGCTGGCTTCAAAAAAGGGCTGGACCAATTCATGGAAGTCCTGGGGCTCAGTGGCAGTTTGCCTTGATGGCAGTGGGGCTGGGAGGCTGGTGGGCTTCCTCGTGCAGTTGGCTGGTCACCATGAGAACAGACTGCTGGACTAGGTGGGCCAGGGGGCCAATCCAGCAGGGCACTATTTGTGTTCTTCGGGTTTGAAGTGGTGGCCTTAGGATTCAGGTTTCTAGCTCTTCTTCCTGACAGGCTGTTTCAAACTGCTACATGACAGGCAAGCAGAACATTTCATTGCTTTACCAGTTGAATTTGCCTGAGTGTCTGGGAAAAAGAAAGCAATTTCTCTAGCCCTCTAGCAGTACAGGGCAAATAACTGAAGAACTACCCAGGTGCAACCTCAGCTTTCTGACCAATCTGTCACATTAATTGCTAGATTTGATTTTGTCTAATATACTGCTTGATTTAACCTTCCTACATTCCTTGACAAATCTGGAATGTGAAGCTTGAGTGGATTTGCTGGGCTACTTTATATGGTTGTTCTATTTTCCTATATGGACCCATGTTCTTCTCTTCCTTTCCCTCATCCTTCCTTCCCTTCTCAACCTGCATTGCCAGATTGTCCCATTGCCAGTACGAGCCAGCAACCAGTTTTGGATGGCAGAAACAGACAGCCTTGCCCTGCATTGTCCCATCACCCACACTGAAGCAACCTTTTGCCCTCCCTGACTTGCCAAAAATGGCTTTTACTCCTTTTAGGCCAAGTGGAGAATGATGAAATGGTGCACTGCTGGATTTATTTAAAAGAAAGAACCACCACAGTGGGAAAGTAGGCAGCTCAGGGAAAGCAAAATAGTAATGAAAAGCGACAAGTGTTTCTGGTGGCTTTTCCATCCAATAACTTTCTATCTGCTAGGAAAAGTGTTACAACAGCCGGAGTACTGCAGGTTAAAGGCAGCTCTAGAAAACATTAGAGACCAACAGGGTAGCAAAAAAGGAAGTTGGGCCTGCCTGTATGTGCATTTGTGTGTGTGTGTCCGTCTGTCCATCCATCCATCCATCCATCCATCCATCCATCCATCCATCCATCCATCCATCCATCCATCCATCCAGAAAGACTCATCTATAGGAAAGAAAGTCATTGGCTACTGCTTTCCTGGAACAGAAAGGAGGGAGGGCTCAGTAGCAGAGAAGTTGCCCCATGGAAGGACCTGATAGTCTGCAGTCTGGACAGAATACTTTGCAAATTGTTTCACTCTGGATAGGCTTTTCTTAAGCTGGTTTACACTCAAGCTGGCTTGACACAAGACAGAAGTAGCTGAAGGGTGCAATGGGAACTTGTGTCCCTTCCCTTCCCTTCCCTTCCCTTTTGAAGAAAAATGCATGCTCCTTACAACATCTTCTCCAAAGAAAAGTCACTACTCAGTGTGTGAGTAATTTAGCCCTTTTTGATGTTTGCCAAGGGGAAAACATATTTTCGTGGCTTGCAAAAGGTTGGCTTGCAAAAAATTCAGGATGATCTCCCCCTGCCCCCCTTTCAGCTAAGAGTTTACTTTTCCCCCCATCTCTCAAAGAACAGATCCTGAAACACCTTCCTGTGTCCTGAAGGACGTATCACCTGGATTTCATCTCACATTATTGGTGCTGTAAACGGACTGCTACTACAGGCAATTTTCTGGATGGACTGTTCAGTGCTGCATTTCTTCCACTGTCAGTAGAGGCTAATATTAGAAGGAAATCAAATGTTTTTGGGGGTAGAGAGTATGTCCTGTAAAAACAGGCGGCAAACTGTAGAATTTCTACCTATCTACAGCATTAGGTAGCAAGAAGTTAAGATATAAAGTTTCAGAGAGGCTAGGTTGATAGGATGTCCAGTCCTTCACTTGAGAACCCATGCTGGCTTCCTATTTAATTTTGCTTATTAACTGATTCGATTTTTAACTCACCTTTTGTAGAGGAGTTCAAGGTGGCATACATCATGCTCCCTACTCTTATTTTCCTCCACAACAGCAGCCTTGTGAGGTAGGTTGGGCTCATAGAGCGGGACAGGCCCAAAGCCACCAGTGAACTTCTGTGGTTGAGTGGAATAATATCTGGGTCTCCCCACTGGCAACTGAACATCTTAACTTCTATACCACACAAGCTTATTAAAAGAACTTTTGGACAAAGAAAATCAAGTGCCTGTGGGACATTTCTTGTTCCTTGTACATATTAGGACTTATTTTTTTGATGTGGTTTTGTGATTTAAATTGACCGTTTCCTTTGATTGATTGTTCTGCTGGCATTTTATTCAGATTACGGATTGGAAGCCACTGAGAACTGATTGATTGTAATGTGTTAAAACTGAATAATAAGTAAATAAGTAAATAAATGTTGAAACCCATGGGCGCCATGTTGCCTTCATCTTCATCAGCTTAATCCTAATCTTAGTAACAGGGATGTCTGCATCTTTGGCCATATGAAAGGCTGTGCTGAGCACACGTTCTTCTTGATTATCATGCCCAGAATAGGAGTTTGGAAGGGTAATAATTATTTTTACACAAAGTGTTTTTTAGACTTCAACTCAGCGCTGCTATTTTTTTTTTTCCCTAGCTGCAGCTGCATCCATTTTTCACACCCTACTGAGGACATTTTCTTATCCTTCTTGCATGATTATGTTATTCGTCCAAACCAATCAGAGAACATACCAAAAGAGAGAAACAAGGAGAAGATAAAGTAGATCGCAATTAGTACAAGTGCAAAGAGTGCGATATTTGATGGAGGACAAATTATAAACTGATACTAGGTTGCATGTAATGCGAGCCAAAATTCAGTTAATGTATGTGAGGCTAGCATGCGCGCAGTTGCTGTTGGCATTTCCGACGCTAATCGTCGTGTGCGCAAAATGGAGAAAAGGAAGTTTCCATTCGAGGAAAGTGCAAAAAAAAAAAAAAAAAGAGAGAGAGAGAGAGAGATTGAAGAAGTACAGCAGAATACAGGTGAGAACAGGTACGCTTTGGATCAGGGTTTATCCTCCAGCTTGTCCTCTGTTTGCTTGATTTATTTATTTTAAATATTTATGAGATCGATCTATGTAGAAGAGAGATAGGAATATTTAGATTTTTGTTTGTTTGTTTTGAGTTTGCTTTCTATAACCACGCTGTGACTTTGTCAAAAATAAATTTAAATTGTAAGTATATTCGTTTAATCTTTCACAGGCAGTCCTTGGCTAACAACTGCCTCATTCAGCAACTGTTCAGACTTACCACGGCACTGAAAAGGCAGATTTAGGATCGGTCCTTGAACTTATGGCCGTTGCAGCGTCTCCACAGTCATGTGATTGCAATTCGGGCACTTGGCTACCGGTGCGTAATTATTTATTTATTTTTATTTATTTATCAAATTTGCCACTGCCCATCTCTGGGCGGTTTACAGCAGAGATTGATGATGGTGGTGGTGTCTGGTGGTCATGGGATCCCCATCTGTGACCTTCACAGCCAGCTTCTAAGAAGCAAAGTCAGTGGGGAAGCCGGCAGTAAGTCGCAAGTCACAGTCTTGTTTATGAGGTTGTGGTTAACGACCATGGGTGATTTGCTTAACAACTGTTGCATTTCAGGTGTGATCAGGTGATATTTCATGTGATGACCGTGTCACTTAGCAACGGAGTTGCTGGTCCCAATTGCGGTCATTAAGTGAGGACTACCTGTACTGTTACATTTCATGAATTAATATATAAAAAATTATAATTAATTTTTTTCATTGCCTATTTCCATCAAGCCTAGAAATATCACTTTGAATAGTGCCGGTTTGAATAAGGAGACCATTTTGTGAGATTCATGATCAGCACTAATCGAGACCTAACGGTTCGGTGAAGAAACCAAGAATATGTCAGCCCCACTAGGTAGAGCAGACCAGAAAATCAACTCCACAGGAAGACTAGAACTATACTTTGTTGAGATTGGCTATAATAACAGCATCTTGCAAGTCTGATTTTGGTTACCTCCCCGTCTTCTCATATCCCAGTAGGGAGGCATTTTCCTGAGCTACTTCTGAATATTATCCAGCTTCCTAAGAGTTAAAGAACATTTCACCTCTTTTTGCTTATGCATCAGTTCTTGCAAGTTTCTGTCAAGGTCACCTCCCTCACTCTCTACACTAGTGGTTCTTAAACTGGGGGTGACTCCCCCCCCATACCAAAGAGGGTAATTAATTTGGACTTATCCTGGAGGTAACAGAGCAATTTGTGTGTGCATTGAAGATCCAGATCTGGATTGCAGTTGTTGAGACTCTTCCATATAAGAAGACAACAACAGAGTCTGGGGTTTTTTTGTGGGGGTAATGAGCTTATTCAAGACTGGGACAAGGGGCAATTGGGTCAAACAGTGTCAGAACTACTCTATACAGTATTCCTGGGTTAATCACTTTGGTGATCCTACACAGTCAAGGTTCATGATGCAAATCAGTAATGGCGTTCCACCAGATTGCCAGTCAATCACATCTGCTGGAGGATGACTTCACTCCAGGCCAGTGTTCCTCAACCTTGGCAACTTTAAGATGTGTGGACTTCAACACCCAGAATTCCCCAGGGCTGGCTGGGGAATTCTGGGCATTGAAGTCCACACATCTTAAAGTTGCCAAGGTTGAGGAACACTGTTCCAGACAAATGAAATCTGGCTAGAATAAGGCAATGTGTTCTGAACTAGTAAATGTTTCTGAAAGAATTACCCAAAATTTGGAGGTGGCTGGGGAATTCTGGGAGTTGAAGTCCACACATCTTAAAGTTCCCAAGCTTGAAAAACATTGCCCTACATAAAATGAAAAGAGAGCCAAGAATCAGTGCCTTGTTCAACATCAGAAAAAAAATATATGAAAATCTCTAAAGCCTCAGGAGCATCTTTGGGGGGAATTGTCAAAAAACGTCAAGATAGCCACCACTTGAAAAAGTTGCAAGCATTGATCCCATGGCCAGGGCCACCATCTTGACTCTTTTGACCCTCCCAAGACATCTCTGCTGGGGACTACAGCACTGTCACCTGGGACTTGCCAAGTTTCAGCTGTTGAATTCTGTTGGAGCAAGTCTTTTAAGGAAAAACTGATTGCCTTGTCTCAGCCCTTAATTCAATAGTCTTTGGAGAATTTCCCAGAGGATGGTGTCCCGCCTTTCAAGAAATGCAGCTGACAAAGCAAAGCCACATTACAGCTATCATACAAAAACAGGTTAAAAAAAAGAAAAGAAATGTAGGAGCCGGTGAGAGAACATGCAAGGAACTCTTCAAAAATCTTGCAGTTAAATCTGGGTAAAGTCATATTTGACCGTTTAGGGACAGGAAAGGTGTTTATTTTCTGCACTTTCATTCATTCCCCGAAATGTGCCTCGGATTGTGTGAAAGTGTGAGCATAGGCAGATGCTATGTTTGTGCTTCTGCACCCTCTGAAGAATTTTTTAGAGATCTAACTTGAGGCTAAAATGGACAAAGCTTTGCTGTGCAGGATTTGTCCCTTAGCCTAGTGGTTACAGATTTTACATTCAACGCTGCCTTTCCCTGTGTGTGACTTCACCTATTCCTCATTGTAAGGAATATCACACAGTATACGCATATCCGCAATTGTGATTTTAAAAATGAATGGAATAAAAATTCTTTTAACGCTCAGGCATCATTGCTCAAAATCAGTAAATGCCCGGATTTTCTGGGATAGATCATCTTTTTGGAAGGAAGGAAAGAAACGGATCCAAAAATTTCCAGGATCAAAGCAACAAAATTGGCAGGAAGTTGTGTACAGCAAATCAGCAGCATAGGTAAGAGGTAGGTCAAGGAAGTCAAGATGGCAGCCATAGCCATGCAATTGAAACTTGTAGCCATAGTTACCATCTTGACTTTTTTGACACCCCTCCCATGGATGACCCCGCAGCAAATACTAACTTTGCTTGTCTGGTTTCTTATCACAAACCCAGCAGTAAGGGGCAGAGACTTTTGATCTCACGCCACAGATGGCAGACATGTCATTTTATACTGCAGACTCTTGGCTGCCTGATCGATTTTTCTGCCTTCCTACCCCAAACATACCACAAATCCTGAAGTGCTTCAGCAAGGCTGTTTCAGGCCTGTTGTGTATATACATGCAATTCCATGTGTGGGTATGCCAGAAGCACACTCCCCAGAACAAAACAGAACGAAAAGCAGAAATGTGTATTAGTTGAGATAGTCATTACTGAAAAAAATCTGCTTATAAAAGAAGGTTCCCTATTTATAAAATTAGTGGATCCCCTCTTCGCATATACCAACCTTTCTTTCTGTTGCACACAAACGATGCTGTCATATTCCTATGACACTACCAACGCATGCATTCGAAGCTGCCACAAACAGTTGTGTTATTAAGGTGTTAAATCACAAAAGGGGAGACCCAGTTTCATATCCATCCTTAGCCATGAAAACTCACTGGGTGACTTTGAGCAAGTCACTGTTTCTTGACCCAACCTCCCTCTTAGAAGTTATTGCTAAAGAGAAATTAAGGGAGGGAACACTAGGCATGTCAGCTGGAGCTTGGAGAAGAAAGGCAAGATATAAATCTGGCAAATAAAGAAACTGAAGGGGGAAAAAAGCAGACTGGATCTGGGGCAAAAGGAAGGTGTAGCTGTACTGGGAAAGAAAGGGAAGTAAGGGGGGAGGAAGGGAACCCACCACAGAAATTATTGGATGACTTTCGACTAATCATGCTTTTCCAGTTCAACCCTGCCCAATCCACTATTGTGGATTCCCACAGTAATAAGTCTGGATAGAGGACCTCGCAATACCTGGAGGTAGCAGAAGAGAAGAGAAAGAACTGGAGAAAATCACAAGATACAAAGACCTGCAAATAGAAGTAGAACGACTGTGGCAAAAGAAAGCGAAGATAGCACCAATAGTGATAGCCACCACATCTGGACCACCACTTGAAGACCATCGGCATTGACAAAATCACCTCCAACCTGTTGCAAAAGGCAGCTTGACTTGGAACAGCTTCCATCCTGCGATGAGACCTTTAACGCCATCAAACCACACCTGCCTATCCCAGGTCCTTGGGAATGACTGGATAGGTGGATAAAGATGCCAAATCCACTCTAAACATCTGGCTGACTGTGCAACCAGCCATAATATATTAAATTTGTACACTGCCTCTCAGTGATTCTAGGCAGCCCACAACAGTTAAACCAAGAAATTACAATCAGATCAATAAAACATAAAAGATAAAGGTAAAAGATGGCAAGTGTGATGAAGTGAGGGGTCTTACTTTCTTTGCCAAAGGTCTGGATGAAAGCCAGGCCTTCAAGCCCCTTCCAAACACCAGTAGGGTGGGGGCCATCCAAATCTTTCGGGGGAACCTCATTCCAGAGGGCAGGTGCTGCTCCTGGGATCCCGACAGATGACATTGTTTAATCAAAGGATCCTGGAGCATGGCAACCCTGCAGGACCAAATTGGCCAGGGAGATGCTATGGGAGGCAGGCAGTCCCTCTATAAACCAGGCCCTGTGCCATGTAGGGCTTCATAGGTAGCAACCAGCACCTTGAATCACACCCAGAAACACACTGGCATCCATACGGAGGATAAACAGAGCTAATACTGTCCTTGCAGAGAGAAGAGGGGAACGTAAACCCAGAATAAACAATTGAGTGTGCTAAGGACAGATGCGTGCCTTGCATTGCAAAACCCCCAAAGGGCAGAAAGAGCAGCTGGAATGCTTCCTTTGTCAGAAGAGATGCTCAAGCAGCCCCAGTTTACTAACCCTGCAGGCTTATTCCATAGCAGCTGATGAAACTGGGAACTGTAGTCCAACTGGAGGGTGGGACGTTGAGCCAGGCCCTCCCCTGTTGCAAGATGTGTTTCTTCTTTAACGATGAATGAGACAAAGGTATAGAACAGTGTTTCTCAATGTGGGTAAGTTTCAGATGTGTGGACTTCATCTCCCAGAATTCCCAAGCCAGAGTGCACTGGCTGGGGAATTCTGGGAGTTGAAGTCCACACATCTGAAAGTTACCCACGTTGAGAAACACTGGTATGGAGAATAGCATGACTGCAGATTATTTAGTCCTTTAATAAAGCTTTCAGATTCCAGATCTGAGAGCCAGTTTGGTCTAGTGGTTAAGGCTCCAGGCTAGAAACCAGGAGACTCTGAGTTCTAGTCCCACCTTAGGCATGAAAGTTTTTTTTCAAAGCTGGGTGACTTTGAGCCAGTCCCTCTCTCAGCCCACGACGACTCAGACTCAGGTGACAAGCCAGTTGGTCAATTCCTGTTGCAACCAATGGATCAACATTCAGTTGATCTGAGAAAACAGACCCTACACATGCAGAAAAACACTGGGAAGAAAAAAAAAATAAAGCTTCTGGATTCATAGATATCGTATTTCTAAACTCTTTCAGCTCCAGCCTGCGGGCTGTGGAGAAACATCCGGGTGATCATTGTTGGAAACCTGATCCTGGGCTGGATGGAATGTTGATCTGACCCCTTGGGCTTCTCTTCCTATGAATCTGCCCTTCCAACCAGCTCCTGCTGTGCCTCATTTTTTACCAAATGACATTGCACTCCCCATCCACAGATATTCTAGCTTGTTTTCCATGCTTGTCCTGAGCTTATAGGTCCTTACGCTACCTTTAAAACCACTCCCAGTTTCTTATGTTGTGGTGGGATCTCAGCAGGCCCTGCAGGAGGCCTGGGGGAGGATTAAATAGTTTTTAACTAACAAGGATTGAAATGTTCCACATTTCCAAGGTAGTGGAGAAGAACAACTCTTCTCTTCTCTTCTCTTCTCTTCTCTTCTCTTCTCTTCTCTTCTCTTCTCTTCTCTTCTCTTCTCTTCTCTTCTCTTCCCCTCCTCTCCTCTCCCCTCCCCTCCCCTCCCCTCCCCTCTCCTCTCCTCTCCTCTCCTCTCCTCCCCTCCCCTCTCTCAGTAACATGTTTTTCAAGTCATAAAACACACTCTGCAAAAGCCCAACTTGCAGCTTTAAAATGCAGAGGCAAAGGGTGTGTGTGTGTGCACAAGATGACAGTGACTTTACTAAAGGAGAATGAACCCAACAGAACAGATATTTGTCTTTGTTGGTCTAGAAACCAAACCAAACTGTCTTTCCAAGGATGAGAAATATCCCAGGGAAGCCTGAATTTCAATCACATAATACAGTGTTTCTCAACCTTGGCAGCTTGGCTGGGGAATTCTGGGAGTTGAAGTCCACACATCTTCAAGCTGCCAAGGTTGAGAAACACTGATCTAATAAATGGATAAAAGATGGAGGATTCCATGGTTGGATTGAAGTGCAGCCCTCCAAATCCAGTGTTTTCTTCTCAACTGCTGTCATCCTTTGGTTCTTCTTTGGTGAGGCTTCCTCTCGTCTTTAGCTCCAAGCCAAACAATATTCACAGATAGACTGCACCTGTACATGGAGTTTTAATTCTGAGCAGCACCAGTCATCGGTAGCACTATCCTAATGGGGGGCATAGTGATAGGGCTCTCTCCATTATCAGGTCATTGTGTTGTAGAGCAGGCAATTCCTTTTGCTAACAATCTGTTGTTTGATCCATCAAGTTGTAGAGGACTATTTTCGGGATCTTCTTGCTGAAACCATCACAGCCAACTCTCCAGCCTTGCTTTAAAAGCCTCCAGGAAGGGAGGGCTCACTCAGAAACCAGCATATTAATTTGACTGCCAAGCCATTCTAACCATCGAAAGGTTTTTCTTATTAATCTGCTGAAATCCAATCTTTTCTTAACTTCAGCCCATTTCATTTTCTCCTGCCCTCTGTAGCAGTGAAGAACAATATGATTTATTCATCCTATTTCTGCCCTGCCTGTCCTTCAGGAGATCCAGTCTCCAGTTTCATTTCAACCACTCCCTTGTGAAGTAGGCTGAGCTGACAGAAATAGCCCAGAATCATATTCATAATGAGTGGAGGATTTTAACTTAGTTCTCTTGGTCCACTATCACTGTGTCCCTCCTCTTTCCTCTGTGAGGATTGTTCATGGATTTGAGCACGATGGTGGTATTCCTTGCGATTTTCTCCATGCTAAATGTTTCAATCTGTCTTTCTATTTCTCAGAAGTTTGCATCCCTCATGAAAGAAACGTTTATTTTTCACTTTTATCCTCAGGATGCTTGCAACCAAGGGCAGTTTGGAAGGAGAGACACCAGAGTCTGTGGAAAAGGTTAAACCTGACTTACCCACCATATGCCCTGGAACAAGGGTGGGCACCTTGACCTGGGCTAGGAAGTGTAACTCAGCCATATACGCTGCTGTCAAAATGCAGGAGATCTTCCAGGGAAGGAGTAAAGTCACTGAAATGGGTGGAGCTCAATGTTGGCTTGTTTTTTTACTTGTTTGGGGGGTTGGCATGGGTTTTAGAGGTGGGAATGAAACCTTTGGCATGCTGGATACTTTGCATTCCAATTCTTACCCATAAAATAGCCACACACCCCTGAATAACCAAGCAAATATCACACAATGTGGTGTGGTTTCTATATTTTGGAGTGCTGGGGGGTCACAAGAAGCCCACAGACTGTGGTTTTCCTGTCAGTGCAGTAGGGTCACAGTGTAGTTTAGTTCCTCTGCAAATATTTTTGAGTGGAAAGAAAACCTTGGCACCAACTCCATCTTTAAGGCCATGTACAATTTGATACTGAGAATGAGAAATTTTTGAACCAGGGAGTGCATTTTGAGTATAAAGCTGGAGAAAGCCTCCCACCAAAATCCAAGACCAGTAACTTTCTTCATCTGGCAGTGTAGATTTTGGACTGAGGAAAGTTCTTTTGCTCCTAGTGCTGTTCCAAAATGAATTGGACATTCTTGCCAACAACTGATTGCCAGTGAATGCCAATATATGTCTTCGCTTACTCTTGGTTCAAGAATGTCTTCTCAACATTGCATGTTGGACAGATCAACACATGTCTGTTGTGTCTACCTAGCCACCTTCCAGACTGATGTCATTTAATGTTATGTCTAGGATGATGTCACTTCCACGTGTTACAGGTATTTTTCCACCATTGGGTGATAGACCTCTTTTTCATCTTCCCATGGTGTGTTTCTGTTGTGGCCCTCTTTGAGAAGGCCTGTTTCATACTTCTTACGGGATAATTTGTAGAAGATTAGCATCATGCTTGGTCTTCACTGTCGCATGCAATTTTTGTTCTGCATGGCCAAAAGACATATCAATATGGGGAAAGACACAATTACTGAGCAGTTCTGACTACAGAGACTGAATGTTCTCTGTGTGGGGTGAGGATGGTGGAAAGACATCTGCCAAGAAAAGATAGCATCAGTTCTTGATCCCCTGAGTCTTTAAGACCGTGACTTATCTCTGTCCAATGCAATTGTAATTTGAAATATTGAAACTGCTTCCAAAAACTGATTCCACAGCATCTCAAACAGACATGCCTTATGTTGTTTACTGCAATCAAGAAAACAGCATATATAATTGAAGAAAGATGTCCCACCAGTATAAGGAGAACAGAGAACCAAAGACTTCCTTTTATGTCCATTAGTTAAGGACAGCATTAAATAAATATTCAGGGCATTTTTGCACCACTTCCCACCACAGTTGGGAAGGGAAGGTGGCAGAGTTCTTTTAATATTAAGCATTTTGGAGCAAAACCCCTGGCAGTTCCTTGAAAAACAAACAAATTAAGCACATAAGAAACAAAAGCAATAAGGCAAAGATGGATATTTTAGTGGGAGTACGTGGAAATTTGCATCTTGCCTCTCCTTATCATCCAAACAGCAATAAGCTGGAAATTTTTCTTTCCTTTCTCAAAAATATGTCTCAGCTCTGCTGGTCTATGGCCATAATAAAGATTGATTTGATTTGATTTGGCTTGATTTGATATGTCACAGCAAACAGCAGCACCTAGCCAATCTTGACTGATCTTCAGAAACCTAAGCAGGGTCAGAACTGATCAGTATTTGTTTGAAAGCGACCAGGAAATCTGAGGATTGTTGGAAGTCAAAATAAGAAAGCTGGATGTATCTGTCCATGAAGGCACCAGAAGTTGAGCTTGGCTTGGCTGAAAAGAAATATTAGCTTTACTCTCAAAGGAATATCCATCGAGTCATCTCCATCCTTGCAGGCCCAACCTGCAGCATGCTTATCATGTTAAAGCAAAAACAAAAACAATCTAGTAAGCCAGTGCTGGAAGTTATGGACAAGGGAGGGCGCTGCAACCTTTTTTGGGCCAAGGACCACATTTGGCTTTTATGTTGAGAGCAAGAACTGTGGTCCTCAAAGTCCATGACGCCCCCACAAAGCAATAAGCACACCAACATAATTTGCTTTGAATGACCTTGCTCTGCATTGTCATCAAAATTAAATGGTAAACTTAAGTCCTTTGAGTTAGAGTTAGTGTGGTTGCTTCCCAAGTATGTGTTTTCCACTCACCTCATCAGCAATTTCTGATCATGTTCTCAGGCACCCCAAATTGCAGGTTAGGACTCTCTCCTCTGCATTTTCCATGTGGCCCTTTTTAAGGCTCACAACTTGTTTTGGGTCAAAGGATGCATTTGGTCCTTGTGTCATGTGTCAGAATGGACACATAACCAGGGGAGAGGGTGAAAAGAGGGATCTCCTCCATCAACATCATCACCATCATCATCAATCTATTTTTAAGAACCCCCATCAACTCCCCCCCCCCCCGTTCTACTTCTCCATCCTTCCATTCTTCCCCATCTTATCCAGCCTGCAAACCATTCAGCTGAGTTTCAGCTTACTTAGGAGCAACAGTGGCTGCTGAAGAAATGACTAAAGATAAAGCTTGCGAGGCACTTGTGGGTCTGCAACTGTCCCTTATGCTAAAATACTGTTTTAACAATGGATAGTAAATGATATAAACATTAGAGAAAGCAAAGAAACAACCCATCTGGTCCTCTAGGGAGCTGGGTGTGAGGAACAATAGCTTTCTTCTGCCCCTGCTTCCTTGTGACCTTAAGGTGGGTCCCACCACAGAGATGAAATGGTTGGCTTTATTGGGATGTTCTGTCTCTTAGGCCTCAGAAGGGCTGGATGAGGCCTTGGACCAACACAAACAGCCCCTGTGCTTTGAGAAGCAGGGTGTAAATGCTGTTTCTTTGTGAAGCACCCCTTGAAAGCTTTGCAAAGCCCTCTAAGGTCGTTTTTGGCTTATCATCACCAAGAACAGGGCGTAGACAGACATCGTAAGTGGACATGATCTTTGTTGTGAATTTAGCAGTTCTTTTTCTAATGGGAAAATGCTTCTCAATATACGGGATGACTCACTGCAGAAGAGGAAGTGCGCACTTCTGCTTTGGCATGTTTTTCTTATTTTATAGATGGAAGTATTTGCTAAGGAGGTACAAGCATACATTTGTTTCCACAACCTTATGTGCTAGTTCAGGGACGATCTACGCCCCAAGTCCCACTAGCTAACATTTTCCCTTGGAAGACACGCCATTGGTGGACTGTGTTCCTTTTGGTTTTCAGATAAATTAAGAGTTCTCTCACACAAATATGTCATCCAGTTGTGACGGAAGGAGGCTATGACTCACTTCATTTCTGCGTTCCACCAGATACACACAAAATGGACAGCACCCATGTGCACACCCAAACCCATCAGCGAATGAGGCAAAGGTTTTAGACTTCTCATAACAAAAGGGATTATTTTCATCATCAAAAAGGACAACTCTACATAGGTCTTTTGTTCTGCTTGGCATCCTCAAAAAGCAATTAAATTTATTGTTTGCACTTGAACAAAGCAATATATCTACAGATGGGAAGGCGAGGCACTCTCGGAGGGGGACTTACTTAGCCAAATACAGTTGGATGAGAAAAAGATTTTGTTGTACGATACAAAGGTACAGTCTTAAATAAACTTCATAAATCTCTTAAACTGGAACATTTCATAGCTGAAGAAACAGCAAAGCCTTTTTTAAAGCTAGCGTCTCCCCCTGTGTGGCTTTTTCAAGGTAAAAAATGTGATTTTTCTAAATGGTTTATCTTGAAAAGCTAAGCAGAATTAAGCCTGGTTATTATTTGGATGGGAGACCACCAGAAAGCCCTAGGGCTGTAGATTATATGAGAAAGTGGAATAAACATTCACTTCATATTGTCTTCAGGAGAATTACACTGATATGCCCATGAAGTCATCGGGGGCACAGTTCAGCTCTGAAGATTTTAGTTAGTCAACTCTGGTTGATCCAGAAGTAATTAAACAGAGAGGTTAAATAAACTAAAACAGAGGTTTGGATAAAACAAATATCCAAAGTAGATGCATCTGTGGGAGGGGAGGAATGTCAAAATAGTCAAGATGGTGGTTGTACAGTTGAACTGTGCCCCTGATGACTTCAAGGGCATATCAGTGTAATTCTCCTGAAGACAATATGATTGAAGATCCACCATTTTTTTTCCCCGTGTGTCACATGTAAAAAAAGGGTCTGGATTTTTATTGTGTGGTCACAATTGCCATGTTATCTTTTTTTGAGCTCCTTCCCATGATCCAAAGCAAAGGTTATCTGTGCTATAAGAGGAAAACATTGCTTCCTTCATGAAAATGTGGGATCACCAAGAGTAGCAGATGGTTTAATCCCAGTTCGAGAAGGCTTTCTGTTCAGAAACAACAAAAGAAGGTGGGAAATTCTTCTTACAGCTTCCATGAATCTGTATTTATCCCAGCCTGGCATTAAAGATACCTTACTAACAAACTGTAAATTCAGGCATCCTGGATCTGTATAGTTCCTGCTTGACCCCAACACGATTCTATGGAATTATCTCTATGGAGTATAGCTTTCTAATGCTATGCCCGCTAAACCATCCTCCAGTCCATTTCCAGCCACAAAAGTGCTGCAAATGTGTTAAAGTCAAGAAGAGGTTATTATTTTCAAGCTTCACAGAGACATCTGCTTGACCATGGTGGAATGAATATATATATATATATATAAAAACCTTTGCTCTACTCCAGCAGGATTCCTTTTATGTCCTTCAGGGCCATGGAAGAGAACATCCGGAAGGGCTATTATGGAGTTAATTATATCTCATCCGAGGTAATGTTCAGTACTCAAAGCTGCCCTGATAAATTAATTCATCTACTCAAATATAGTCAATAATTTGGTGTTGCTTCAGGGAAATAATTACAAAGACAGATAGGGGTGCAGAATATTCTCGGAGCAATCTGGGCAGAATGGCCCTCGTCCATACCTAAAATTAGGTTGATTTCCTATTTTTGCAACTCTGCTGAGTTCCAGCTAATGCATTTTTATTGAATAGTATAAAGCCACACTGTTTAGACAGCTCATGCTTTACTCTTAAAAACAGGGACAAGACAGAATAATGTTTTGAATTTAAACTGGGCACAGGCCAAAATCCTGATTGTGTATAAATAGTATAGGATTCTTTTTTTGAGAAAAAAATGAAGTAAGGCAGAGTTTCTCAGATTTTGTGTGCCATGACTTCTTAACTAATAAAATAATGTCCATGCCCCTTCCTCTGCCAGACCCTACTCTGTCAAGATTCCCATGGTCAAACAGGGCTCCCATCTACCTTTAAAGCTGGATCCCTGTCACAACTTGCTCCTTGCACTATGGGTCCTACAACAATCCCAGCCTGTCCTGAGGGCCACCCACCATACTTGTTTAATCTCACCTTCTCCTTCAACATGGCTGTCCTCCTACTTCTTCCAAAGGTGGCTGTTCTTTGGCTTCTTCTGGGGAGGCGGGGGCTTCATACTGGGTCCCAGTGCTGAGGCTTGGTCCTGCTCCAGGCAGCGCAAGTGTGGTGGACTCCCATCACAAGACATTGACCTGCTAGAAATATAAGAGGCACAGCATTGGTGCTAGGTTGGCTTGGAGACTAACAGAAACTGAAGTCTGGTGAACACCAGGATGGAGGACGTTAAGTCACTTTTATGTGGAGCTTGGCTCCTAGTGACTACCTGAGATGCATAATTTTCTAGGCAACAGAACAGAAGTTCTGCCTAGAACTGCCTTCTTTCAGGAATTTTTTCTCCAACTTTCCGTATTGTCACTCATTCAAGCACTAACGAGGCTTGATCCTGCTTAGCTTCCAAGCTCACATAAAATTGGCCAAAAGTTGCCACCTGATGTGGCAGAAGAAAAGAAGGCAGATTCATAGAGACTGGGGGCCTATTCCTGAGTTTCAGAGAGATCTTTTGTAGGTCCAACAGTGTCTGTAACAAGCCGCAATGACGTACTGTTAATAACTCCCAGGCCTTGGGGTAGAATGGGGGTTGAGCCCCACAGGATTTTTTGTTTAGTCTTTGTCTTCTGGATCCTTCCTCCCTTCCTTCCTCCCTCCCTCCCTTCCTTCCTCCCTCCCTCCCTCCCTTCTTAATTTTTAATGTAAGCTGCCGAAATCATCTGGAATCAGGCAGTGTCTAAATTTAAATGAACGAATGAACGAACAAACAAATGAACGAATAAATAAAGAAATAAATAAAGAAATAAAAAAATAAAAAAATGCAGATGCTGACGCGTCATTCAAGGGCTGTGATTATACACTGTTGCAGCATTTGTGTGAGGACAGCATCATGTGTGCTGATGTCATCATTTGCCCTCATCATACAGGCTCATGAAAATGCAGGTCTGAACCCAAAAATCTGAGGTTGAACACTTTTTCTTGAGGTTTTCTATTTTAAATAAATTAGCAGTGAAACCAAGTAGAAAGTCAAATGCTGTCAGATATTTATAGCTTGGGTACATAAGAACAACAGCCCTCCTTTCCCAAAACGATTTCTTTGGGTTTTTTTCATCCCCACGTCTCCCAATGCAAGTCCGCGTTTTCAATATCATGGCTGACCAGATTCTTTCAAGGCCTTCCAGAATGCAAAGCAGCTGTTCCCTCTGACAGACATGCCAGAAACCTCATTCTTTCCCCCTGTGTGTGTTCTCATTGCACCGCTGCTGACAGTGACAATTTAATTCATTGTGTGCAATGTCCAAGCATAGTTGTGTGACCTGACAGATTAAATTAATTCAATTCTGCCATTGAATCAGATGCTAGTAGGCCTGGATGAGGTGTACCCATGGAGAGATGAGGGATTCAGGCCTTTAATCTTCCTGTGCTTAGTCATATGTCCATTCGATCAAATATCTGTTCCCTCCTGTGAACTGGAAAACAAATGCAAGAAACGTCATGCACATTTTTAGACATAGCTTTCCCTAATCTCCGTACTTTATTTATATATAACATTGCCCATTTTTCATGCCACTTTAAGGTGCACATTTGCTTTAAGAATGGCATCAGAATCAAAGGGCTGAGTCTGAAAATGAACTCTCTGATGCAGCCAGTGGTTTTACAGGTTTAGAACTGAAAGCATTTTTGTAATCATCTGTTTTCTATCCTGCCAATGGGAATTAACCTTTTTCACTTGCCATACCTGGAAATGCTTTCACCATGTGGCTTTTTCTCCATTTATTTCTTCTTCTTCTTCTTCTTCTTCTTCTTCTTCTTCTTCTTCTTCTTCTTCTTCTTCTTCTTCTTCTTCTTCTTCTTCTTCTTCTTCTTCTTCTTCTTCTTCTTTTGGGTTGGTATATGTGTGGGTGGCCATTTCAAGGGAGTGGGGAGGGGTTGATATATTTTGTTGCCATTCCTCCAAGAAGGGTAAGGAAAAAAATGGTTCTTCTTTCCCCATAGATGTTTTTCCCTTCCCCTAAGGCAGTTGTATCTTTTATCCTACTGATCATTTTATCAAGGAACTTGGGTCTGATCATGGTTGGAAAACCACCACCCCTAATTCAAAGGATGACAGGTATAAATTTAGAAGCTTTCTGTGTTACAGAAAGAGAAGGAAGAAGTAGCAGTAAGAGTTTAATTGTATATAGACTTACATAGATGTGAGACCCACTGACCTCAAAGCAAGGTTGAGCTAACAATGGGTTGATTTATAAGGATTTCCAAGATTATCTTTGACCTGCAGGTATTGGCCTCATGCTGATGGAGGAGAAAACTCTTAAAGCAGATAGCAATGGAGACAGGGAAGAGTTATTGGATTGCTTGCACAAAAGCAGGAAATGGAAGAATCGGGAAATTGGGAAAGGGAGCCAGTCTGGAAGGCATGAAGGCACCATCATTGAACAAGCATAGTTGGTAACTGCTAGGTCACCAAGGGAGGTTTTGGCTTCCACCTCTTGCTCCTGGAAGGACTTGTGCAAAACTTCAAGAAGAAAGGGGCCAACAGAGAAGTCTGCAAAGGAAGTGGAAAAGATGGAGACCAAAAATGATGGCCTGATCCTATGGGTTCTCCTGGTCCTTCCTTAAACTGTTTAGGGGTGTGAACAGAAAGGCTGCAATAGAGCTGGAAACTTTTCAAGATTTGGACTGTGTCCCACCTAAACTATTTCTGCATATCTCTGGTTCAAATCCATTGTCTTAAGACTCAGCTCTCTTCTTCTTGCAGCTGTCACTTTACCTTGTTCTGATTCATACCCTGAGGATCCCCTTTGGGTGAAAGCCACACAACAGCTGGCCAGATGCCAGTTGGAGGGTGAGTGGTGGCACAGGTATGGGGGTGGGCAGGCACGTCTTCCGGGTGTGGAGGTATGATTGAAAAAGTCAAGATGGTGGCTGTGACAGTGAGATCAAAGCTCTGGCTGTTTGTTATGTGTGACACGTGTGACACACACACAAAAATGGATACATTGCAGGTGCCCTCTTGGCTTCTGTGACCATAACATGTGGACACCCCTGCATGTGGGGAGGAAGTTAAATCCTTCCCCTGCTTCAGCAGAATGGCCAGTAAAACATGGTCTTCTCCCATCTGAACAAATGTACAGAGAGGTGAGAATCTTCTTTAACTTATAAAAACATACACAGGTCTTCCTTCCTAGATAGAATAGAAGCAATTAAACATTTAAAAGATTGGGGTGGGAACAGATGAGTAACTGACCAGTTTCTCAGTCCTTATGGAGAACATTGTTATTGTATTGTCGAAGGCTTTCACGGCCGGCATATGATGGCTGGTGTGGGTCTTCCGGGCTGTGTGGCTGTGTTCTTGAAGTTTTGTTTCCTAACGTTTCGCCAGCACCTGTGACCGGCATCTTCAGAGTGCAGGAGCACAGACAGGAGCAGTTCTCTCTGTGCCCAGGGTGATGTGACCCTTCTGTGGGTATTTATAGAGATCTGAGGGGGGAAGGGGGGATAAAAGAACACGAAAGGCACTGCAGACTACAGCAACCAGAAAAATCTGCAGTAGCTGAACATGCTCTCAAGCACACTGGACACAAAATCCTATTTGAAAACACAGAGATACTGGACAACACCAACAGCCACTATACCAGGCTATACCGGGAAGCCACTGAGATTCACAAACACCAGCACAGTTTCAATAAAAAAAAAAAAAGAAGAAAAAAAAAAAGAGGAGAGTCTAAAAATCAACAAAACCCGGCTCCCAGTCCTGAAAAATACAGCCTGCAAAAGGTCAACGAACTCAGCTCAACCACCAGGACGTGTGAACAGTTCACACAATGAACTTGCTAATCACCCCCAGCAGCCCCTCGTTAACAATTCAGTAGAAGAAAAAACCCTGCCTAATCCCCAGAAAGATACACACAGATGCTGACACCAAAATAAGCAGCCACTCAGTAACCCAACCCCCCCCCACCCCCCCCCCCCAGATCTTTATAAATACCCACAGAAGGGTCACTTCACCCTGGGCACAGAGAGAACTGCTCCTGTCTGTGCTCCTGCACTCTGAAGATGCCGGTCACAGGTGCTGGCGAAACGTTAGGAAACAAGACTTCAAGACCACGGCCACACAGCCCGGAAGACCCACACCAGCCAACATTGTTATTATTAAGGATTTGGGAGGAACATCTATGTCAACCTTGATTATCTGAGAAAAAGCTAAGAGGGTAGGCTTGCTTAGTTCTTAGATGGGAGAGCTCCAGGAAATCCATGGGACAAATTTGGCTGGGAAGTTTAAAAAAAATCCAATCCAGAAGAAAACAATAGCAAATTATTTCTTTGTTGTTGGCCAGAAAACTACATGAAATCACCAGGCTCAGCTAAGGGTATTTTTACTTTTGCCCATTGGTACATAAGCATCTTTAAAGATTTGCTGTCTTGCAAGAACATTTTCCCTACCTGTTATTTTCTCTTCTACTTCATTCCTGGTGTTATGTAGTTATAATAACTGGACTAATAACTAGCTGTCTTCTCTAGATGCGGCATCTTGTTTTTGAGTTTTCAGGATGACAGAAATCGAGCAACAGTACAATTCAAATGCTCCCTCCCTGTAAAAATTTGCAGATGAATTGTCATAATTTTGTTTTGTTCCATTGTAGCCAGCCACTAGATTTACAGTGGCCAAAAGCTGAAAATTATAGAGCTGGAAAGATCAATGCAAAGATATTGCCAAGCTGGGGGATGATGATGATGATGATGATGATGATGATGATGATGATGATGATGGAGAAGGAGAAGGAGAAGGAGAAGGAGAAGGAGAAGGAGAAGGAGAAGGAGAAGGAGAAGGAGAAGAAGAAGAAGAAGAAGAAGAAGAAGAAGAAGAAGAAGAAGAAGAAGAAGAAGAAGAAGAAGAAGAAGAAGAAGAAGAAGAAGAAGAAGAAGAAGAAAGCATTAAACCAGGCATTGGCTGGTGGTCTAGAGTAAGGAAAAAAAAAAGGGCAATTGCCTAATTCTGTGAATAACTAACAGTAACAGCAATATCATTATCAATAATTGGCAAATGGATTCTGCAACTTGAACTCTGCTTTGACTGTGTATGTAGGAAGGCTGCTTGTACTGAGATCAAACACAACAGCAAGAAACAAACAACAATTTTGTTTATAACATGTCCCTCACTGGGGTGCAGTCCAACCACAATCAAAATTAAGAAGTTAAAAATAACAGCACTTAAAGTAACCCAAAAGAAATGATATCTATATATTATATTTATAGTCACAGTAAAAATAACACCGATGCAACTATAAAATCCTAAACCTCTACACCGGATAAACCTGCTTTCTAACTTTGCTAATAAAGTTTACAACAAAGCACCTGTACCATCTCACTTTATGAACAACCCTGGGTATCCTCAGGGTGGTCAAAAAAGTCAACCGTGGTTATGATGCTTATAAAAAAGAGTGGTGCTTTGATTGCATGGTTGTGGCTGTCATCTTGACTTTTTGACCTCTTCCCTGAGAACATCACAGCTAAGCAGCACTTTTGACATCCAGCCGCTTATCTATCTAGCTGAGGGGTAGAAAATCTCTGGGAGCCTGTAAATGCATTTGGCAATTTGTTATGGGCACACTCACAACATGGCTGCCACGGAGGGACTTCAAAGTACCCACATGGGGAGGGCAAGGGGGCGAATGGCAAAGCCCATGCTGTGACATCACATAAATGCCATGGTTGGTGTACCTGTGTCAGGACCCAAGGTCCTAATGATAGCATCTGCATGATGATATGTTAGCCTTGCAATCTTGCAAGACTGAAAGTATTTCTCCTTTCCTTGACTTTACTCTCCAGAAAACTAGGGATGGCGAAACTTCTGAAATGTTTCCCATGCCCTCCTTCCTTGTGTGGGCTGAGATACCTTTCACATGCCAGTTGTCCAGTGTGCAGTTCTCCCTCCTGTCTCCCAAGGTCATTACAACCCTGTGTGGGTCTTGTCATTTGGGGCTTATTGTGAGCTAGTGCAAATGCCATTGTAGGACTGCTTATGGATAAAATGGTTTCCTTGGATGGAGGGGTCCATCACAAAGTACCCCGTTTCTCAGAGTGGTGGTTCCACTTTCAAATCAAGCTCTAGGTTACAGCCACTCCCATTTTTTACTCTAGTTCAAAATCTGAGGTGCAAAGCACTCTCACAAATAAAGATCATATATCTCTCACTATCTCTCAACACAGTCTACCTCAAGGTAAGGTGCTGAAGTAGAAAAAAGGAGGAACAGAGTGTTGTGTACATTGCCTTGAATTCCTGGAGGAAAGGGGGATATAAAATGAATGAATGAATGAATGAATGAATGAATGAATGAATGAATGAATGAATATTATCAATTGGTACTCTGCTTTGCAACATGCTGGAGACCCATTCAAAATTTTAAAAAAAAGGCAAAAATGAAAATCAGGTGGACCAAAATGCTGCCTGAAGTCACAAGAGGTATTTGTAGGTACATTGGTAACTACTGTCATCCTGTCACCTCCTCCTGGTATAGCTAAATGTGGCCAACATTAAAAGGAAACTAAGCTGCATCAACAGAAGTATAGACTCAAGATCAAGGAAAGTAAGTCATTATTCTTTTCTATTCTCCACCTCAAACATTATGCCTGGTGCTGGGCACTGAAATTTTGCAAGAACGTGACAAACTGGAGAGTGTTTAGAGGAGAGCAAGTGAAATGATAAGGGACCTATTTGGAAAAACCTGTGAGGAATAGTTGGAGGTGTTGCATATGTTTAGTCTGGAGAAGAGAAGATTGCAGGAAGACATGATGGCTGTCTTCAAGTATCTGAAGGACTGTCATGCAGAAGAAGATGGTCAGAATTCTTCAGAGTTGATCCACAAAACAGAGCAAGAATCAGTGGGCTGAAATTTATTTGTTTATTTATTTATATTTCACATTTGTCACCGAATATTATATTATATTGTCACGTTTGTCTCACTGAAATTATAGGGAAGCAGATTTCAAGTGGACTTCTGGAAGAATTTCCCAAAGAACTGTACAACAGTTAGAGCCAACTGTGTCAGGAGGTGGTGGACTCTCCTTTGTTGGACGTGTTCAGACAGAGATTGGATGGCTGTCTGTCTGTTAGGGATGCTGTAATAGTGGATTCTTGCACTGGGCAAGGGGTTGTCCTAAGTCATCTCCAAGTTCCTTTTCAATCAGTCCATACTAGAATTCTATGTTTTCTAGTAGAAATATTTTCCTAAATCCTACCTAGGAATGGCAGGGGTGAAAGGATTTACAGGCAACTAATTGTGTTCCCTTCCATTGCTAGGTTATGAACAGAGACATAAAATTACATTAGTATAGCACAATTGAGCATATGGATGATCACAGAACTTCTTTGCAGTCTAGGAGGTAATAATCTTTGCAGCAATAACAGTTGAATGTGGCTATAATTAACAAGGGAAGTTAAATAATGATTCTACAACTTCTGCTATAAGGCAATAGGCTAAATTGTTCATTGCCTTCTGGATGCATGTAGTCATACACTGAGTGAATAGAAACTGGAAGACAGATTAGCTTTATGGAAGCCAACCATGTGGTTTATCACACTGTATTTTTATAACGACAGGATATTACAGACATGGGCTGCTATTTTTCAGGAATAGGAGTGGATGGCTTTGGAAAACGCTTTCCTGCTCTAGGAAGGATCTCTAAATATGTCTTACAATTGGGCCTGAGTCATTAGAGCTGATCTTATGAAGGTAAACCTTGATCAAAAGGTGTTTTGCATGCAGATTTCATGATTTAGCCAGTTGGCATCTGCTATTTTAAGCAGAGCATGGTAACAGGTCTGCATAGTTAGCAGATGGAGAGAGTTGGAACAAGAAAAGAAGGTGCACTATAAACACGAGCAGCACAAGCAGGTTGGATATGAAGAACCTAGACCATCTTGTATGGGACCTTTGAGGACACTGAATAAATCTCTTGAAGGAAAGACAGCTTTTTCTCCCAAGGAATTACTTCAGGGTATAATTATCAGCCACATTCCACATAGCAGCTAGGGGAGAGTGGTGTGGAGGACAACTTGGAGGACAACTCCTTTCCCCATTTCCAAAATGTTGTCCCAGAATTTGGGACAACAATATCATTGGGACATGATGGAATTTCCATAATCAATTCATATGGAGGAGCTACACATGTTCTTAGCTCAAGGAGAGCTGCGCTGGGAATTTGCATGACCTCATCTGCAACAGACTCAGAGGTGGATAGTGGATCAATCATACTGAACCCTCTGCACTGGGTGAACCAACCCTGGAAGAGAACCTAGGTCTGAATCTGTCCCCATTGTTGCAGGATGCTGTCATGAACAGCGCTATCACCAGATTGACAATAGAAAGGTCCCCCAAAAATAAGTTACAAGGGAAAGTGCCTTGAGAGTAAACATCTACTCAAGAATAGCCCAAATTCTGGACTGGCCTGCCATCAAAAAAGCACTAGCAAAACTAGGGCAGGGAAGCTACAGCCTCAAGTATAAATTACTTACTTGCAGATTAGCTTATTATTGAAAGTAATATCTGTTGGTTGTGTGATTGATCATTTCTGTGCCTTGAATCTGGTGTGCCCTGATTCTTCATTGCTTAGACCCTAACTTGCTATCTGTAATGATATGTGGGAAAGACCCTGGAAGACAGAGGGAAGAGATGCTTTCTGGGGAATGGTCAGATAAGAGAGGACATAGCCCACAGCTGCATAATGGGTCGACAAAGAGGCTCAGAAGGGACCCTCCCTAGTTTCTCCGGTTGTAACGGAGGTGGTGGGAGAATTGTACTTTCAGACTTGCAAGATTATGTTAATGTAGCCTTACAATAAAGTAGAATTAGCTCATCTGGTCATGTTTCCAGTCTGGTCTACCTGGTAAAGCTAGATAACATTTGAAAGAGGATCACATAGACACTTCTCTAATTCTTTGAACTATAAGTAGGAGGAGGAGGTACAAAATAATCAGACATGCAAGATTCTCTTATTGTAGCCAATCTCAATAAAATTAGTTTTAGTCTTCCTGTGCAGTTGATTACTTGGTCTGATCTGCTTAGTGGGGGTTGAGAGGTGTTGACACCTGTTGTGACTTTCACTTAACACTCATCCCTTTGATGTAGGCCAGGTCAGAAAACAGACTCTGCAAAAAATACTGGAAATCTACTTTATTGATATAGGTTATAATAGGAGAATCTTGAAAGCCTGACAGTGTTTTTCTTTCCCTCCTTCTTATTCCAAGAAAGTCAAGGCTGATTTACTTTAAATTTCTTTCTAACACCTTTTTCCTTTCCCAGGCTTAATTCATGTTTTGCTAATTATGGCATGCCTTCTCCAAGGTCATCTTTGTAGTTCTCTATACAAATTGAAGTGGAAAAAATGAATACAAATCTGTGGTGGCCCAGTTAGAGGCCTCCCCTTTTTCTTCTTTTTCCCCACTGCTCCATGTATCACAGAGAGTGTCTCTGTATGTGAAATGTGGAGCAGAAACAAATGCCTAGAGGAATTCCATTTTTGAAGATGCCATGGAACACATCCAGATTTCACTTGGAGGAAGACATAATAACACTCAATTTGATAGCTGAGGACATGGTTGACCAACTGGAATTTAGCCCCAAAGAGTGCCAGGACTGTTTAGTCTAAAATTAATCTCTGTACTCCCTCACACTGACTGGTTTAGTGCATTCGAATGACACTCAAACCTCCTTTTGACCCACTTAGTCACACAATGTGAACGGAGCCCCTGTGTCAGCGGAATGAAGAACAAGTGCAATTAGAAAAGGTGGGTGATTACAAATGAGGGGAAATTCATGAGAAATGAGCCATACGATCAACTCCAAGAGACTCATCAAGCTGAAATTTACCCTCCTGAGATGGAAGTTCACTGTAGCAAGTGGCTGATTGCACTTCTGAGACCTTGTCACTGGGCATCTTCAAGGGTCCTCTGGTGGAAAGGACAAGAAGAGAAAAAGTCTGGAAAAGAGTTGGAAGTGTTTGGCAAGTGGTCTGATTTTTGATGTAAAAATAGGTTTTATGAGATGCGCTCCACACTGGTAGCAAGGTGGGTGGCCACCACTCTTCCATGACAGCCACCCACACTAACAGATATATGATGGCATTATGCAAGGTACAACACATCAGAGAAATGAAGAGGCAGAATAACAGCTGGTTCCAAATGAAACCTCGCCCCCATTGCAGGCATCCTGCTACAATTCTAACAAACTCAATGGATTTATTACCTCGTGCATAAACAGCTCTGGCGCTGGCATTTCTGAACCATGGTCACAATCTGGGGTTGTGATGGTTTGCTTTTCCAGTAAAACTTTTTCCAAGAAAAAAAGGAGCTGCATTGGGCTGTATTCTGTAAACATTTGCTCAGAGTTAAGAGTCTTTTCTTTTCATTGAGTTTTGTTCATAAGTAAATGGCTTCAGGCTGAATTCTATGAAAACAGGAACAGAAATAACAGCCAATCGATACTCAAGAGGCCACAAGGCAGAGAAACAGATCAGGAATTTGGCCAGTTTAAGATTAGAATAATTAAATGCTACTTCCGTTAACAGTTGATGATGACCACGAAGATGTAATTGTATGTCATGACATCTTCACACAAATGACCCAACTGACATGAATAATGCATTTGGTGTCTTTCATTCAATGACATAATCCCATGTGTGATTTCCCTTACCCCCTTGCTCCCTTTTGTGGTTGTCCATGACTTCTCCACCATTAAATACCCCAGGACAATCCAGTGCCTTTGAGAGATTCAGCAGAACTATTCTCCTTCTATACATCACCCATAAGGACCTCAAGATCATTTATGTTCCCCAATCCAGTCAAAGCTTGACCTGGAATGGATTTGTCATTGGGATGAGTTGGGAAAGAAATGGAGGGGAATGACTATGAGCATTCTAAAGCCAAAGGAGAGTTTAAAGCTTCTCCAAGCACCATTCATGGTGCAGAAGTAGGTCAGTTGTAGATGAAGTCCTCTTTAAAAACTCCATTCATGTTTTTAGACCTCTGTTCCTAGGTGTAGAAGCAAGAGTATGATTTGGTTAAGAGGAATTTGATGCTTAATGCTGGTTTTAAGTGATTTTAGTAGTTGTTGATTAAATAAATTTTAGTGAGCAGTAGATTTTATGATGCAATTCCACCATTGGCACTTGGTCACTTGTGAAGTCATAGGGTGATCAGTTGAATGGCACTTATTCCATGAGATATTGTAATGCCTTCATAAATTTCCTTAGGTTGGTTTGTCAGATGTATATTCTGCCTTTCCTCCAAAGCTTAAGTGGTAGACATAGCAATGTATCCTTCAATTTTTCATCTTGACAACAACAATGCTGTGAAGATGATTGGGCTGAGAGAGGTGATTCATTCAAAATCACCTGGTGAGCTTCTGTGGATGAGGCTGGACTTGAATCTAATTCTCCTCGTGCGTCAGAAACACATGAAGATGCTCCTAAGTCCCCTTCTTCCTCCAACAGTTATTTACTCCCACTGAAGGAAGTTGCACACATCACTTCTACCATGGGCATAGCATCCTTTCTGAACTTTGGATATGATGCCACCATCTTTTCAGCCACAATACAATTGTTTGGTCATTATAAGAAATTATCACCTGCTACATGTCCATGCGCAAATGTCAAGAACTTGGACTGAAGGGCTCTCTTGCTCCCACCCCATCTCTTAGTGCACCTGGGTCTGGTGAAGAAGGTCTTCAGCTAACAAACCAGGATTTAAAGGTAGAAAAGTTTCATGCCATTCTGTAGAAATTTACCTAGGATAAATATCTATGAATATAAATGCAAGATTTCTGACTGGGTGATAAATGTTTCCATTTACACATAGTTAATGCATGCAACATCATTAACGTTGGCAAGGGCCAAGTAATTACTAATAGTTCAGGTACTGAGTTCCAAGTGGTAATTCAGTATTCCCCTCTGGAGACTTGAGTAAAGATGATGAAATCGACACCTGCTTTGAGAAAGATAATTGATGCTTTGGAATCAGAGGAGAAAGAAGAGAACATAATTTATGTTTGCTTATGGGAAAGAAAATTAGTTCAGCAACTTCAAGAATCTGGCACTGACCCTGCTCGTCATAAATTGCATTATCTTCCTTGCTGCAGTCGGGCAGGAATCACTGATTTAAAAAGGGCTATGCAATGCTCAGGAGAATGGGCATGGTTATAGACCAACCCTGGAATCTTTTTAAAAGGGGTGCAGAATGTTCATTTAAACCATCTTCCTTGCTCATCATGTCAGGGAGCTGATTTTTTCTTTTTTCCTCCATCAATGGCCCAGGATATGGGAGGGCCCATGTGGGGAAATCAGTAAAGATTGTTTTAAGTGATTAGTTTGACAGTCTTGAATGAATCATTGTTCATCCACTTAATCATTTTAAATGCTAATGCCTGCTTTAGAGTCAGGGGTGTCTGCAGAGGATTGGTTGATTATATGCCATCAAGTCATGTTGACGACACTGATAGATTTTTTCCAGGACAATCTGTTCCCAACTTGGTCCTTCATGCTTTCCATTTGTGCCCCCATCACTGCTGAAACTGAGTCCATCCCCCTGGCTGCTGGTCCTCCTCTTCTTCTCTTTCCTTCCAACTTTCCCAGCATCAGAGCCTTCTCCAGAGAGCTGGGTCTTTGCGTAACTTGTCCAAAGTAGAATAATTTGAGCCTGGTCATTTATGCCTTGAATGAGAACTCTGGGTGGATTGTTGGATGATCCATTGGTTTGTTTTCTTGGCAGTCCATGGTATTGTCAGTCCTGTAAGGGGGGGGGGGGTAAAAAAAATCAAGCAACAAAAGTCATTGCTTGTTGCATTGAGATGATCAGAACCAGGCCTCTTTGTACATGTGTATCAATGGATGTAAAAAGGAATGGGATTTCAGTTGTGTAGTTATGACCAGCATTTTGACTTTTTTGCCCTCCCCCCATGGACCCCAGTCTTTGGAAGAAAGGGGTTACCCATCTGTGAAATCTGGGGCAATAATCCCTTCTAAAACAGCCCCTTTGTTCATATAACAGTCTCAGCAGGTAGCAGAACTGAGCTTGGAAGGTATTCATGATTAGATCTGCTTAGAACATGGATGGGACACTACAAGAGAATCCCAGGGCAGTAAGTTAGGCTGGGAATTTTAAAAAGAAGCCTTGGCAAACCACTTCCAAGAAAACTTCATGGACGCATCTTTGTGGTCACCAGGAGACAAGCTCAACTTTAAGAAGACTTTACCTTTAGTTATCAGAAGGGTAGTTCCGTTTGCTAAATAGGCTCTTTGAAGCAGTGGATCCTTGTGGATTTAACTGATGTGCATCTTCTGGATTATTACAAGATTTATAATGTAATTATCTGCTTGCTTTCACATTTCTGGCATGTTCCCAGGCAAATGAGAGAGAGATTTCTTTTTTTTAAAAATGAGCATATATTTTTCATGAACCATGAAAAAATTATGAAGAAAATGGACAGATATGAAATATCTACAAGAATAAAGAAGATCTCTCTGAAATTAGATCTCAGCAATTCCCTGAATTCCTACCAGGTAAAGATGAGAGTGGCAAGGAATTCTGGGAGCAGCACTTCCAATACATCTGATGAATGCCAGGTTGCAATAAGGTGGGAGGAGCTATCACCTATAGATATAATCCATTTCAGAATAAAGCATAACTTAAAGAAAAGTTAAAAGTAAAATCAAAAAACAAAAAACAGTCTAGCGTGGTTAAAGAATGCCCCTCCACTATTTTCAAAACCTCTCCCCCAACTTACTTGTTGTAAAATACCACCTCGCGTATTAGCTACGCAAGATATTAATATTATAAACCTATTTCCAAGATCTTATTCAACCTTTACTTTCGGACAAACTGCAGCCTTTCCTGGAAGCTAATAAGAAAAGAAATCGCAACCACCAAACCCAGAAAATTATTGTACTTGCCGATTAAAGCCGCTAAGGACAAAGTAAGTGGTGCTTACGCGTTATTAACTGCCAACAATTAAATTAGCCTCGCATGAACAAGCAGTGGCAATGCGGCCATTGTGCGGTCTGACAGCAAATCGGATAAGTAAGTTTATATGGAAAAAGACAGATGCTAATGAATGGTGTCAAAATAAAAGAACGGGCCCAAGCTGGACGAGAGCCAAGGTAGGCTTGAGGGTCAAGGTATGAAATTGTGTCTTCCTCTCCAAGCATCACAGCTTTGTGGTCATTTGTGGGGTTTTCTCCCCACCCTTTCACCCATTTGTCATAGAAAAATATCAGGATCCTCCAGTGGAACAGGCCATTCTTAAGGATGGAACGTAATTCAAGGACCAAGTGTCAACCGTATTAATCATATTTCACTGCCTGTGTATATATACGTAGCACAATTGCATCCAGATTTTATCTATTTTCAAGTCCTTCTAATCACCCTCAATCCCAAAAGTATCCAGATAGCATCTACCAGTCAACACAGAGGAAAATATAACAACAACCAAATTCAAATCAAGATCAATATCTTCATCAACAGTTAACTCTTTCTCTCTCTCTCTCTTTCTCTCTCTCTTTATATATATATATGGCTGACACTGGGAAATCCTATCAGTGGCTGGAAAGGGCTGGACTAAAAGACAGCACTGAGGCACTGATCATAGCAGCACAAGAACAGGCACTAAGCACCAGATCCACAGAAGCAGGGGTCTACCACACTAGACAGGACCCAACGTGCAGGTTGTGCAAAGAGGCCTCAGAGACAGTCCAACACATAGTGGCAGGGTGTAAGATGCAGGCAGGAACAGCATACACTGAACGGCACAACCAAGGAGCTGGCACTGTGTACAGGAACATCTGCACAGCATATGGGCTAGACCCACCCAAGTCCAGATGGGAGATTCCACAGAAGGTCGTGGAGAATAACAGGGCTAAGATCCTGTGGGACTTCCAAATCCAGATGGACAGGCAGGTACTGGCCAATCAACCAGGCATCGTGGTAGTAGACAAGGATCAGAAAACAGCGGTGGTGATAGATGTAGCAGTGTCAAGTGACAGCAACATCAGGAAGAAGGAGTTTGAGAAGCTGGAGAAGTACCAGGACCTGAAGGAGGAACTAGAGAGGATGTGGAAAGTAAAAGCCAAAGTGGTCCCAGTGGTGATAGGAGCACTCGGGGCTGTGACTCCTAAGCTGGGAGAGGGGCTCCAACAGATCCCAGGAACAACATCTGAGCTCTCTGTCCAGAAGAGTGCAGGGCTAGGAACAGCTAAGATACTGCACAGAACCCTCAAACTTCCAGGCCTCTGGTAGAGGACCCGAGATTGAGGAAGACACGTACCACCCATAGAGGTGAGAGGGGATTTTTTTTTTTAATAACAATATATAAATATATATTTTTTATAAACTGCCCAGAGTCATTTAACGAGATGGGCAGTGACAAATTCAATCAATCAATCAATCAATCAATCAATCACAAAGAAAGCAGAGAGAAAATCTAAGGCAGGTGCCCACAGTCACGCTGGGACCAGTTGTGGTTCTGCTGGTGAACATTCAGTAAACACTTCCTGATGACAGGATTCCCTGGACCAGGATTCAACAGTACCTGTCAGTCCCCCAACTTCATAACTGCTGAATTTGGCTGCTAGGTTCAGACTTGGCAGACGTATCCTAGGCACATTATGCATTGTGGCTGGATAAGAGTCTTTATTGCAAACTTAGAGTGAAGCCATGGGAAACAGTGGGATAGTAGAGTTCTTATACCCACAGAAGTTTAAACCCATTGCTCTTTCCCATCTCTCTCACATTTCAGTGGATTCAGTGTTCTTCATGACTTTGGAAGTGACCAGTTGCTGGTTGTTGACATAACTGACATCTCCAACCTGAGTATCCCTGAAATTTAGATGATCTTTGACATCAAGTCTGTGCAACTTCACACAGTCGGTCATTAAACACTACAGAAAGCAAATTTGGTGTTCAGAGTGTGATTGCCTTTCTGCAGTGTTTTATCAAAGAGTTTCCAAATGATGTATGCTCCAAATCTGCAATTCATTTTAGAAAATCTATATAGCAGAATCCATGAGGTGTGCACTACAGTGCAGAACAAGACATGTGACAATAAAGAATGGAAGGGAGAAATCAGTTCCATTTAGCATTTTAGCAAAAATGACATATTTTGAAATGAGGTGAAATGTTTTATTTTTAAAGAATTCATGAATGCATTTGTAAAACAATGCTGTACTTGTTTTCTAGGAAGTATACATTTTTCTTTTTATACAAAAAAGAGAGGAAAAATAGAAATAAAAACACACAGACTCACAATAAAATCAATCTCTCTGTGCATATGTATGAGTATATATCAGCTGAATGGTTAAATCAGTCATTAAACCTTGACCACATGAGATAATATTGGTCAACTTCTCCATTATGTCAATAAGGTCCTGGTTCATCAGTGAAAATGAGCCCATAGGCTTCCAAATATCTCTGTTTTTCCAACGCTGAATAATAATCTGTGCAATGACAGATTCCAAATTTTTGAATCCATTCATGTCTTTACACAACAGTGATCTTTGTCATATTGTATGAACAATTTTTTGCATATTGAACATTAACTGGACAAGCTCATATTCTATTACACTTGATTAATGCTATAAACTTTCAAGCTCAGCATAAAGCTGGGCAGACTGTCTTTTAAATAGATCATTAATCATTGCCTGTTTGGGTTTTCATTATATGGTTTTTCTTTTGTTTTGTAAATTGCATTAAGTCCAATATAAATGGACAGTATATAAAAAACCCTGCCATGTAATAAACAAGCAAACAAACAGATAAATCCATATTACACTTCCACCAATATAGAGCTGATACCATAACGTGACATCATATGCAGTGATGGACCCAGATGGACCTCAAACACTATCAATTCCAAGCCTACATAGGTAGTTTTGTGTTGGGTTGTCATCTAATTTTGACTTCAGACTTTCTAATGCAGAACCCACCACTTCCAAGGTAGTCTGCTCCGCTGTGAAATTGCTTGGACCTTCAGAAAATTAAATGATCAGAGTGATAATTTCAACAAGACAATACAGGCAGTATGAGGTTATGAGGGCAATTGGGACCGGACTTTCCATCGCGAAGTGATGCGGTCGTAAAGCGCGATGTCATGTGACTGCACCGCTTTGTGATGGCAATCCTGGCCGTTCTGGTTGCCGTTGTAACCCAGAGACCACGTGGGTCATTAAGAGAGGACCTCATGTGACTGGAGTCCTGGGCAAGCAGGCCAGTGGATGGGAGCTGTGGGTGTGTAGGTGAATGCCATGGGTGAGTGCTACAGAGCATGGGCAGGCTGACAGGGGCTGCATGTGGGCTGGCGGGGGCCGCTACAGAGTGTGGGTGGGGGCTGTGGGTGGGGGTCACAGGTGGGTGCTATGGAGCATGGGTGGATGGGGGTTGCTATGATCCCTGGGATCTCACACTCTAGCAGGGCTCTTCAGGAGAAAAAGTGGTGGGAGCGACTTGCAACCTTCTTGCCAGCTTCCCCACTGACTTTGATTGTGGGAAGCTGGCAGGGAAGGTCACAAATGGCAATCACGTAACTGTGGCTCACTGTGACATCGCAATTGCGAGCTGGGCCCCCAAGTGGCTGGATTGCCATCACATGACTGCAGGGATGCTGTAACGGCTGGAAGTCCGAGGACCGGTTGTAAGTCCGCCTCATTTAGCGCCTTCATAACTTTGAACGGTCACTGAACAAATGGTCATAACTTGAAGACTACCTGTCTCATTGATCACAGTATCCTGCTGGATCAACTTCAGGGGATGGCAGTGGGGGATGGCCTTGTGTTGTGCTGGTTCTCTTCCTTCCTTCCTGGTTCTAATCAGTGTTGACGTGGAGGAGAGGTCCAAAGCCCCTGCTTTGTAGCTTCTCACAGGGCTTGGCACTTTCCCTACTCCTGTTTAATATTTACATGAAGGTGCTGGTTAAGGTCATATGAGGGTTCCAGGTTAGGTATCATCAGTATGCAGATGACATCCAGCTTTACATCTTTACCCTGGGTCATCTGAGTGATGCTTTAGAGGTCCTGTCTTAGTGTCTGGAGGCTTTGGGGATCTGAATGGGAAACAGCAGGCTTCCATTCAACCCTAGCAAGACTCGGTTCACTTATTAGCATCTTCATTCTGTGTCCCAGCATTGTCCCCAACACAATGAGGCAGTTTAGGACACAGTGAGCCATCTTGCAAGCATTTTTCCTATAAGTTGACATGAGAACTACGTCAGCCTCACAGCAGGGTGACCTGATTTCAGCTTCGCCAATTAAGTCAGGCTTCCAATATTCAATCAGCTAAAATCCTAATTGGTCAGTCTTTGCAGCTCTAAAATTCATAAAACAATGAATGTCTAAGGCAGGGTTTCTCAACCTGTGTCACCCATGGCCTTCTCTGTCCTCTCCAACAATTAAGCTCAAAAATATCTCCAAGAAATGGGAAAGGAACTTTCAGGCACCGAGAGAATAAGGAAGAAAAAGCATCAGCTTTTTTTTTTTTTAATGGTGGAGGGGAATAAAACTTTGGAGAAATTGCAAGACAGACTCCAGCACAGCATTAATGTAATATGATTTCAAATGATTTTTTTCCTTGCTGGCTGTTTAAAGGTAAAGATCAAATCGGGCACCAGGAGTCAGAACTGGGAGGCGCCAGCAAAGCCCCCGTCCACACAGGGGAATTCGGCTGATTTCAGAGCGTCCATCTTTCCTCTGTCTTTCAATCAGCTCAGCTGGCTTCTGCAAACATATAGAACTGTGGCCCTTGGGGGCATCTGGGGGTGGGTGGGGTCCAAAAGGTCAAGACGAGTGCTGTGACCATGCAGCCTAAGCCCCGCCCCTTTATTCATGTCAATCTCATGTTTCCATCAGCCAACGTCTTGATGTTTTTGATCCCCACCCTGTGGATATCCCGGTTCAGGGGTGTCTGGGGGAGGGAGGGTGTCCAAAAAGTCAAGAGGGCAGCTAGAACTATGCAAGCTAAACCCTACCCCATTTTTACAGGTGTCACATGGTCGTGGCCACTCTCTGGACTTCTTCGACAAGCACACACCTCAGATACCTGTGCCCCTGTCGGCAAAAGTTGTGCAGCATACAGATTTCATAAACAATTACATAAATCTCTTTGCTAGGTCACTTTCACCTTTGGGGCAAAATGGTCCAAAGGAAGGAGGATTGACCATGAGCAAAAGTGAAATGCTCGTATCTTAAGCTTTGCATCTCTCATGCATTTGATCATTCTCTCTGGCCAGCCACGATGGGGAAGTTCTATAGGGAACAAAAAATAAATTCTTCCGCTCTCACGGCTTCCCCCGCCCATCCGTGTTTCAAAGCTATTGAAAACCAACTGCATTTTCTCATAGTTTAATCATTTTTGTTTACAGCGTATTGGCTTCAAACAGGGCTGCCAGTTAGTAAAGCTTGTTTTCTGGGGCGTCTTAATCAATTTAATTAGCTGCCATGTAATATCCATTGGAACAGCTGGGATACAACTTTCTACATCAATTAAGCCTTTTCAATCAGTGGCCCGGACTTGCTGAGTAGCTTGCTTTGAGTTGTGTAGCTTTTAAAATCTACGTGTGAGCCAATAAATCTCATGTAGTAACTTGGGAAAATGTTAACGACCCCTCTGACAAATCTGGATCTACCTTTCCTCCGGAGATTTTGGGACTGCAGATATCCTCCATCCTTGTAACAATCCTGCCCCACTGCTATGCACGTGTGTAACTGTAGATTCTTCCTTAGTACAGAGAGAATCTTGATACAGTCAAACTTCTGATCATATCAAGCCAACTTTTTTTTTTTTTTTGGACAGTGTTTTAACAATACATGAAAATTCATTGTTTTTTGGAAGGAAGAGAAAGGAAAAAAGGAAACGATCAAAGGCACTGAGAGCAACAGCTAATTGTCCACAAGCCAGTTTGAGAATTAATTTTGAAATTCTTCCGACTGAGATTTGGAATGTAGGAATAATAGAATGAGGAAGAGCCAACTGGAAAAAAAAAATAACAATTGTGGGCTGAAGTCACTATATTAATCATCATCATCATCGTCATCATCATCATCATCATCATCGCAATACTATTAGCAATTATTAGGAAAGTAATCTGAAATTTAAGGAAGATAAATGAAAGGATATCCTTGACTAGGATCGTGCATAACATTATTCAGAGATATGAAGTTGTGAAAGGATGAGCAGACGTCAGCCAATGAACTGATTGGAAGGAGATTTGGAGCAGACAAAATAAATCACTTCCTCACACTGTGCCTAATGAACTTCTACATTTCATTGCTGCAAGTGTGTGATGGCCACTACCTTGGATGGCTTTAAAAGAGAGTTGGATATATCCCTGGAGGACACCTACACTTCTACTGAAGACTATTAGCTATCTCTGGAATGAGGGACACATGCCTCCCAGTGCCAGTTGCTGGAGAACCATGCCAGGTGAGGGGTATAACACTACTTCCTATCTGAGAACATCCAGAAGGTTCTGGTTGGCCACTGTGAGAAAAAGGATGTTGGCCTAAGTTGGCCTTGGCCTGATCTGGCAGAGCTATTCCTGTGTTCTTAGGAGAGAGAGGGACAATGGGCAATGAAGATGATGAAGAGACTGGAGATGATCCTATTAAAAGGGGATTGGATAAATTGATGGAGGACAGTAAATACATTGATGGAGGTCTTCATCATGATGTCACTTCCTGCATGTCATCCCTTTTTCATCATTACTTGCCTATGATGGCGGTAATGGAGGAGATGTCTAACATAGCTTAATGCAGTGCTTTGTAACCTCAGTAACTTCAATATGGATGGACTTCAACTCCCAGAAGTCCCCAGCCAACCGTGCTGGCTCGGGAATTCTGGGAGTTGAAGTCCACCCATCTTCAAGTTGCTGAGGTTAAGAAAAACTGGCTTAATATGTAGAAGAATGCAATTTAGTCAGTAAACTCTAAACATAGTTACGTGGAAATAACCCATACTGAAATTGGAAGAGCCTTTGCCCCAATCAAAATGTAAACGCTTACACTCCACAGGTTTAGTAGAAGAGGGATTTCTGCTCCTATGGCCCCAAACTTCTCTTCTTCAGATGTTTGGGTTCCTCTTCACAAGATAAAGAGTCTAATATTATTCCTTCTTTCATCCTCTCAAAACATTGTTATTTCTCCCTGTAAAGCCTTTATGTATGACTAATGGGCATGGAATAATTTGATCCTGATTTCTTTGTGTAGCATGCAACAACATTTAGGGGTACACATACACAATGTTCTGGAGAGCCATGTAGCAATGACAGGAATGCATTCCATTATCAGAAGTCTTGAGTTATGACTGTTTTGTAAACATCCTGTGTACTATCGCCCAGTTGAAATACACATTGTTTTCACAATGTCCAATATGAGCAGTTCCAGCCTTATTCCCATGTTTTGATAATTTATCTAAAGTTGAAGACCAGTGCTATGACTAAAGTATTCACCCATCAGATTTTCTGAATTTTTGCACAGCTTTGCCACTGAAGATTCTCAGAGCTTCATTTGGCTCTTACTGATATAGAAAAGAAGTCTGAATGGACAATAATACCTAACTGATGCTTGTTTCATTTATTTCATAAACAATGTCATCCAACATGTGATGTGCCAGTGTGGAAAATAACTCCTCCCAGTCCAGTTAATTCAGTAACAGAGAAAACTACATCAAGTTGTATGAGAATGTCAGTAAGAAATTATAAGAATATCAAGTATAAGAATTGCAAATTTCATTGGGCCAGCCCTGCCTTATACTGTATAAATCTCATGAATTTTTATTCTCCAGTGAAGTTCTCACCATCCAGATTTTAGATGTCATAGTCCACTCAAAAGAACTGTCTGAAAACCTTGCTTTCCCTGCCCAAGGCAATAATTCCTATATGTCTGAAAATGGTTATGAACCAATTTCTAAAGCTTTGAGGCTCCACCAATCCACAGAGGTACAATCTTGAATTGAAGAAGATTTGGAACATTACTCAATCTTCCCAAGAGTGTTTGTCCTAACAAAATCACTCCAAAACTGCAGCATGAGGTTGTACATGAAGTCACAAGCAACCCTGGAACAACATCCTGGGGTCTGCCCACCTCTTGGGCCTTGGGAAAAGTCAGTGTTCATGACTTTAGAAAAGCACTGGATAAAAATGGGATTCATGGAACAGTAACAAGGCAGAAGCCCTTGCTCAGTAAGAAAATTGATGCTTGTTTAGTGTTTATCAAATAGATCTGGATGGCTGTCCAGGAGTAATGTTTTGTGGACAGATGAAGTAGAACTTTTCAGGCCAGATAGGTGTCATCATGTCTGGTGGAAACCAAACACTACATTCCAAAATAAGAACCTTGTACCAGTTGTCAAACAGGAAGATGGTAGTGTTATGGTTTGGGGATGCATTGTTGCTTCAGGACCTGGATGACTGTCACTGAAGGAATAATGAACTCCACTTTGTATCACGGCAAAAGAACATCAGGCCTTGTTTTGGACGGCTGAAGCTGAAACACAAGTGGGTTGTGCAGCAAAGTGACAATCCCAACATACAAACAAGAATGGATGAATGGATAGATGAATGATGAGAATGGGTGAAAAAGAACAAGTTCAGGATTTTGGAGTGGAAGAGACCAGACCTAAATCCCATAAAAGTGTACCAAATCCTAAAAACAAGCAGTTCATGCAAGAAATCCCTCCAATGTTACAGAGTTGTAGAAACTCACCCTGGATGAAAGGGGAAAAATTCTTACACAGCCACGTGAGGGAGTGATCACCAATATCCAGATGTGTTTGGTTGCAGTTACTGTGAGTAAAGATGGTGCAACCCATCACTAAGGAGTTAATTATTTTTTCATACTATTGCATTACCTGTTGAGGGACTTGGTTCATGAAATAAATGAAACAACCATAAAACTTTAATGTCTTTTGCCTATCCAGACCCCCTTTATATAACAGCACAACCTGTAGGAAACTCTGATAATCTACAGCAGCAAAGATGTGTAAAAATTCTGAAAGCTGAAAAGGTAATTGTTTCCTGCATTGTAAAAAGCAAGATGAATTATAAAAACCAAATTATATGTGTTATGGCACCTTGGTTTCTATTTTTTTATATATAATATTTTATTAAATGGTTCAACTTTTTACAAAAACAGATATCTGTCTTTTGTAATAAAATTATACATGATTTCCTAAGATGACAGTTTTTCTAACAAGGAAATGAATTGAATAAACATTGAACTTTATATCAGTTAGAATAATATTATTCCACCCTTCCATTAAGAAACTAATAATGCCTTTCATAAATCCATACTTAAACTTTCTTTAGGAATTTGGAAAAAGAAAAAAAAAATACTTTGACACCTGATCATTCTCACTTTCAGTTCCTTGATCATCCTCTTCTTAAGCGCAAGGATAACTTTGGTCACAAAACAGCATTTTATGGGACTGGAAATTAGAGTATTGATTGAACATTTATTTCTGTTGAATATATTTTGCAAAGGGCTTGGTTAACAATTCCAGGTTGGTTTTGAAGCAGACAAGTTCATTTAATCTCTGGTACTTTTGAGAGTCAGTTTGGTGTAATGGTGAAGGCACCAGGCTAGAAACCGGGAGACGGTGAGTTCTAGTCCCACCTAGGCATGAAGCCAGTTGGGTGACCTTGGGCCAGTCCCTCTCTCTCAGCCCTAGGAAGGAGGCAATGGCAGACCACTTCTGAAAAACCTTGCCAAGAAAACTGCAGGGACTTGTCCAGGCAATCATCAGGAGTCAACACTGACTTGAAGGCACACACACACACACACTGGTGCTTTTCTTGTTCATGACCATCTACAACATTTGGAGAATGGTGTATGCTCGCTTTATTTAAAATCAAGATCTCTTCAGTAATTTACAAAACTCTTATGTTAAGCATGACTGATTTTCCTGAAAGATTCCATTTAAAAAAAAAACGTTGGGAATGTCCTTTTGAAGTTGAACCTTTTGTGATATAGTTTAGCTTTGAAATCCATTTCAGCACGTCAAGAATTGACCATCAGAATAACCCTCATGTGCCATTACATTCTGCAAAAAATTCTTTTTAGATATGGATATTTTCTAGATTGTGCAGCTAGAGTTGTAATCAATGTAATTCATACTACCATCTTTGGTAGCAATGCCCAAATGGACATTCTTTTTTATGAAGCTTTTTTTGAAGAAGTGGGGAAAATCACTTTTCAAACTTTGGCAAGGAATCCTGTTCTTGATTTCCAGACTTTTTTTCTTAAGGCATATAAATTCATGCAACATAACAAATTGTTCAGTCCCTCTTGATAGTTGCTAGGATTATTAGCACAACACATTGGAAAACTAAAATAAAATTGTTCATTAGCTCAGTGGTACTGAAAAGCCTGGGATATTGATTTGGCAGAGAAATTAATAGGCCAGAATGTTGAAGACCTGTACAATTACACTGACATTTAATTCTGATCATCATTCCCTACCTATATTAATAAAGTTAGATCATCTTTGCCTATACAAAGTTGTTTTATACATATGCATATATATGTATTTCCAGTTTTATTTTGTAATTTTTATCTTTGCTAGCTCATTCTTTATCTTCCTTTTTTAATTCTATATTTTTAGTTTAGCTTACTTTTGTTCAATAAAAAGCAATAAATAAATTGTTTCCCAATCTGTTATTTATTTTGGCAATCTCAATTTCATATGCCTGCAACCAAATAGTTCTGATTAGCCATTGTATACAAAAGTGAAATCTATTGTTCTAAATATTAATAAATACTGCAAAAAATCAATCTGATATTAATCTAATGATGTCTAAGACTCAAATCTCAAACAGATCACTAATTTTAACTAAAATAAAAGAGTGTGATCCAATCCACATTTCCAACACTTAAATCAATTTATTTCAGTCTAAGAGGCACCATCTACCAGGTATAAGCTGATTTAAAAATTTTCTGAAGCTTATAGTTGCAACTTAATTTTCAAGATTTTGTTTTACATATAGCAACTGGAACTCACAGTCTCCCAGTTCCTAGCCTGGTACTTTAACCACTACACCAGACTGGCATCCTTTTTAATCCATTTAATCTCCCATTAAAGTGGTCCATGCTGACTGCCATTGCTGTATCTTCTGATACTCTTTTAACTCTGTACAGTATGAAGGATTTTTAATCTCTGTCTGCATCTCCCTTCATCTCGCTGGATGGGAAGTCAACTAAGTACTAGTTGACACTAGACACTTCGAGGTGGGAAGTGTCTGCAAGGCAGGACCAGCTGCCCAATCCCCTTTCCTATGTAATGTAGAGCTAAATACTCCACCATCACCTGTATGATTTCCAATTATTGATAAACGTCAGCCTGAATACACAGGAATGCAGGGGTAAGGACCCTATTTATAGAAATGCATGAGCTCCTTTTCTAGAGTTTTCTGTTCAATCTTCTTAAGAACCAGAGAATTCCATCTGCAGGGCAGGGTCAATAAAGCAAGATGAAGCTGCATGGAAATAAAAGGCAGTAAGATTCAACTGTGAAGTTATGGCTGCCATATTGTTTCTGTTCCTCACTCTGTTCTCATACACACACACATACACATACACACACACCACATCATGGATGCTTCTGACAGAATATCATGGAAAGATTGCTTCCCAGCCTATGCAAAAATGGTTAATTAACTCCAGTTTCCATTTCAGCACATTTATTGAAGTATCTAGTAGACAGGATCAGAAATGATCAACTGTAATTTAAAATGAGCAGTTGACAATTAATGGGGATGGTAGCACAAAGAATGTTTGAGGTTAATAGCATATGAAGCACTTGATAATCTATGCAAAATATTAAACCATCAATTTGATGACAGAACAGATTAAGCAGAAGCTTGGAGAATGTCAAAGGAAATGGGGGAGATTTCCAGAAATGTTTCAGTTTACACAGTGTTCAGCTATAGAAAGAGTAACATGGAAATTCTCTTCATAATTATGTAAAACAGAATTTTGGAGGTTTCCTGCAAAGAGGGAGAGAGACCTACAAGATGTAGCATTCATAACTGTGCATGCACACACATACACACATGTGTGCTAAGAGGCAGGACCTTTTCCACAGACACTGCTTTACTTGGGAATGGAGAATGAACTAGCGAGAATGTTTCTGAAGTGAAAATAATAATAGTAGTAGTAGTAGTAGTAGTAATAATAATAATAATAATAATAATAATAATAATAATCACCTTTCCATTGCAAGGCTGGGCTGTTAGAACATACAGTTCTGATTCTCAAACATCAGAGTTAGATGGACCTTCCATCAGTTGGAAGAGAAGGAAGATCAGAGGCTCTTCCCAGTTCTTTGTGTCTCCTCAATGTGCTGCATGGGACTCAGACCAGTTCAAAGGGATGATATCGATATACTGCTCCTTCATCTCATTGTGGATTCAGCTGATCAGGTGGAACTGGCTGGCTCTTTCAGTCTAAGAAATTCAATGGGGCTGCTTCAAGGACTTCAGCTGAGGAAGTCAATCTATTAGAGGGATTCCATTCAGCTCCTGTAGGGCCCGGCAACCTCCTTGGGGCACGTCTAGCTCAGTGGAGGATCCTGAGACGCCTCTGCCTACTTGAAGGTCATATTGTCTGGGCCCAACCTGTGAGGGGGATCTTGCTTACCATGGTTTCTTTTTGGGATAAGCAAAAGGCTAGCAAGTTGTCGGGGGGGGGGGGGAAGGGTGTTGTTCTCAGGTCTGACTGACACCCTCTGCAGTTATCTTGAGTGACTTCAGCTATTGATGGAGAGAAGACCAAAGGGACATCTTCTTGTTCTTTTATTTAGAGATTTCTGTCATGAGGCACAAGTATTGCTAGTCCAGGTAGCCCTAAATGGGAAAAATGGTGACAAAAAGGAGGTAAAAAATAAGCATCAGAAAGGGACAAAAAGGGGAAAAAATTGGAGTCAGTTAACTAGCTTGATGTCATGGCTTTCTTCCAAGCCTGAACAAAAGACTTGCTGAAACTTTGATAGTTTTCCAGATTTCTTCTGATTAACCAAAGAGTTTCTAAGGATGAGTCATTGAAGAACATGTTCCTATTGCTTAGATTAAGAAAAGAAATGAATTCATTGGCAACATTCCTTTATGAAGATATCCTTTTGGTACATCTGTCTTGTTTATCACGACTCACCACTCCACAGTGTAAGTGGGAGGAGTTGAGGAGAAAACATCCTTGGGCTTTTAATATAATTTTTATTCCCCTTTGCTACTGGTATTGCAGGGACCTTGCTTTTCTTCAGACTGGGCCCTTTCTTAGCTAGACATGCCTAGAGACCTAGCATGATTCACCTGTTAGCTTGGCCATAATATTAAATTTGCACAAACATCAAGACAATGGGAGAGCAAATCAGGTATCATTGGTAACCAGAACCTATCAGGAAGGTTACCTTTGAACACATATGTTTGGGCACTTCCACTGAGTCTTTATTCTCCATCAGCATCTGGGAGGCCAAGAAAATATTTGGATTCACACAGATTTTAATGCAGGCATGCCCGAGGTTGTTCTTTTTTCAGAAAAATTGTCTGGAAAGGTGAGAAGTGGGAAATAGTAGACTCATTGCATAATGCTACATATTGGTTTTGCCCATCCAGTAACATCTGATAGAGTGAGCATGCTCTGGGTGGGTCCCATCTTTATAACAGTGTCCTCTAATGGACCCAGGAGGTGTGCCTTCTCTGTTGCAGCACCTGCCCTCTGGAGTAGTATGGCCTTGGAAGTGTACTTAACTTTGCCATCCTTTAAATGGGCCTTGAAGAGCTGGCTTTCCCCCCCAGGTGCTATAATGGGTAGAAGGGATAACTTTGAGGAACAGAAGGAAGAGCCACTACCAAGACAATACTTAGATAAAAGAAATCTAGGTCCAAAGCAGGAATGCAATTTGAGAACGCATCTCAGACTTGACCCTCCCTAGTCATTACAAGGATAAAGGGAGGGAAGGGGAAAGCACATTCAGACTTGCAAGATTCTGTTACAATAGCTTGAAAAAGAAGTAGTATTAGTCTGCATGACTTTGATTTCCTAGTATGGTCTACCTTGAAGAACTGACATCAATCTTACAACTCTTAATGCATTTCCCCCCTCCCTCCCTTCAACTTCATGAGAACTTAGAAGGGTCTTGTCCAAGACTCTTTTTCAAGTTTCAGTTCTGGCCCGAACTCCGATTTCTTTTATCTGGCCATTGTCTTGGTAGTGGCTATTCTTCCTGTTCCTCAAGGTAATTCCTTCTTCCCATTACAGGTGCTGAGGGAGGGTAGCATGTGACCTCTTGGTACAGTAATCTGCTCTTATTTGGATAACATTGAATTGCTTTTATTCTGTAGACCACCCAGAGTCTGTACGAGTTGGGCAGCTTCTAATTTTGATTCATAAACAAGCATTTTCTTCACACCATGCAAAATTTACACCTCTTTATTATATTTTCTTGTCCCATTTTCTGCCTTCCCTCCTCAAGCTATAGTTTTCAACATAATCACTTTTCTCTTATGGAAGTACTGTAAAAATCTAATGATAATGATAATGTGTTTGAAAGTGTAATCAAAGCAAAAAAACAGAAGCAGAAACAGGAGCAAAAAGGAAACAAAAAGAGATTAATAAGTTGTATGAAATTGATTAAGAATTCTCAAAACACTAAATTAGTGCTACATCTAAAGGTGATATTTTTAGCATTTAGCATTTCAAAGCCATTATGAAAATCAAATCAATATTCATGAATTAACAGAAGTAGCCTATATAATAAGTAGCATCAATCAGAATGAACAATTACTAAGAGTTTCTATCTAAGCTGAGAAAATCTATCCTTACTAATCAGGCAAGAGCTAATCTTTTAAAAAATGTATGTTAACAGAAAGCCAAATTTCAGATGCAATACAAGCTCTTATGTAGAGTTATAATCCATAAATGCTTTCCAAGTTATTAAATTCTGCATCAAACTTGTTTTTCAAATATTATTTTTTTACATTGACGCATACTCCCACAATTTGATCCACCGTTCTTCTAAAGAGGAATTCTGTGTAATTTCCAGTATGAAACAAAATATCCTGGCAGCTGTTATCATATACAAAGCCAGTTCTGTATACTTTATAATGCTCTAAGGTTTAGTGATGTTTAGCAAAAAAACAAAACAAAGCAAAAAAACAGTGGGCAGGAAAGAAAAATCAACCTTTTTGTTTCATTCTGTAATAAATCATCTTCCCAAGTGGTTGAACTTTGCAACATTTCCACCAAATATGAAAGAACTCAGAACAATTCAAACTCAGCTGTAAAATTCCTGATGTGCACTAGATGGCAGCAACATTAACATTTCCTCCATCTCCTTCCCACCCTCTAGTGGCTGTTGGATTTTTTTGCAGCCCAGATTTGCTAGCTAAATCCTTCATCAACTGATTGCTGTTTCTGAATGTTCTTCTAAAATTACGCTATCCTTGAAAGACTATCTGGGATTCTTTTGTGTTTGTGGAGATTGAAAATATGGATAAAGCCTTTTGTGGCATAACATCAGCCCTATAAGGTGGACCAGATTAAAAAACAGACATCATGCAGATGTAAAACTGTTAGGATATTCCCATGGGAAGAGATGCAACTCGCTTATTAGAACAGCTATAGTAACAGAATTTTGCAAGTCTGAATGTGCTTCTTTTCCCCTTCTTTTATTTTCATGAGAATTAGAGGTGGTGCCTGTCAGAGGTATTTTTGCAAAGCACTTTTTGGCCTGGGTTCAAGTTTTGTTCATCTGAGTGTTCCCTTGGTAGCAGATCTTCCCTCTGTCCTGCAAGGCCATCTTCTTTGTTTACTTCACATGAGCTGTACCACAAGTCCTTCCTAGCTTGTTAATGTGGTTGGGTCTGGTTTGTGCAGCACCATTTTCTGAAGAGGCCATCTCTTGATCCAGCTACCTTGGACAGCTCCTGAACAACTACCAACCTTCCTTTTTGGAGGAAGGTTCTAGAAAGGGTGCTAGGGCTTTCACTACAGAGGGTCCTAGAGGAAATGAAGTTTGGTTGTCCTGGTGAATGACCTTTGTTGGAACCTAGCTGCAGGGACCGCACCCACCCTGTTTCTGTTGGACCTCTCAGCAACACTCAATGTTGTCAACAATAGTATCCTTCCAGACCACTTGAAAAGACTGGGGATAGGAGGCACAGTTCTGCAGTGATTCTCCTCCTTCCTAGGTGGTTGGTTCCATCCCATGTGTATTGGGGAGTGCTCCAGCTTGGATGTGCAGAATGCCTACAGCACATGTGGAGCAGTGCAGTCTGGAAAGGCTTTCCTTAATGCTTAAGGCATTCCAGTCTTGCTATCTTTGGCACTCGCCAAAGGACTTCAGCCAGTGCTGTGGAAAAAAGTTCCTTTCTTCTTTGTCCTGTAGTTCAAGCTCTGCAGGAGGACATTGGGAGGGACTCTCATGTCACCTCCCTTTGCTTTTAGAAGGGAGGGGACCATGTTGCTTTCTGAAGTCCTTACTTGAAACTTCACCAGATCAGTACTCTATTAGAAGGTTTGCACAGCCCTCTTGTGTGGCACCAGCTGATCTCAGAGCACTTTTTCCCAATACTTATTTCAGATCTCCCAAACAGACTACCAATCCATAGGCATGAAACCTCAGTTTTCGGCAAAGCTTTTGCCAAAGAAATAATTCTTAATGGAAGCCAGAGGCATCTGCAAGAGGGCAAAGATAGATCAGAATGATGCAAGTCCCCCTCTTTCTATCTGCAACACAATGTTATATGCATATGCATGACTAAAAGGGGCAGAAACTGTGATGCTACGTGCTTTCATAATTTTGACAGAAGTAATGAGAGCTGTGGGTGCCATTGGCTAACATCATGGTGTATAATGCTCTCTGTTGTTTTTCAGTGAGTCTTTTGTATTCAATCACTCACAGCACTTTTTCTTTTCTTTTCTTTTCCTTTCTTTTTTTTGGCACTGGCCCAAGTTATTATTGTTCTTTTAAAAAGACTTTCTCATGTCAGAGCATCTTTTCCATATTGACTTTCTGGGGCCAGAGCTCACACAGTGGGAATGATTGCTGAGAAATGCGATAGGTACACAATTCATGTAAGAAGCTAGCTGGAAAACCATATTGATTTTATTGTTCCCCCTCTTGCAGTTTAAGCATCACATCTAAAGATTTGAACAGAAGACAACCTATCTTGGGGGAAATTTTGTCATTCTTGACATTGACCTTCAAGACCACTCTTGAGAATGCTTTGGTTGCATTTCTATCATGCATTTAACTTGGTTACTGATTAACTCATTTCTGGGGTTTATTCAGTACATTGATCTAGAAACTAGGCAAATGAATTGAATCCACACAGCATATCAATGAAGGTTAGCATGTTGTACAAAAGCTTCTGTTAGCTCTTCCTCTGACCTGGTTAAGTCTGTTGTATGAATGCAGCCTTTGACCTCCCTGAACAATAAGATTTTGCTTTATCTGTACAGGCTACCATACAGTACTGTAGGTTGGATCCAGAATGTCCCTTCTGCATATAGAACACTGCCTCATGCTTGTGGAAGCAACAGAGATCTAATGAAGGCAACCATTGAAGAAAGGAGTTAGGAATTGTCACTGATTCTCATTGGCATTTCAACCACCACCCACACTTTTCCATAATGGTCCTCTAGCCCTCCTGGGATTTTTTTTTAAGTTGTGAATCTTCAGGGAAAAGAGGAATCTGAAAATTTTCTTCCTTGTTCCTCCCACTGAAACATCTCATGAGTCAAATTCTGCTGATGACAGCCCTAAATTAAATTCAGACTGAGATTCCATTTTCTATGGAATGTCTCCTTTGGACTTGGTTTCTTAATGCTGGTTTTATTTCTATTGAAATAGGTGAAACTAGTTCTCAGAAGCTAAACATGACCAGCCATGGTTGGTACTTGGATGGGGGAATGACCGGAAATTCCAGGGTTGTAGGCTAGATTGGGGGGGGGGGGGAGCAAAGCTGCAACATAGACATATATTCCTAACCATGAAAACACCAAAACTATGAAACATGTGTTGTGGTATCACAATGTAGGCTCTATCTTTTAGTCACAACATTGCACCAAAGTACGTAAGAGGCGGAGATGTTGTGTTGTGATGCTGAAATTGCATGTTGTGGCACTTGCATTCTCCTGCAGTAGTAATAATAATTTATTATGTATCAATCCTTAAGGCCTCTGGCTTAACTTTGTGAGCTGAAGCTCTCTGGTGAGCACTCTGCTTGGAATATCTTCTGAAATTTTGACGGTTCTAAGTTGTGACTGCAATTTTAGTTGAATGAAGAAGCTAATCCTACATAATTTCTTACCAAGAAATTCCTCCTCTCAAGATCATCCAAAACTTTCAGTTCCCCAAAAAGTTTCTTTTTTTAAAAAAAATACAGATTTGTTCTCACTCTATTATTTCCCCCTGACAGTTTGACAGTTATAAGATGGTTTGCTGTGCCTGGTTGTCATTTACTGAGTGTACAAATTTCCCATCCTTAAATTAATAACCAATTTTTGGAAGCTTAAGTGTTTTTCAGCCTATTACCCTACTCTTGGGAGTCACCCCAGTGTTAAAAGCAAGCCATGAGAACTGCAGAGAGGAGAAAATGAAGAAATCAATGGTCCTAAGGGAAATGACACAATCCCAGAACTGTTTCTACATCTTAACCAAAAACTATGTACTAGCTGATGGGACATCACTTCCCAGCATTGGAAGAGGTGGTTGCATCTCAGCCTGTGCAAAATGGCTTAGAATGGCTTTGACAAAGACATCAAAGTCAACATGAAGGAAACATCTCTTTGTCAAAGCAAAGAAAGGATACAATTTGCCTTGGATGAAAGAGTTCATGTTGCTTGAAGTTGTCCAGCTTGGAAGACTTTGAGGGACAGCAAAGCAAAGCATAATTTTTCTCCATGGCTGATTTCAATTCCAGTGGGGTTCTCTCTTTAATCCCTCCTCTCGTTTCCAATATATGAACTAGAGAAAAGATTTGTATTAGTGATTTCAAGTCTTGATACAGATATTTATCCTCAGTAAGATACCCCATGGGAGAAAAGGCATCAGGCTTTATCTTGAAGGAGAACAGGCAGCTATACCTTGAAGTTCAGCTTCCAAGTGTCGATCTCAAGAAAAACTGCCATGTTTTTAGAACAAACCCTGTAGCCCACCAAGACAAATCCACCCTGTCCCAATTCTACCCACTCAGTTCTTGAGTCCACAGATGCAACCCTGTGGTTTTCTTGGCAAGCTTCATGGAAATGGATTCTCACTGCCTCCTTCCAAGGTATTTTCCACTTCCCAGTCTGACCTATAGCCTATATTTTTTGGTGGTCTCCTATTATTAACAGCTCTGGCCCCATTTAACTTTTGTGAGATTGGCCAAGACCAGCCACGTGTTTCTACCTGCTGAAGGACGTCTAAAAAAGTAGGTCCTTGAAAAACTTGGAGGAGAGGATGGCAGGCCACATGTAAGAAATTTGCTTTGATTCTAAGAGGTCATAGGTGGAAACCCAGTGCTACACTTTAAGGGAGTGGGTGATGTAAAAGACTTTTCTTTCAGACTCTCAGGCAGTGTTTCTCAATCCTGACAACTTTAAGATATGTGAATTTCAACTCACAGAATTCTGGGAGTTGAAGTCCACATATGTTAAAATTGCTAAGGTTGAGAAATGCTGATCTGGGGAATCCTTGCAAGTTTGGGCTAAGAGGCAAGTAATCTCGGCTCATAGAAGAGAGCTTCCTATATTTCTTGTTTGCGTGCTATATATAGCTCAGCAGCTATTTCTATAGTGCAATGGTTCTACTCAGAAGTAAGCCTCATATGTTTTAATAGGGCCAATTCATTCTCAGGAAAGGGTAAATGCAACGACAGCTTTTAGATGCCATTTTTTCCCCCTACAGCCATATATCCATATCCCACTAAATCATGATTTGCTTGAACAGGTTTATTCAATCAATTGCAATTAACTGGGTTGATATTACATAATTGCCTCAAAGTAGGCAAATCACCCAGGCTGGATTCATTAATCACACTAAGATTAAATATGCTTTCTTTGTTGATCGTTTGGCCTGCTGTGTGAACCCGATCAGTTCTGATTTATCCACAAACCTTGGTTTAGCAAACCATGGTTTAAAATAATTTGTGATTCCAGTGACTGGATCTTTCTTTCAGCAGGAGAAGCATATTGTGATATGCTTAGTGCATCACTGGGTGGGTGGGTGCGAGCAAAAGTATCTCACCCACAGCTGATGTCTCTAAACATGCTATCTGGGGAATTCTGGGAGATGAAGTCCGCACGTCTTAAAGTTGCCAGTGTTGAGAAACACTGCTCTAAACCGTGGCACACTTATTTAATAAGATCAGCCCCTTGGTAGGACATTGTTCTCCCATTTCCCTCAGCTCTCATTTCTACCCTGATGGTGGACTTTATTTTCATCTGGCCTTCAACAAACCTGTCTATCTTACCACGAGGACTCAGGGAGACGGGCAGTGAAAAGAAGTTAAGGCAGGGTGGGTTGAATGGGAAAAGCATTTGAAAGCAATTGCATTTTTCTTGTAAATGTAGAACTGGGAATTGGTGATGAGAAAAAAACCTGAGATGAGGAAGCTGAAACCAAGATAACACAACAGATGTGAGCACAGATGTTTTAAAGCAAAGGCTGCCTTCTGGGAATCTACTCAAAGTCCTTAAAGAATGGGATTTATTCTGTGAATTCATACAAAAAAGGGGAAGACTTACTTTGAGAAAGTGCCTTTGTCTCCTGTGCCTCGTTAGGACAGGCAAGGTCTCAATCAGTGAAGAGCTGAGCTCAAGCAAGCTCAATCGGTCTCAGCTTTCAGTGTCTTTATTTCATTTTTATCTTCCTACCCTCCCACCAACTCCTGCCCAGATGCTATTAATGTGCAAATAAGCAAGAACTGAGGGTTTGGATTCTTTATGCAATGGACGGTTTGGTCACAAGAAGTTTCTCTTCTGCAGCAGCATTTTTCTGCTCACTGCTGCATCATGCGTTACATGGAATAGAGGAATCTTGATACAGCTGTAGACACAAGCATGCTTTATTTCTGCAGGTTTTATGAACGCACATGCACGAATACGTTGGGGGAGATGAATGGCAGAGAGAAACAATCAGGATTAAAAGCTACCTGGAATCTATACAAGTCTGGAAATGAAAAAGCAGGATCATGGAGAATTCCTGATGGACCTGATCCCTTTCAGATGCAAGACCAAGTAAATTATCAGTAGCAGGACTTGTAGAGGTGGTCTTGCCTCTTCTTCTGCCAGATGATGGCATTGAAGCTACCAGCTTGGCTGGCTTCAAAAAAAAGTTGGGCTGATTCATGGGGATCAAGAGCTATTAGCCTTGATGGCAGTGGGGCTGCCTCTGAAGGCCACCTGCTGGGAGACTGGTGGGCTTCTGTGGGCAGGTAGTTGGCCACTGTGAGAACAGGCTGCTGGACTAGATGGGCCAGGGGTCCGTTCCAGCAGAACACTGCTTATGTCCTTATGTACTCACACGTAACTCCTTTTTTGTCACCAAGAAATGAACAGAGGAAGTTTCTGTAAGCAAAAGCATTTCCGTGTCCTGATTCTCAGTTGCTCCCCAGTAATTTGCATTATGCTTCTGTGATGCGACTAAATGTGAGTGGCTAGTAAGTTGCTTATGAATGAATCAGAATGCTAGGCCTTACTTTTGATCAATTATTTTGGCAATCTATGAAGTTACTCCTGACTTTCAAACACTGGAAGAAAGTATGTCATGGACTGTGTCTGCAGGATGGAGACGCCTGTTACTGTAATATGGATGCATCTGTGTGTGTTGTTTTTGTTGTTGTTTTTTTCATTTAAAGCAACCCCCAATAACTTTTCTAAAATGGAAAAATAGGCACTAAGGGTTATTGCTTGTAAGTGACCCACATCGACTGAATTCTCAATTGTTTCTTTAATAAAGAAGATTGCATTATTAAGAGCTGATCGGAGAGTGGCTTCTGTAGAAAAACAAGGATGGAGAAAAATGTTCTCTCCCTCCCTCCCCAACTTATTATGCATTTATGCATAATAGAGAATCAACTTTCACTGTCATTGGGTGAAAGCTCGCTCTTCTCCCTCTTCCTCTCCCCCCACCTCTGAGAGTTGATATGTTTTCTACAATTTATTTTGAACTATTTCTTTCTTCAATTTATATTGAAAATGATGAATTAATAAAACACAGCAGTCTGGGGATCGAGCACAGACCTCATACAAATAAATCGGGTCATATTCCATCCTGGCCCAGGGCCTTAGGGAAGAGCCAGGTCTTCAGAGTCCTTTTAAAGGTTGGCAGAGTCAGGGCCATCTGAATTTGTTGCTCCACAGGGTAGGGATGGTGGCAGAGAAGGCACATATCCTGGGTCTCATCAGATGACACTGTTTAATTGATGGGACTTAAAGCATGCCCATTATGCTGGATCTTGTAGGACAGGCAGAGATGACTGGAGACAGACAGTTCTGCAAATATCCAACTCCTGTGCCATGAATGGCTTTAAAAGTGACTGCCAACAGTTTGAATTGCACCTGGAAGTCCACGGGTAACCAGTGCAGCCCACCTAGCAGTGGTATTTCCTGGGTGAACCAAGAAATGGCCATAAGTATGTATTCTAGACCAAATGTAGCTTCGAAGTGATCTTCAGTGGCAGCCCCATGTAATCACAATCACCATAGTCCATATGAGAGGTATCTGAGGTGTGAATTACTGTGAGTAAGAATCCCTCACATCTAGAAACATGCGCAATTGGTGTACAAGCTGAATTTGCGCAAAGATGTAGTGTTAAGATTTTTCTTCCTCTATAAAAAAGATTTGTCTTTTTTTTTCCCCCCTTCTGCATTACTTAGAATTTCTTTCATGTTCCTCTTGGTGGGGTTTTTGAGCTGACTTGGCTTCTGGAGGTGGCCTTCCAGAATCACTCTGAGGCCCTCTGTCTACTTTCAAAACTGAAGAAAGACCTATGGAAGGTGTTCCTACTGGATGTCTTCTTTTAGATTTTAGCTCAGAAGATTGCAGACTGATGGCCAGGGAGAGTTGGACTGTAGAAGACAGGACAGTTGCATGTACCCCTTAGACATCTAGTACTTACCAAACAGCATACCCCATTCTGGAGACTTTCACTGACATTCTCTTTTCCTCTGAAAGAAATTTCAGGAGTGAATTCTCCTTCATCAAACTGAATTCAGAAGTGGTGGTGGGGGAGGAGGAGAACGTTTGTGTAAAGATTGGCCACATTCAGCTAAAACACTTGAGGATGTTCATTTGACACCAGAATCTTTATTTGCTGTTCAATTTTGCTTGACTGATAACTGACAGAACTGTGTGAACAATGGAAACGGCCACTTGCTTTGACCCAAGTCCCCAAGAGGATTGCTCAAAGCCTAGCAACATATCTTTCCAAAACTATTAAATAATAGTAAAAGTTGGAAAAGTTGCCGAAGTTACGCTCTACTAACATTAAACCCACTGAGGCATCTTAGCGTCAGTCTTCTGTGACTCAGGGCCCACCAAAGACGGGACCTTTCTAACAGTCAGCTGAGGCTTCTTTGATTTATTTATTCATGATTTATTTTATTTGCAGTCTGGGTAAACCGCTGTACTCAGTTGGATTCCTGGTGGTTTCCACCTCAGGTATACAACAATTAAAAACAATGAATCAATAAACAATTAAACAATCTGTTGAAGAATTTTAAAAAGCGTTAGAAATCACAATGTAAATAACAGCGACCTCCTCAAATGTCCAATGTAATGGTGACAACCATGTCTCAAAAGATCTGTTAAGTAATACCATTTTAAACTATTTCCTACAGACAGGCTAGGATGGTGTCTAGCAAACCTGTAGAGCAGTGTTTCTCACCCTTGGCAACTTTAAGACAGGTGGACTTCAATTCCCACAGCTGGCTGGGGAATTCTGGGAGTTGAAATCCACCTGTCTGAAAGTTGCAAAGGGTGAGAAACACTGCTCTAAAGGGAAGTTATTCCAGAGACTAGGGGCTGCAACTAAGAAACCCTAACTCTGGATTTCTTGTCTTCCACTGATCTCAGAAAAAGGAGGAACTTAAACATCCCTTTTCATGCCTAAGGGATGCTTAAGGAATAGTCTTTCTAAAGGAGATAGTCCTGAAGATATATGGGAGCCTAAAGCTTTATAGTTAAAACCTGAACTCTGTATTGTCTTCAGAAGCTTATTGGAAGCCAACACAGCCATAACTCATTGGTGTTGTGTGGCTAAGGTATCAATCGCTTGTCAAGTGGTGAGTCAGTGTGTTTTCCACCAGTTGTAGCTTCCACTAGGGGCTTCCCTATGGGAGTAAGGCAGGTCAGCTCACACTAGTTGAATTCATGCAACACACTAGCCTAAGCAAAAGTGGAGTACGGTAGTTTGTCATTCAGTGTGTTGTGGGAACTCAGCCATTATTCTAGCAGGTTGTGTGAACTAGGCTATAATTTAAGCCATGCTGTGGTTTATTTGGGGGGAGGGGGTGCACAGGATTTTATGTGAATACAGCAAATTTGTTTTGCTAATCTGGGTTTAGCATGTATGGCAACAGTGGAGTGAGTTGGAGTTGGCACAGGCCTATGTCCTGATGGAAACTTCTGAGCGGAGATAGAACTAGTTACAGGTGGTCCTCATTTATTGACCACTCATTCAGTGACCATTCAAACTTACAATGGCACTGAATAAGTTGTACTTATGGTTGCTGCAGCATCCTGCGATTGCGTGATTGTGATTTGCGATCTTCCCTGCTGGCTTCTCACAAGCAAAGGGGAAGCCAGCAGGAAGTCAGAAATTGTGGTCATGTGAAGTCCTCACTTAATGACCCATGTGGTCCTCATTTAATGATGGCAGCTGGGACTGCCGGAACTACCTTTGCTAAGCAATCATGTCGCTTAACAATGGAGTTTCTGGTCCCAATTAGTGTCATTAAACGAGGGCTACTTTATTATTATAACCACCGTCTTGACTTTTTTGTTCCCATCCCTGTGGACGCTCCTAGTTTTGTGACAATGGACGGATTTCCAGACAGGAGTCTCAAATACTCCTCACCATGTATGCTTTAGAGCAAGAGAGAAAAGAAAAAAATCAGAAAAATCTTTCCCCATTATTCGCAATATGTTCGTTCTCGAGCCAGCTATGAGTGGGTGAGCTGGACGAAGTGAGGCAGCTGAAATAGGAGCTGAAAAAAGAAACAATATGGAGAACACTTGTTTTCTAAAATCTGGAAATCTTACACCCTGCAGACACAAATCTCTGCATAGAAGCTCAGCCTGTTCATCACCAGCCAGATGGCGGTGGGCTTGAAAGTGCAGAGAGCAGATTAATTTTAAAAGCGATCAAGTCTGAAAGGTTTGGAACACATTAGCAGCAGGTCATGCTCTGTCTTAATGGTGCCAAAAATGGATTTCTTCAAATCCAAGCTCTTAGTTTGACACAAGAAAGGAGGCAAATATCTACATGTGCTTTAGTACTTCAGTGTATTCTATAGTGATCCCAGTTAAAGTTGGGAGTTGATCAGGGTTCTCCTCGGATCTCCTTTGTGCAGTAATAGAACTCTAAGGACTTTTAATGTTTTAGTTACAGTATTAGGACTGGGCAGAGCTCATCCAACTGGACAATTTCCTTCCTTCACACGGTTTTAAGGCTGGGTAAATTCTTAAGGCTTTTATCCTAAAGCTACATCTATCTCTGTGGAAGGTAGACCATCAGAACCCTGAACTTAGGTTTGCTCATTATTTTAATCTAGACTGCCTTGTTATAAACAATTATTTGTTTCCATTATCCTGTGTGTTATAATGCAGTGTTTCTCAGCCTTGGCAACTTTCAGATGTGTGGACTTCAACTCCCAGAATTCCCCAGCCAGCCTTGCTGAAGTACACATCTGAAAGTTGCCAAGGTTGAAAAACACTGTTGTAATGGGAGCCTTATACAATTCTATGAATTGTCTTCCCAAAATGCACACATGGACACATGGACCCACACACACACAAAGTAAGGCATAGGGAAACCTCTCCCCAGTCCTTGCATTTTTCCCTTTCAAGCCTGAGTGTCATATTCAGACAATAAAGTCACCCAAAGCTCTTTTGCGCAATTAAATGGAAGCATTATTCTGCAAAACGTAGCTGGAGTACCATTGTACTAACCAGCTGAAGCAACTAAAAGGGAACAAGTAAAATAAGGTATAAGGAGTACCGATCTTGAATCCCAAAATAGTCCCAAAGTTGTAGGCTGAATAGCTAGATGGTCAGGCAAACCTCACCCATCAAGAGAAGATGCAGCTGAGGAGTGAAGATCCACAAAATTGGGGTAATCAGAGGGTGGCCACGTATCTGAAGTACAGAAATGATGGAAGCCCTCTGGTGCGATGCAAAACCAACACCTCTAATGACATTTGTTTTATTTTGGCTATGGTCTTGTGGGCTTCATAACAGTTGTATGGAAGTGTGTTTTATTTATGTGCTTATTTATTATATTGTTATACCACCCTATTTCCCAAGGATTCATCATGTAGTATAGTTAAAAATCAGTACACATGACCATAATTTAATATACTGACATAATGCATTCCCCAATAAATCATAGCAAATCATATAACAACAACAATATTGAAACAGAATAGGCATTCAGTGAGCTGATGTCAACCCTGCAAAAGCTGTTTGGAAAGTTAATCAAGCATTCCAGAGTGAAGAGGCAGTTAGATCTCTGATGCGAGGCTGTTGCAAAGGGTAGGTGTTGTCACAGAAACACGCCCATGTCTCCAAAACCAACAGGGAAAGAACCTGCACCATAAACATTAGAGATGAGTGCACTGGACAGGGGGTTGCATTTGAAGCAGACAGCCCTGCACGTAGCTGGGTAGCCACATAGAGCTTTTAGCTCAATATCAGCCCTTGCACTGCTCACAACAGAGGTGTTATATGTTTGCAGTGGCTCTCACCCATGGACTTTTTAAAGCAGCTACCTCTTTCCTTGGGATTTGTTTGCAAAATGTACTTTCGAGGACCTGGGCCCCTCTGCTTCGAGCCTAAGTCCCCAAAACTACATGTTGCAGACAAATTCAAAGACTTCACAAAACATAAAGAAGCAACCTGGAAGTTTGGTGTGGCCTCTTGAAAAGTGTGTGTGTGTGCTTTGGAAGGGCACTTTTCTTGAAACATTATTGAAGCAAAGTTCTCCTTCAAAGCTTTGCATAGCTCTAATTAAAGATACACATACGATTGTTCATATCTGGGATTTGTTCAGAGATGAATATTTTACAGAGGCAAAACACTCCAAACACCACAAAGCCAGTTATACTGAGATTCCGGAAACCACAGCAGAGTTTAAGATTGGAAGGCTTGCTCCAGAATTCCTATAGAAAAGCACAAGGTAGTAGATAAACTACTAATTTTGCTAGGTGGATGTAGTAAGTAAGGAAGATGACTTTGACAGAAACATGCAGGAACAAAAGCAAAAGGAGCTGAAGCATTTGTTAAGACCTGAACTATGAGATAACATTCAGAAGTGGCTCAGGTACAGCGCAGGACTTGCAAGATTTTGTTATTTTTTATTAAAGTCAATCTCAGTAAAAGTAGTTTTAGCCTTCCTCTGGAGTCAATGTCCTAGTCTGGTCTACCTAATGGGGCCGACACTGGACCTTGTGCAAAAATAGGGGTACTTGATCTGAATTGCAAAAATCAGAATCATTAGAGGGTGGTTGGCTTTCTTTATATTCATGGTGCCATGAAACCCAGTTTGGTGTAGTGGTTAAGGCACCTGGCCATGAGTTCCAGTCCCACCTTAGGCACAAAGCCAGTTAGGTGACCTTGGGCCAGTCCCCCTCTCTCAGCCCTAGGAAGGAGGAGGCCAGGGCAAACCACTTCTGAAATCTTGCCAAGAAAACTGCAGGGACTTGTCCAGGCAGTCGCCAGGAGTCAACACTGATTTGAAGGCACCAAATAAATAAATAAATAAAGGTGCCATCTCATCTTTACCTGAGATTTGCAATCTTCATAAAATGGATATTTGGACTGCAGGCCACAGTTTTATCATTCAACTTGCAGTCAACAGATTGTTATAAACCACACTGTCTCTGAACTTTGTAGGTAATTTGGACTTTTCCATTGCCTGTTGCCTGATCCTAGGGAAAAACCACTGAACTGAATGCCACATGCTCACCAACTACGTGGCAGTGGGTTAGTTTGCTTAATAGAATTAATTTGGGTCAAGCCTGGAAAGCCCTTTTGTATCAACTTCAGAAACTCCTTCAAATTTAGCTTCCACTATTTCTAAGTTTGCTGCAGAATCCTTACATTATCGCTCTCCCCACCCCAAGATTTCATCTTGTCAGCATTTTTAAAAATACAAACCACCTACTGTAGCTTTGTCACTTAGCTCCAGTTGGAAATGTAGGCTGGTTAAAATGTCACTCTTCTATTGTTTGGGAGATGTGCAGAAATACAATCTAGGGAAGGAATGCTACCAGCATGGAAAATGCCCTATTTATTTGAAAAGTACTTAATAGAGGAGGGAGGGCTAATGAGAACTTTACAGCCAGAGATTTCAGAACTTGTAGATGAGATGCTACAAGCCTTAAATTAAAATGAAAATAATTGTCACCTGGAGCTGCTTCACTTTGTCTGGATGTAGACACACACACTGTGGCACTGGAGACAGTTGAATAGGTGGCTGAGACCAATTAACAAGAAGTTCAATTGCTGCTTTGGACCAGGGATGTTGATTAGGTAAAAAAAAAAAAAAAAGCAAGATAGCAATCGTTAAAAAGTAATTTAAACAGTCTCAGAGATAGGCCCTTGGTGGAAAAAAGATGATGTTAAATGAGAAATCTGTCTCTTTCTCAACATAAAACAACCAGCAGTGACATCTAATAATGAGATTATTACTTTTTCAGTTGTATCGTTCATTGTCCATTCTTTTTATGGAAACATTTATATTTTTGTAATCTTTGCAGTTGTTATGCGTAACATGCAGGGCTCCTGTCACCCAACAAGTAGACCCATGTTTCTGTTGAATGCACTTTTTTCCCAAAAATTCAGCTCAGAAGAAGGAAGGGGAAGAATTATGATCTTGAGAACTCTTGTGCTACAATGGCTAAGGTTCTGGGTTAGGATCAGAGAGGATAGGTCCACCTCCATCCTTGGGGCACTCTGGACCAGTAATTGGCGATACTGACAACAGACTGATCCTTAATCAGGTAAAGATTTGATAGATTGAGGCTGCCAGACCGAGGCTGTAAAACTCCACGCGACCAGTAGATGGCATCAGAGTGATTTAGAAAACTCTAGTTCTCTTCCTGATTTTAGCAGTCCAAACCTGGAAGCCCTACGATAGGTCTACACTGAAGCCTAAATGGGTGTTTTGTTAGCTTAGTTACTTCTTATGATTTAATGTGTAATTAAATTAAATTAAACTAAATGTGATTAAATGTGTAACCCAACTCTCTTGGTTAGTTAGTGGTTTAACATATTGTACCAACCCAGAAAATGGGTTAACTCAGCAATCAGATGAAACCTGTCGTGTGAATGCAGATAATGTGTCTAAATCTAACTTACACAACAATGTAAGTAATGTGTGGAAGTAAACAATGGAAGAGCAAGCACTAGGAATCCTACCTTGGTTTGCTAGAGGTTCTAAGCAGAGGGCTGAAGTAGATCAGAAAACTATGATGTTGATTCTGGTTGTGAAGGTTTTGATAACCTTAGTTGGTCGCCAACTTTCAGCCTAATGTGCATTGCTGGGTTCTTGCAAAGATAACATAAGCAAAAAGGGTCATACTCCTCATTCTTTGGGAGAATTCATATAAATTTAACGAATGAATGTATACATCTAGAAGGGTGAATTGAATATGTCTTACTGTTTTCTTTGTATTTACTTGTATACTTGTATCGATTTTATACTTTTGATATGGTCAGATGGCCAAATCTATTCTATTCTATTCTATTCTATTCTATTCTATTCTATTCTATTCTATTCTATTCTATTCTATTCAAGGAAGGGTGGAGAACAGAAGGAACTCCAGAGAAATTGCTCTGGAGAAACCAAGAGTGTGACCAAGTTAGCGAGAATTTTGTGACATGGACTGAATAGAAATATTCTATGATTTAAAACTGAGGGACTTATTTGGGGGCGGGGGGAGAAATATTATACCTCATGGAATCATCCTTGCCTGGAAACATGGGGAGGGGGGGATTCCAGAGATTGTTGAACAATGTCTTCTAGCAGCCCCAACCAATATAAGGAATGATAAGAGAAGTTGGACATTTTATTTCACTAACATCTAAAGCACCTTATTTTCCTCCTCACCTCTGATCTACTGGGAAAAAAATATGGGATATTCATTACCCCTCTGCTCTCAGAAGGTAAAAGAGACATGGAAATGCATCTTGAGTTTCTTAGGAGGGGTGGAATAGAGAAGCAGATGGCAAATCGAACATCAAGGGAAGAGCAGGGATGGAAAGGATCAAGAAGTCCCCACTTCACTCAGAGCCACTTTCAACTGCTTTCATGGAGAGGAATCAAGACCTACGGGTAAAGTACTTGATTTGGTCTTCATTCTTTCAATATAAGCTTCTTTTCTCCTTCCTTCCTTCCTTCCTTCCTTCCTTCCTTCCTTCCTTCCTTCCTTCCTTCCTTCCTTCCTTCCTTCCTTCCTTCCTTCCTTCCTTCCTTCCTTCCTTCCCATAATCAGCTCAGTTACTACATTTGCGGTTAATTGCTGTCATGTATGATACAGTTGTGTGCTTCAACTCAAAAAGAGTTCTATTTGCTCAAAATACACCTATACACACTGCTCCATAATAGCATTAATTTATTGATAAATGGCACTTCCCAGCATTATGTAAGATCGATACCATTAAAGGACCATTGCAATTTAATTTTTTTTCACTGGGAGGGCAGCCAAAGATTGACAGATCAGCCAGTTTCTTGTCCATAACTGGTTTGTATGTTTTCATTCATAAGTCTTTCTGTATTAATCTGCAATTTTAAAAAAATGTATGTGAATAAATTGCATTTAAATTCCCCCCAATTCACATTTTAATTTTCAATATTCAACATGCACATTAATTTATGGTGCTTGTAGATCTGTAACAACCCTTAATACAAACCTTGTTATCTGAAGGTGGCTGAATCGAATCACCCCTGCAAATTAACTTGTCAGATTGGGTTGATACGTCCAACTGTAACAGGGGCCCTTCCAATCGATTTAAACATTCAATGGATTTGTGTTCATGTCTGCACACACATTTACATTGAATTGAACTGATGAATTAAATCGCAAATTCAAATAGACTCAAGTCACTGAATAGTAAATTCAGAACAGACCAACTGATTTACACAATGTTGCCTCTTGACTGCCTAATTATTTTGGCACAGCGTATCAGTCAGTTACATGGACATATGTGCATATACTCCAACATAAAATATCCAATATTTCTTCTCAAGATACACATTTCCAAACTTTTTAATCCCAGGAGGGTCTGCGTGGGGGTCAAAAAAGATGGCACAGACCTATCTAAAAATGGGGAGGGGCTGCAATTGCATGGTTGTAACTGCCCCCCTGATGTAAGATCGATACCATTAAAGGACCATTGCAATTTAATTTTTTTTCACTGGGAGGGCAGCCATAGATTGACAGATCAGCCAGTTTCTTGTCCATAACTGGTTTGTATGTTTTCATTCATAAGTCTTTCTGTATTAATCTGCAATTTTAACATCAGTGGATGTCCTTGTTTGATCCTAAAATAATACCTTTTTATTTATATTTTTCTGGTTCAAGACCTGCATTGCTACCTTTGGAAAATCTGAACAACTGTATCCCACTCTACATATGAACCCAGGAAATAGATCTGTTTATTTTGCTACAGAATGAAAACTAAACACATTTCTCAAGGACTATGGAAGCGAACAGCTAGCAAGAGCTGGAAGAAAGTCTGTTCCATTAAATGTGCTCAGCCTTCGTTCTTTTGCACCCGCTAGAAATATGACACCTGCAAACTTTTAACAAATTTTTGCTCCTGGTTTCTCTTCCCAATAACTGAGGGAGTTTATTTAATCCTCTTTTTTTTTCTTTTTCTCATTAGGGTAAAAATAACATTTTGAATTCCTGTCAGATTTAATTACAAGCTTTGGTTTCCCGCCTCCAGATTTGCCCTGCTCCTCCTGCATTGTACTGGAGTCTAGGTTGAACCACATGTCATGTTTTTCTTTGGGCAAATCTATCCTCCTCCTGGCATGATTTTTTTATTGTCAGAAATTGCACGGATTTTTTCTTTTTGATAGCTCGTGGTTGGCTAGAATTATAATATCAGATTATTTTAGTAACTTTGTTGTTGGACGTTCTTCAACAGCCATCCTGAGTACAACCCATTTTATCATCACCATGACTTATATCATATTTCCCAACCTTGGGAACTTTAAGATGTGTGGACGTCAACTCCTGGAATTCCCAGCCAGCACACTGACTGGGGAATTCTGGGAGTTGAAGTCCACACATCTTAAAGTTCCCAAGGTTGGGAAACACTGACTTATATGATGCCTCATTTCTTAAACTTCCAGTGCCAAATACTTAAAAGACAGGGCCCACACCAACCATGGTATGTGTCACTTAAGAAGTCCATTTTGTGACCAGCTCATCTGCTGGTCACTTCACAAACACATCTATTTTGTCTTCTTGGCAACAGTATGCCTTCTGGATGTTATTTCAACTTCCCAGTCTACTTTCAAGCCCTACTTTCTTATGGTCTTGTACCCAGATGAGAACCAGGTTTGTTCCTGCTTAGCTTTTCTTTTTTGATGATCAGCCAATGTTGGCTTGATCACCTTTTGTGACCTATTTTTCTCAGGTCAGAAGGAGCATCATCCTTTCTTTTTGCCAGAATCCTAAGAGGAATAATAAGTACCCAAATTCCATCGATATTAACATACATTAGCCTTTACCATATAGCAGAGATTTCCAGCATTTTTGGCCTAGGGGGCACCTTTGGAATTTTGAGAACAAATTGTGGATTGCTTACAAAGTAGTTGCACCATTTCAGGAACAGAATGTTCCTCAGAAATCCAGAACATTCCATTCCTTGTTTAGAACACACTGATTTGGCTGTCCTGTGAGTGGTCTGGTATTTTTTTGGGAAGTTAATCTGGCAGTGGTCCCAGGTTTTGCTTCCAGTCCAGAACATTAACTCCTCAAAACCTGGCAGAACCATGTTTGCTGAAGTTCCTGAATTCCATTTACTTGCATTCAGATGTAGAAGAACACTTATATAGCTCTAAAGAAGAAAAGGTATGATGGAAAATAGGAAATATTGTTGGAAACCCTAACTGGTTTGAAATATCCATCCAAAACCAGGTCCTTAACTAAAGAAAAGACTCTCTCAAATTAAGGTGAATTTGACCTCTTTTGACTTCATGATATGGAAACAGTACCCCATTGCCTTCTGAGATTCTTTTCTTTTTAAATTACCAGCCTAGCCCAGAAGCCCTTCTCTTTCTTGGTACTCAACTTCTGTCCCATTCAACTTCTAACCAGGCCTGACTGTGCTTAGCTTCCAAGATCAAACAGGGTCAAACAACAGATGTTGTTCCTTTCTAAGGTGTAACAATTTCCTGCTCTTTCTTTAAGGTTGCTCTAAGCCATTTAAGAATCTTCTTCTTAAAACAGCAAGAAAGTAAGCCACACACTTTCAGAGTTTTAAAAACAGTAGAGAAATGTGAGCTTTTCTTTGGCATCCAACATTTATGAAATTAGGAGACTTCAAGAGCGTCAGATAGCTAGTCATAATTAAGAGCGTTACACTCCTGTCCTCCCTGCCTCTCTAGGATGAAAGCATCACCATTTCTCTTTTGGTGAAGGCTTGTCAAGCATTGTGGGTTCACTTGAAATGGCAAAGTTCCAGGAAGTTCATTGTCACAGACATTACATGGCTGGAGAAGCGTCTCTGTCAAAATATCTAGCAGTTAAATATCTTTCCCTGTCCTCAACTGTGAACCTATTGATTTTATCTTGTATGACATTTCTGGATTTTTATTTTTGCATCAGATCTCTGCCAAATTTTCCACTGTTTTCAACCTACTCACTTACTACAGTGCTATTGGATCTGGAAACTTTTATAGCGCACCTCTGTTCTTTTCTTTTTCCACTGGAAGAAGATACATCCCGGCAGCCTTAAAACCTGGACTGTGCATTTGACTGTTGAGACCCAATTTGAATTAGAAATGGATTTTTGAACTAGTTTAAAATGAACATAGAACCACTGGACTGTGCTAAACCCTAACAGAAGAGAATATCTGTAACTTAGGGTTGAACTCTGGAGTCCTGGGTGCTCTCTGAGCTTGGTGGTTTGCTTGCAGACATTTCATGACCCAACTAGGTTACATCATCAGGTGCTGATGATGATATGACCTAGTTGGGTAATGAAAGATCTGCAAGCAAACCATCAAGCTCAGAGAACACCAACAATTCTACAGTGTTAAACCATTTTCTATATTCCTTTGGTTAAAGATCTTAGATGAAGATGAAATAAAGAGTGAAGAGGTTTCACACCTCAGCGCTGGTGTTTGTAGATGTTAAGATGTTGAACTAGGATGGATTCAAGACTCAGCCACAGAAGATCATTGGACACTTTACAACCTGGGGGGGGGGGCGTATCTTCCTGTATCATGTCCTCATTGCCCTTAAATATCCATTTGATTTTCTTGGCATTATACTGAAATGAGTTTCCATTTCTTTCTCCAGTGGATCAAATACAGCCTAATGTCATAGGGGACCCTTTTGGGGGTGCACATAGCCAAAGCTATGGCTTACTGTCATTGCAATATTCAGACCCTTTTCCCAGTACAAGGTTGAAAACTCCATGAGGAGGTAATATTCCATGTAAGAGAACAGGCTGTACTCCCCCAGTAAATCTTCCTATGGTTTAATGTGACATGTTCATTTACACAATAGATTAAGAAAGTTTCCCCATTGTGGAAACTTCTAGATGTGTGGATTTCAGCTCCCAGGATTTCTCAGCCAGCATGGCCATTGCTGACGATTCTGGAAACTGAAGTCCAAACTCTAAAAGTTGCCCATGATGGGGAAACTATAGAAATAAGACACAGCTCGGTTTCTGCAACTGCTGAACTAAAACCAACCCAAGTATTTCAGCTTCTCATGTGCGTTTTGGAACTCCAGCCAAAGTCTACAGCTATCTCCTTTGTTATATCACTGATTAAAATTGGGAGCTTGGTGCAATTTTTGGACCAATTTCTGATGGATCCCAGATTTTTTGAAAGCCCTTTGATAGGAAAAGGGGATCAAGCCTCCCTAGTCCTACAAGAAAGTGCTTAATCACATTGAAAAGTTTATGGAAACAGCAGTATTAGTGCCAATCTGGTTTTTATTCTGTCCTTTTTTCAAGGAAATTATGATAATATACATTGCTGCCCCTTTTCCTTCTCAACAGTCCAGTGAGTTTGGAAGACCTGAGGATTAACGACTACCAGTGAATCAGTGAATAAGTGTTTCACTGCCCACATCTAACACACTAGATTTGCACCTTGGGTGATGACGATGTTGATGATGACAATGATGGCAATTTTGCACAGATACATACCCTCTGCAAAAAATCCTTTGTATTATCCTGAGCAAAGATTAAGTATTAGGGTGCACCTAACATAGTTCCTCATTTGATTCTATGTAGAAAATGGAATCTTTTCCCTCTTTATAATTTTCCACTTTTGCTTTTTCTAAAAAAAGCCCCCAAAATCCATTCTGTTGTTTTCTTCACTATCAAGATAATAATGTTTATCTTGAGTTGCCTTAATGTGCAGCAATAATATTATTCCACTATTTTAAAATTAGAACTGTGTGTTATTAATACTAAACTGTTACTAATGGAAGAAACAAAAATGAAAAAGGGACACTGAATAGCAACGAACGTTTTTACCCAGTGCTTTAATAGTATATAATATGCAAAATCTTTACTGTTATCTGTGCTAAATGTTCCCATTTGCCAGTGGAATCCAATAGCTATCTTAAATATTATATTTGATAGGCTGTCCAGTTCTAATTTGATTATACAACCCTTGATATATGAATTCCTTGTGGTAAGTTTCTAAATCAATCGTTATAATTTTAATTTGTTTAGATATTATTACAGCATAAGGGTTAGAAGTAAGGTTAGGTTATTTGAACTTAACTCAATAATGTTACAGAGTCAGATTTTAGCATTATAAATGTATGCATTTATAGCACTTAATTGATTTTAGCCTTATTGCTGTTTTATACTATTAATCTTCTGGCAGTATATAGATGTTAGATTAATGGACTTATTTACTTGTTTACAGATTGAAATTTTATCGGTATTTTATGATAACTGTATTTTATGTTCGTAATACCTAGGACTATGGGGAGAAGATAAATTTCAGGATAAATGTCAAATCGTTTATTTTCTACTTTATGCTGTTTAAAGACTGAAATAAATAAACAGATACTGATTGTTAATATTGTCAGAAAGACTGAAATAATCTTTTATAGATCTTTATCCTTGACAGTCAGTCACTAATTCATAGTAAACTAACTGATCATTTTTCAGCATCTTGACAAATTTGGAGCTTCTGAAATGCTGAACACTATCAGGTTCATCCAGATTGATGGACATATAATAAATTGATGTCTGCAGTACTTCCTGATTTTTTTTCCATTCAAGACTGTGCTTCTCAACCTTGGCCTTTTTAAGATGTGTGGACTTCAACCCCCAGAATTCCCCAGCCAGCATGCTGGCTGGGGAATTCTGGGGGTTGAAGTCCACACATCTTAAAGTGGTCAAGGTTGAGAAACACTGATTTAAGAAATCTCTCCTACTTTCAGGTGGTTCAGGAAGATAGCACAGGCTGGCCGGACAGAATTGAGCTCTCCATAGAAGACAAGGAAGGGAAGAACCAAGCAGTGCAATTACTGGCAAAAAACAAGCCAGCTAGGCTGGCTGGCCTGGTTTTTGCTGGCAAGCAAAGAATTAGATATGCTTTCTTGGTGTCTGAGCAGGTGTATTACTATGCCTATCACTATTCCTTATGGCTTATCAATGGTTGTCTACTGATTTTAACCAGAATTGTTTATTTTATTTTTACCATAGGCAGCCAAGAAAACAAACTGATGGACCAGCAGACAAATAAACCCAGAGTTCTCACTTGGGGCACAAATGACCAGGCTCAAATTTTCAACTTCGGACATCTGATGCAAAGACCCAGCTCTCTGGAAAAGGCTATAATTCTGGAAAAGGTAGAAGGAAAGAGAAGAAGAGGATGATCAGCAGCAAGGGGGATGGACTCAGATCAGCAGCAAGGGGGCACCATTGGAAGAGCTGAAGGACCAGGTTGGGGACATCATGGAGAAAATCTATTTACCTGGACACTAAGAGTTAACAATGACTTGATGGCATATAATCAATCAATCTGTTCCTTGGTTTATTGTATGCTGCCCTGAGTCTCAGTGTTGGGTGATTATGTATATTTCATAAATAAATATGCAAGCCAGACCCTCAGTGTTGTCACAACCCCAGCACGTAAAGAAAGGGGCTTGTGTAATTATATCATTTCAAGCCAGGACTTGCCTTGTCTAGCCCCCTTTGTTATGGATGCCCCTGTATGCTACTAATGCAAAAAACAGCTTAATATATTGTTCTTTTATAGCATGGACTGAATAGAATTTAAAATACGGGCAATGAATCTGTTTTGCTTCCTCCCTTCTTGAATGTATTAATCTCAAGTCCTTTCCAGCCTCTTTATGGAGACATTTGATGATCCAGGATATTTAAACCAAAGATCTTACCCAACTGCATCAGCCAAATTTAATAGATTCAGCTATTCAGAGGACCTCTCCCTCCCGCTTAAAAATCTGAAAAAAAGAGACAAGTTTACAGATGTGAAAGAAATCCATCATGGATTTCAGTGACAGCCAATTAAGACAATCTGCCAAAATGAATGGAAAGACTGAAAACAATGAATATGGTCTGTTATTCTCTTCAATTTTCTGCTCAAAAATCATATTTTAAAAATTGTATTTGGAGAAGAAGCTTTGCAGAAAAGCTGTATATGTTAAATGTATTGAAGTTAGACTTTATTTATTTAACAAATTTATATGGCCGCCCAACTCACACACAGTGACTCCGGGTGGCTTACAAGGTAAAATCCCCAATACAAAAACACAATCAACACAACCACTTGATCGGCTCCTTTTCAGCTTGGGGTCCCCAGACCCGCTGGCAAAACCACGTCTTTGGGGCCTTCTGGAAGAACATCAAGATGGGGGCCAGTCTTATCTCAGAGGGAATAACATTCCACAGGGAGGAGACCACCACAGAAAAGGCCCTCCTTTGTGGTCCCATCAGATGTACTTCCTTCAGTGATGGGACCCACGACATATCCAGCCTCCCTGCTCTGGTGGGCTGGGTAGATGTAACTGGGGCAAGGTGGTCCTGCAAATAACCAGGCCCCAAGCCATGTAGGGCTTTAAAGGTGACAACCAGCACCTTGAACTGGACCCGGAAGCAAATCAGCAACCAATGCAGCTCCCGCATGAGCAAATATGGACTTGCACAGAACTATGTGGGTCGCTGCATTTTGAACCAACTGAAGCCTCCAAATACTCTTCAAAGGCAGCCCCATGTAAAGCATGTTACAATAGTCCAAGCGAGAGGTGACTAGAGTGTGGGTGACCATGAGAAGGGCATGTTGGTCCAGGAATGGACACAACTGACGCATGACTCACAGTTGGGCAAAGGCCCTCCTGGCCGTGACTGCCACCTGCTCCTCGAGCAGGAGTTGTGAGTCCAGGATAACCCCCAGATTGTGCACCAGGTCCATCTGGGGCAGTGCCACCCCATCCACGACCAAAGATGGCAATTCTCCCATTTCTGCAAATTCTGACATTTCCACAATCCATTCCTCCATGGTGGGAATTTCATTATTTTTCCATCGACTTGCTAGTATCTCTTCAGTTCAGAATGAGTCTAAGTGATCAGGGCCAGCACCGTTCCAACATTAGAGGCAGGATGTGCGTCTTTTTATGAGTGTTTCCTCAGGTCTGAGCCATGCTGTTAATAGTAGGTGTTTGCTGCATTAAGCATTTATTTGGTCTTCTGACTGCTAGTTTACACATCTAGTTACTGGGTATGATTTATGTCTTCAAGCCTTTATGGCTGATCTTTTGCCCTTTGCATCTGGCACAGTAAACATTAATTGCTTATTACGCCCCCTCCCCCATACCCCTCCCACACCAATCTTTTGGACATTTTAAGTCTTCTGTAGGGATTTGCATGGGCATGTGAAACACCCAGCAATCAACCCCACCCTGTTTAGGAAAGACACACACACACATACACACTAAAAATTAAATTGCATTTTGCATTCTTCAGAAAATCAACCAAATATACACACATTCTTAATGTATAATATTACCGCATTGGATGAAGTAGCAGACTATAGTCCATGAAAATGTATGCCTTGAAAATATTCTTTATTTTTAAGATATTTGCAACATTCTCTTCTTATAAATGGAAAGCAGTGATGCAGTTGAGAAATGCATAAACCTCTGAGAAGAATTTTGTTAATTTTGTGTACGTGTTAGGAGAACAAAGAATGCTCAGGAAAGGATTTCTGTACCTATTTTTATCCACAGCTTTTAACAAACTTCTGTTTTACTATTTTATTATGTCACCAGACGTCATGACAAAGTTGTAGCTGATATCTTGGATGGCCTGGAGGTTTATCAATCTGTTTAAAAGAAGTCTGATTTGCTACTTGTACCAAACACCAAACCTCACCATTTGCCAATAATCTTGTCAATACAACAGTATTCTTCAGAGATTGAAAATTACATACTTTTGTTCCAGGAAAGCAATGCAATGCCTTAGCAGTTGGTCTTCTTTCTTGAAAGACATTTCCTCCATTCCTCCTCGATGCTCACTGCAAATAACCAGAATTCCTTGCGTATGAGCTATGGAACATGTTCCACAATAGGAGAGAACAGGATAGACACTGATCTGTATGTGACATATAAACCTGAAGTAGCTGATTTACCACATTCTAGAAGTCTCTTCTGGAAGTGAGAGCTCTGCTAGTCACATGTAAGTTCTGGAGATGCCTCGTGATGAGTCAGTTGATCTAACCTGCAGCATTTTCCTCAGGCCAGATCGCATCTTTCTATTGCCTATTATCATCCTGATGACTTCTGATCTGCACTGCACCCACCAGTCTCTTCCATACATAGTTCATATTGCACATTAAGGAAGGAAGAGTAGGGAAGATTGGCCTGCAAAAGCTGACAATCTAAAATGCTCCTAAATGATGCAGTCATGCTGGGTTGTACTTTCAGCCTATTCTGGTCTTTACAAGTTGTAAACAAGCCATCTTCACTCAAAGCTCTTTTTTCCTCTGAATGCAGCTTAAATTCCACATGACCATAACCCGGTTTGCTCTCCCAAGCTTTCTCTAATAACAAGTGGCCTTATTCCTCTATGTTCTTCTTTTCTAGTTAGAGATTTTTGTGCTTCTCTAAAACTCTTTTTTTAATCTCAGTTACTTGAGTGTTCTTCATGCCATTCAGCTAATTAACATTTCTTTCCAATGCCCATTTTAGTATAATTCAATTACCAAGAAATGTGGCACCGGAGACACCACTGGAAGCTGTATTCAGTTATGTGACAAAGCAGAGGCTTGGAGAACACTACTTGTTCCATGTGCCTGGTGATCAAGATGGCACGTGAGACTCCAGCTGAAGTTCATTTCAGTAAAATATTGCACATGAGTTCATAAATGTGCACAGACAATTTCATAAGGACTTGCTGCCGATGAGAATGAACGCTGGCAGTCTTGCAAGAGAAAAAAGAAGAGAAAAGAAAAAGGAATGTATTTTGTATATTGAGTGGGGAAGTAATAGAAAGAAAGCTGGTGAGAATTTTCACTTATTCGCATTGTTCTTATGGGATTTTTTAAAAAAAATATTTTTACGTTATTATGGATATTGATGCATTTGTTTTAGGGGGCTATTTTTACATTTTTCTAAAAAAAATATAAGAATTTTATTCTTTTAGGTTTTTAGTGTGAAAACAAATAATTGCACTCTGCCATTATTGTATTGTATTGTATTGTATTGTATTGTATTGTATTGTATCGTATCGTATCGTATCGTATCGTATCGTATCGTATTGTTGTTGTATGAACTGCTGAGAGTCATTAGGAGTTGGGTGGTGTACTAATTGAATAAAATAAAATAAATACATAAATTATGTATTGGAAAACAGGTGAGTTTGCATGGGAATGATGGGAATAAGCCATTTTAGAAATGGTTAATCACGGGGATATCCTTGTTAACATTTGTGCCCACCATATGGGAAATGCTCTCCAAGAGGATCCCTGCCATGAACCCAAGGAGCGCATGGCCCCGATGGCGTTAGGCAGATAAAGCCAAGAACTGCTGTTTGAGGTCTCTTGTTTGAAGAATTTAATTAGCAGGATTGGAGATGCCATGCTTCACACAATTATACAATCCACGTGCTAGTCCACATCTCTGTGACCTTGTCAGCTTTTTCAGGTTTAACATGGAGCGAATCATTTTCCATTAATTGGGAGACTTAGTGTTTTCTGAACTGTTCTGCTTCTGTTCTGATTATTTATTTCACAGTTCTTCTCACTCAGCGCAAAAGACTCTGGACAGGTTACAACATGATAAAATTGTGAATGTAGCAATAGGAAGAAATCAAAATGATAAATTAAAAAAATTCAGCACTAATAATAAATCAATTCTCTGCCAAGATAGGTGCCAGTAAAACCTATCCAGGGCTGAAGGCCCAGTGAAATAAAACTGTATTTAAAGATCTTCTGAAAAGACCAAGGAAGAGACTTTACACACTTCTGGAGTGAAGCGTTCCAAAGTGTGGGACTGCCACAGATTTTTAAATGTGAATCTGAGCCAATTAATCCCCATTTAGAAGTAGTTCTTCCCCAGATGAGCGAAAGAGCAGGGCTTAAAGCTATGGGGGGCAACTGTAGCTTCATTTCTACATCTGCCTGCACATGTGTGCAAATATGATTTTAGTTGGGAATGGACAAAACATGGCCCCACCATTCATCTGTTTCTGTGCTGACTGAACACGCATGATTCTCTTTCGAGGTCCCTTGAAAACATTCTCCCCTGTTCTCCAAAGTTGTACTGCTGTAAACTTGGTGGTTTCCCAAAATCTCAAATACCATTTTCTTGAGCATGGATAGTACAATTTTGACTACAGATTGGGTATACAGTGGAGAATGAGTTTGGCATTTGTTGTAGGGCTCCTGTGTGAAACCCAAACTTTGTTTTTCTGCCATTTGGGGGTAAGAAATGCATAAAAATGGTACCGTAAATCTACAAGAGGCAAAACACAGACCTCCTCCCACATACATGGCCACACCCTTGGTACATCACCGCTTCTACCCATAAAACCATTGATAGTGAGCCCTGCCCATAAAAAACTTAATAACAATTTTCTCTTCTAACAATAACCTCATATTTATAAAAGGGATTGTAATAATAGCAGTGATTATTACTTTTACCATAATTCTAATAATTCTAACATTGTTTTTATTAAGGGCCACCAGACACAAGGCTGAATCTCATCTACGACTTGTCCAGATTTAAATGTCCCAGGCCCCTTTCTTCTCTTTCCTATTGGATGGGGAAATATAGTGATTAAATCCTTGCTCCCTCCACAAAATTGCAGTAACGTCTTGGGGAGCCAGAAGATTTACTTCTTCCACAAAAATAAGTAAGATGGAGGAATAAAACTGATGAGTAAATGATGCTAAAGGAAAGGAAGGCCATCCTTAAATGGGCTCAAGAAATTGCTATCTGGGAACATTACTATGGAAAATGATGCAGCATTTTAATACTGGCCATTGTACGTGTGCCTGTGCTGGAAAGCAGGAAGATAATTTCTTTGAATGATTTCAATATGGACCTTCCTCAAACCTGCAAGAGAACGTGCGTCATTAGCCCCAAAGGCACTTTTTAATTATAATTTATTAGAATATTAACCTGCTTAACACTGTTTAACACACTCACTCACACACACACACAGAGCTCTCAAAGGGAAGATCAGCAGAAAGCCATTTCCAATAAAGCAAAAGCATTTCAAACAAATAATGCAATAAAAACCTCTAAATGTAACATGCTTAAACCTTCAAGGGCTTAGAAGTGATTCTGCAAAAATAGCTTTGATTGGACCAGGTCTGAAAACAGCAACGCCAGTTTAATGAAAAGCCCGGGGGCCTCAGACGAATCTTAAGCTGGTGCTGAAAACTTGAAAATACTCAGTGGATACAGAACAGGAAGGGAATTCTACAACTGAGGCTCTTGCAAGGGGAATATTTTCCTCAATAATTGCCAGATAGTGAATTTCTAGCCGTACATGAGGGAGAAGTTCAGAAGCATCTGCAGGGAGGAGGGGTCAAAAAAGTCAAGATGATGACCACAATGGTGCAGTTGAAGCCTTGTCCTTATTTTACACGTGTCGCTCCTGTGACACATGTGAAAAAGGGCTGGGGATTCCATTGCATGGGTGTGGTCACCATCTTGACTTTTTTGACCTACCCCCATTGCTGATGCTTCTGGAGCAGATGCTCCATTCAGTTGAGGTAAGGAGTCCAGAGCCACTATCTCCTCATTTGCAGCCCCTAACCCAGGACCCCAAGTTCTTGCCAATAGTATTCAGAGGGGACATGGCTAATTTTGGATAGTGGCTTTTAATTTTCTTCTTCTTCTTTTTTAGTGGAAATGGAAGCATGAGGCCTCTGTGAATCAAAGCGCTTCCCACCTTTAACATCTTCCTCCTGCACCCAAAAACTGGTTGAAATTGAGCTATTGAAATTTAGCGTTTTTCCCACTGAAATTAAATGGGATGGAATTTTAATTTGCAATTCTTTCCTTGTATTTCATAATTGACTCCTTCTAGCACAGTAAAAGTTGATAATGTAATGGCAATTTTTGTAAAGATGGTGGGGGCTTCATCCAAGAGTTTGGGGTATAATCATACATTAGTGGTCCGAAAAAATTGCGGGTTTGCCAGAAGTATAGACTAGGATCAGGGGGTTCTCTTGGGGAGGGAAAGGTAAAAAACCTGATATGGTGGCTACAACTTTATGATCAAAGTCCCCCCTCCCCATTTTTACAATGACATTGTGGCTGCCATCTTGACCTTTTTGACCCTCCAGTAGACACTCATAACAAGGATGTATTTGAAATACATCCTTGTTATGAGTGTCTACTTGCCAGACAATTGAACAAGTACAGTAACTTCTAGAGTTACTAAACATATTACAACATGCATTAAATTAATTATATTAATATATTACTCAAACCTATTACATATAACAGCTGTAATATTTTTAATACAACCATCCTTCTCTGTAGCCACCTCTAGTTTCTAACATGCCCCTCCAGTTCAACTGAGATTGCACTTTAAAAGAACTGAGTCAAATTGGTCCACACTCCAGTTTTCAGAATTAGGCCATCTGAAGGTAGTTCCAACAAGGATCGACAGAGGGAAAGAGAGAAATGTTGATCTGAAATCTTTCCTCCCATGCAGGTGTCTCTTCTGCTTTCCCCAGAGGGCCACATCTGTATGTTAAGGAGATTCCCCCCACCCTCTTCAACTTCTGATTTACAGAAGCCATTTGCAGCTGTGGATGTGAAACAGCTGTTAACTCCAAGAAGGTGTGCTCTTTCTCCCAGATTCCGATGGTTTGATCTTCAGCTGGCCCAGTTAGGAAGGGAAACTGAACTTGAGACAAGAGTAAAAAGAACCCATTGAAACGGAAGATCCGGCTTGATCAGAACCTCTTTTCTGCAATGGACAAACCTACTTTGACAGCCCGAAGGCAACAGCTTATTCCCCATTGTTGCTCTTCGCTAACCGATGCTCAGAAATATCTTCCCCTTGAGCTGGATTAGTTAGATAGCTTCAGCGTTGGAAGAACTATCGCTGGCAGTGAAATGCAAGAGAAGCTCTTTCTGCCCCTATATCCAGCAAGCTCCTATGAATTGCTAAGAAACAAATATTGGCAAGTCTTGGAAATTCACAAACATTGCCAGCCCTGCCAATTTTTTATTTTGGGGGAGATGCCAGGGCAGAGATGAAGGAAAGTTACAGATCTATTTGACAGTGAGCCAGACGCCAAAGGGTCTTGGTATCCGATCCAAAATGGCGGGGGTGGGGGAATGCTTAAGCCTTGTGCCTGTTTCTCATCAAATTTCATCGAATCACAGCCAATGCAGAAGACCGAACATAACGAAATTACTTCCTCCCCGCCAGCTCTGAATGCTGTTAAATCTCTTTAATTTTCACCTCCCAGAAGTAAATTTGTAATGGGGTGGGCTACAAATATATCTTCCTGGAGAAACCCCGGTGTTTGCTCAAATATGCCACATCCAAGAACTCAAATATCAACAGCATCTTGGGCCACACTCTCATTGGTATCTGGATCTTGTTAATTCCCCAAGGATGAGTCATCCCATTTCATTATTGAGATGTGAAGGTGAAACATCTGCACCTTGAATACTGAAATGTCATTTCGAATGGAGGCTGTTCAGACCGAGGAAATATCAGTGTGATGTGAGTTGGAAGAACACTGAAGTGGGAGCAGAACCAGCCCGAAGAATTGCAACTGTTCTCAGATGAAAGCAATGGGGAAGAAAATCTTTTGAACCCTGGTAACAATGCAGGGTCAGGGAGCATTTTTGCTTAGCAGTTGTGCTTTGGAACCTCCAGTTGTCAAACTTAAGTGTAAAGGAACAGGTGTGGCATGTTGTATGAACATAGGACTTAAAAACATAGGACAGGAGCTGAACTTGGTATTGTGAGAGGAATCAAGGGTCGTCCATAGGACTTTTCAATCCATATCATTCGCTCCATGTCGGGAGAAAGGTCAACCTGCTCCAGTTGTGTATATCTGTTTCTGAGAAGGCCATCACCACCTTGGAGAACTTCAGTTCTTCTGCAAAGCACCCAGTTACTTAAGATGGACTTTCCCAGAAATTTGGAATTGACAATTTGTGGAGTCCTTGGGGTTCTCTGAGCTTGGTTGTTTTCTTGCAAATGAAATGTTACCCGGCTAGGTAACATTTTGTTTTCAAGAAACCCAAGGATTCCACAGTTCAACCCTGAGCTATATATATTCTCTTCTATTGACAGTTTGGGAAGAAGCAGAAGCAGAAGCAGAAGCAGAAGCAGAAGCAGAAGCAGAAGCAGAAGCAGAAGCAGAAGCAGAAGAAAGGCAGGGTATTAGGTTCTTTGGGAAAGAAAAAAGGAATCTTGACTCAATTGTGGAAGATGACGATGTAGAAGAGATGACATGAATTCAGGCAAGAGGAAGAAAATTACCGTACTTTTCCTTCAAACTGAACCTGGCTCCTGATGACTTCATAGTCATTCTATAACATTTATTGACAGCAATAGAGAAGCGGTTTGCCATTCTTTCCTTTTAGGATGTGTTTTTTTCCACTTTCCCAGTCTTGTCTACCGGTCTTATATTTCCCGGTGGTTACCCCCTTCGAAGGACTCACCAGGTCCAGGCCTGTCTTAGCTTTTGAGATCAGCCAAGATCAGCTAGCTGCTGCCATTCATTCTGTGCCTAAGTCCACCTCCAACTGAACCTTGTAAGCAACAGGTATAAAGCACACACAGCGATACAGATAACTAGGAATTGGTTATAGATCTCCAGCCAACTATTCTAATTTGGACAAATTGATACTTTCAGAAAAGATCAGAGGGTAAGGACAAGGCAAGAGCATATATTATGAGGAGGACCAAGATCAGAAGATACACAGAGCTGTATTCTCAGCTACTTTAGACAGTACAAAGAATAAATGTATAGTAAACAGCAGTTCAGAGACATCTGCAGGATCTAGGGCTTCCATCAAAATGAAAACAGTATTGTTCTGTTGCAACACAAGCTTGATCCATTCATGTGATATCACAACACACATACGAAAGGAGAAGAGCTTGCATTGCAATGGTGTGATGTTGATTTTGTCATTGGCCCACCCTTGACCACCACCTCCTCCACAGATGCATCTGCATCTAAGAGGGCTAAAAAGGACTCCAAATCTGAATGTTGCTTATTAGGTAGATCTGTATTAGAGTCTCTATATTATAAGGGAAGAATTAAAGAAGGCCTTATGTTCTAGGGACCAGCAACCCCAGAAGTCAGTCAATAAATTGGGAAACTCATAAATCTACAGGACAAAACCCATCAGACATGGTGTGGAGCCTCTTCAAGTAAACCACAATTTCCTGTAGCTCACACCATTAGCCAAGCCAGCTGGGGTGACTGGGAGTTGTAATTTAACTCCTCTACCCTGCCATAAGAGAAACCAAGAGGAATAATTGGATGTATTCCTGTTAGAAAAATAAGGCCATGTTCCAAATATCCTGAAGCAAAGCTTAGAGAGGATTCAAGGACCATCATTTTTATTAAATTCAAAATATTATGGTGTCATTCTCCAGATTTGCAATATAATTGGGAAATTCCTGAAGATTGATTGATGTTCCTCACAGAAAGAAGCAGCTCCAGATTCCTGCTTTGCATTTATTTCACAGCTTAAGCTGGTGAAAGTGCTTAGATATTGCCTCAGAAATCCCTATACAAGTCCTGCAAAGAGAAGCAGAATACTATTATCCCCAGACTGCAGCTAGTAGATGAAAAAGACCAAATAAAGTAATAGTGAATATTGATCTGGGCCACGTGATCATTTGGTCCTTGAGGAGGAACTCCTGAGCCAGATGTTGTTCCATTCACTGCTTTTAGAAATGAATCTATGAGAACTCTAGGGCCAGTATTGATGTAGCAAAATATCTGAGCAAAACAAGTGAACATTTGTTGTAAGTTTAATCAATGGATGGGTAAAACTATAGCTTAAGTCAGCCTTCCCCAAATTTGTGCTGCATGTCACAACACAAAGGTATGTTGCATGTCAACTCCCAGAACTTCCATGGCTGTTCTGGCTAAAGTTTCTGGGAATGGAAGCCCCAAAGATCTGGAAGATACCAATTGCATTCGGTTGGTTTAATTATTATAGTGACAGGCTAGAATTCTACAGCTGAACCCAAACTGAAATGTACTTGTAAATTTAATTTGAATTCCCTCTAGGTGGTCTCGATATCAAAGAGGCAAGGGGTACAATGACACTGTTTCTCCATGTGAATTTTATGGCTGGGGGAAGAAGATAGATAAGCCCAGAGAGTTGCTAAGGGCAACCCCACATTCCTGATTTACAAACTAACATGTTAAGAGAAGTTAAAAGTGAGCTCTTGAAAACTGGCTGCCAAGTGGTAAGATAACATCTGGCACCAAAAGTGGGGCCAACTGTGAAAGGATTTAAATCAGACCCAGATTTCTCCAGCTGTCAGAATAAATGAGTCACCAGCAGGAAGTATCAAGAACCTATAGTCTTGGAAAGGCTGGGCCAATAGATTCACAGTGGTGTCCACCATTTTTCTGTGATTGAAGTTTTCACCTGGTTTCTTATATGCCTCACATATGTGTCTGGTAGAACCTATGATGACGTCCCATGCATCATGACCTTGTTACATGATTGCAGAAAATAATGTATTTTGCACCTGGTGCATCAGGACGTCATATACAAATAATATGTAGTGTCCAATTTGCATCATTTGCACAATGGTGTCATGACCTATGTGATGTTATTTACCTTCCTTGCCATTCCCATGGATGCCAAGATGCTAAAGTTGGTTATATTTTGATTTACAACATTGGAGGACCGAACGTTGTTTGATACACTCATGATTTGATATGTGTAAGGAACCTAGAAAACGTGCACATCTGAATGGTCAGTGGGGACTCTAGGTTTATAAAGGAGGATAGAATCTGGATATGGTAACTTCAGGTCCCCCAGTGACCTCCATTTTTGCTCAGCTCTATTGCTATTTTCTGTTTCCTATCTTGCTTCTTTTTGGTATATCTTCCCCATATACCAGGGCAAGAGATCAGGACTATCCTGTCATCTTCACTGCCCAACACTATTTATTCAGATTGCTGGCACATGAACCTCCAGCAATGGACACTTAGTAGCCCACCTACGGTGCTGGCAGTCCTGGTTAATGGTGCATCTCATATATAAGTAAGCCATCATTAACAACAGAGCACGTAGACCACAAAGTGTTTCTGGAATTTAATTCAGCTGCCGCTGCAGTCAATTGTACAGTAATAACCAAGAATAAGAAATCAAGGGAGATAGGCATGAGTGTGAGAATGCAGCTGAATATCCTGATAAACTAGAAGCCCTACCTTGTGATTTCAACCGTCTTTCAGGCAGTCTTGAGAGAGGTGACAATTGTCCCAAGATTATGTTTGGATAAAATACTCCATCAGGTGGTGAAGAAGGGAAATAGGATTTTGTCAATTCAATCATGCTAAGCATGGAGTTGTTCTAACTATGGTTTGCTAAATAAACCACAATGGCCTGGTTCAGACACCTGCTGTAAACCACGATTTACCAACCACAAGAGCTGAACTGACCGAGCATGCTACATCAAAATCAATCAAATCATACAGTGCCTTAGGAGGATGTGGAAACCCAGTGAGTTTTGGTCTTTGGACCAAATTTATCCAGTTGTTGCTGCCATCCTGATTTGTCATAGAGGGTTTCTATCTTTGGCCTAGGTTGTAGGGCTGTTTTAAAGATGACGCAGACCATGTCAGGCCAACACTTTCAATTAGAAAGGAAATTCCAAGCATTCTGGTTCTTGAAGCAGAAAATCTAAATGAGGTCCTTTATGGTGGATGAATCACAGGCAGTTTTGTTATTGAAGTTTCACTGATATTTCCAAATTGGACAAGCAGTATACTCTGCTCTAAACATTCTGAAAGGGTTACATAAATACTAATGGAACATCATTTTGTGGGTTGCCATTTTTCCCAGTCAGGAATTTAAAAATGTAAGTAATTTTTCCCCCATTTCCTCATGCACAGTCTTAAATATTCAGATACCATGCTATGTCTATACCTACAAAGATGAGAATCGTGCAGGCCATGGTTCTTCCTGCAACACTGTAGAAGCAAGACTTGGACTTTGAAGAATCAGGATAAAAAGAGTATTGATGCTTTTGAACTTTGATGTTGGAGAAGACGCCTGAGAATATCATGGACAGGCAAGAAAACAAACAGATGGATCATCAAACAAATCAACCCAGAGTTCTTGCTTGAAGCGTAAAAGTCCCAATTATCATATTTTGAATGCAATATGCAAAGATCCAGCTCTCTATGGAAGTGCTTGATGCTGGGAAAGGTGGAAGGAAAGAGAAGAGGACGACCAGCAGCAAGGTGGAGGGACTCAGTTATCGTGGGGATTGCTGCATCTCTGGAAGATCTGAAGAACTAGGTTGGAAACAGATCATCCTGGAGAGGGTCGATCTATGTGGTCACTAAGAGTCAACACTGACTTGATGGCACATCATCGATCAATCACTGCACAGACTAAAAGAATTCATTTGTCAAACTGAATTTAAAAAAGAATCACGTTGTACAATTTCATTATAAATGCCTGTGCAGAAATAAGTCCCACTGCATTCTACAAAATATAAGGGGTACTTTCTTTTTACTTACTGAGCAACACTAAGATTTCATGACTGAGTTCACACTACACACATAACCAGGTCAGATAAAAGTTCAGCGGCTGTATTCACACAGCATGCTAATTTTAGTTAGGGTGTGTATCTATGCATGTGGTTTAGTATTGTGTCTGAATGCCACCCCAATTGGTTAGTTTGTGATTCAATGTATTGTATGAACTGAAAAGAATTGTTTAACTCAGTAACCAAGTAAAGCATATTGTAAAGTGGAATGATAAATCATCGTACTGACCCAGTGGGAGTAATAGAGACAGAGATGTCCACAGGATAAAAAATAAAATAAAGTAAAATAAAGTAAAATAAAGTAAAATAAAATAAAACAAAACATTGATGGCATTGCATCTTACACTTACAATATTAATCCATCCAGTTTCCAATGGTCTTCCAAAATAGACAGGTCTTTAAAAATGTGAAGGAATGTAGACCTGGGCTTGGGGATGGGAAAGGAATGAGTGAACCGTTAAGGGGAGTCCTCCAGAGAAAGTCCTGAGAAAGAAGAAAGTGTGAGAAAGACTTATTGCCTAATCCAATATGTTCCTAACTGAGGCAGGAATCCTCAGGCCATCCCAGAGAAATGCCTGTCTAACCTTGCTTGAAATGGTGACTACGATGGTGACTACGGTGGTATGATCAGAGTACCAGAGGTTTTTTACATGTTTCATGCATGTTGCAGCTGATATATTGACCATATCCCCACGGACATCCCTGGATAGAGAGTTAAAATTCAGCTCCAGATACCTGCAAGTAGATATTTGGGCCTTATAACTAAGATATTGCAGAACGTTCATTGGTCTTGGTGAGTAAAAACCTTTATACTAGAATGAAAACTGTGGTTTGGATGAATGCTACCCGAGCTTCTTAGATTACAACATAAATCAGCATCAGTCACGTGAAAACCTTTGCGAATAACTAGCAGAAGTTTTAAAAGCTGTCTTCTTTTTCCTCTTGATCTATTCCATTTTCTTTTCATTGTTATCTGTAAGCTGCCCGGAGTCATCATGGGGTCGGGCAGCCTTGAAATTGAAAGAAGAAATAATTAATAATTAAACAAAAGTATCTTGAAGCTGCAGTGGCACAATGGGCATGGCTGCAATACGCACCCCACCGCTTCAGTCTTCTTGGGATCCATTTCCCACTCTGGTTTCTGCACAATATCAGAGCAAAGAGACCTAGTGCAAGGCAATAGAATGTGCCATCTTCATTATTCAGGATTACTCTGTATTTTCCATTTTCTACCAGCATTTTCCCCCTTTCAGGTTTACCTTCCTTCTTAGTAATCTAAGTTCTTAGAAAAAGTTCACTTGCCAAAGAGCGGAGCTGCATTGCAACGAAGTTTGCAGTCATGCTGCAAGTTTGGGATCGTGGCCTTGCTTGCAGAAACCGAGGGACTTCACAAGGTCTCGGTTTGCTTGGTAAACAAGCACATTAATGCACAAGATGATTCTTCTCATCTAAGCTTTTGGAAGGAGATGTGGCAGAGGAAACAAATACATGTTCTGTTTGCGTATCAGTCTGGGAAGTGCAGATTAGATGAGTCTGTATTAAAATGTAAACCCAAATAATTTCACCCATCCCTAAGCACAGAATGATTAGGACGTACACCCATCCTTGTTCGTGTTCATTTCCAGCTGCAAAATTAGGGCTCCTTCTTTTTGGCAGTTCTAATGCATTTATTGGGGTGAAGGTTTGCATCTGTTTCTTCTCCTCAAATGAAATGGAATGCTGTCATCAAATTAAAGGGAGTTTTGGCTATGGGACATTAACTCAGAATTCCATCATATATAGGGCAAAGTCAATCAGCCTTAAGCTCCAATATGAGGTTTTCTTTTATTTTTCATAGCTGGATGTTCATTGATTTCCCACATCTTTATTTATGTCCAATAGCAATAATGAGAGAGCCCTTCCTTCTTGTTTTCGGTTGTTCATAAGCTAATGCAAGGTCCGTAAAGCATAGGAGAAGCAGCAGGAAACTTTAGAGAAAGTATTTTGATGAGTGGCCATAGAAAAACATTACAGAAAGGGTTCTTGGGGCTTATCTTCTTACTGCTGTCTTGGACCTTGTGATATCCCCTGTCTGGCATCTTCTAGAATAGGAACAGAGGATCTTTGACCTTCTAGGTCTTGGTGGATCTGTGACCTCCTATCATTTTTCACCATTGGCCATGGTGGATGAAACAGTTGGGAATTATATTTCTGAAACCTATTCCCCACTCCCCTTTATGTGTTGATCTGTTCAAGATATGGAATGGCATTACAAGTGCACAATGCAGATCATGCAAAGAAAACCATGAGGGGATGGAGTCAGAGCCAGAACCTGGGTGGAGATTTTGTATGAATTGTGTTTGTCATCAACTTGCCCAACTTTCAAGTACAAGCTATGTAGGAAAACAACTAACACGGACACTTTCCAATTTCTTCTATGAGAAAGCAGAAACTTACTGAAGCATAACTCAGTTTTAACTCCATTCCAATAAAGCGATGGATGGTGGCTTGTTTATATATTAGATCTATAGGCCACCCAATGCCATGACTCTGGGCAATGTGTGATACAAAGCAATATAAAACAATGACATACAATAACCCCAAAATGGAACAGTCATCTGTTGTATGGCTTGGGAAACCCAAGTCTCTCTACAGGCCTATCTCTAAAGCTAAGTTGAAGTGGTTGTGGGGGACAAATAATATTCTATCTTTATCTACATGATTGCTTGGGTGGGGGGATGGGGGGGATTTTGAATTGCTCAGCAGAAAGAGCAGGCAAACTGAAACTGCCTGATGACCCTGGGGGGAAGGAGACAGATAACAGAGACCAGGTTGTTGCCTTTTCCTTGGTGTGAAAGAAATCAATATATGAGCATAATAAAGGACGTTGTTTATGTTAGAAGGTGCTGGTGTCCATAGAAAAGGGTGGGCTTGAAGCTTCCTTAGAAATGTAGACTTTAGAGGTGCCAGGTCAGCTCCTACTAAGGTCACCCCATTTCTTATCAGATGCTAGGTTTCATCTGTAAAGGTCATGCTATATCTAATCTGTAACCCTGCTGGAACTGGGGCTCCTGGGCATTTTTTGGCCAGGAGCCTAGTGATCACTGTGGCTGTCCATGCCAATAAAAAACTCTTTGTTCCTCCATCTCTACATGCATGAGTTTCTTATTGAAGTGGGCATTTTCCCCACAACATGGTCCTGACCCATCCTGAAGTTGGTGGAAAACTATACTGTAGTGTTTCTCAACCATGGCCACTTGAAGATGGGGGAGCACCATGCTGAGGAGAAGAACCATGTTTATTGCAATGACCATTGGGTGCCTGCTTTCAGGAAAGAGGGACCCTGAACAATAGAAAAGCATAGAATTTATACACTTTTGAGGCTGACAGGTGGGAAATCTGAGGGATCTGATTGGAGGATAGGTTGGATAGGTGTTAAATGGGGGATAAATGGTTTTTCTATTGTGAGATAAGAACCATGGCAAACCCTTAAGCAGACAGGTGATGGCCCTCCCGTTGTTTCAGTAGGATAGTGTTAAGAGGACTATTTTTGGCAGTGGAACATGGTCACTCTTGGGTCATGCAATAGCTTGGAGCTGGTCCTGTTTTGCATGGGCAAAGAATGGCAGACGGAAGTGGAGAAAAGAGATTGCAGGAGAGGCAAGGGGGAGGGGGAGCGTTTCCATTTCATTTTATTATTTTTCCATCACAACAGTATAGCAGTGTTTCTCAACCATGGCCACTTGAAGATGTGTGGACCTCAACTCCACACACAGATTGACCCTCTCCAGGATGATCTGTTTCCAACCTAGTTCTTCAGATCTTCCAGTGATGCAGCAATCCCCACGATAACTGAGTCCCTCCACCTTGCTGCTGGTTGTCCTCTTCTTCTCTTTCCTTCCACCTTTCCCAGCATCAAGCACTTCTGTAGAGAGCTGGATCTTTGCATATTGCATTCAAAAACATTTCACAACACTGTAATGAAGTATGCTGCCCCTTTTGCCAATCCTTCTCCCGCTTCTATTGCCTCTTTTCCTAGTCCCTGTCAAGGTCCTGACTTCTCTTCAAGGTCATGGAGGACAAACCTCACAGACTGCCCACCCCTTGAAGATACCCTTAGATGGAGGAGGAAGAAGGGGCAAAGATTTTAATTCCAGTCCAGCCAAGGACGACTGGAGCTTGTCTTATTCATGTGAAGGGGATGAGATGAAAGCAACATTATGGAGATCCAAGAAGAAAAGAAGATATAGCTACTGTGAATGCCCAGAGGACAGGAGCTGATTCTTCATTGACACCATCCCCCAGACAGAGAATCTAACAAAAAATACGGCAAGCAAACCTAACCTTTCAAGCATTTCTAGTTGGTTTGGACACTGTGAGGGGACAGCAGTAGCCACTCTGCTGTCTTGCCAATCTTCATGTCCTCTAGGAGCCATGGCCTAATTTATCTCAGATCGTCCGGGAATTTTCTCTATCCTTTTATATAAGCAGTGGTCTGCAAACCTTTAGGCATGCTGGCTCAGCACTGTTGACATTGGGGTTTGGCAAGATTGGAGTGAAAATTCTGCTTTAGTTAGAAAACAAATGTACACACGCAGAAAATATGTGGTGGGACACTCGTCCTGGGCACATCTGTATAAAACATGGAACGGAGAAAGCTCCTGAAAGTAGAGAAGGAATAAGAGGAAGATGCTACATCCTTCTCCATCCTGTCATTTTTCTTATATCTCCCTCCCTATAGATTTCCAATGGAGATGGAAGACTATAAACCCCCCCCCCCCCGCCCATGAGACAAAATGGCTGGCAGAAGGGAACTGTGTGTGAGAAACAGCAGGCAAGAGAAAAATTCACAACCTCCCTCCTGCATGCTGCTCTTCCACTTCTGAGAACTGCCAACTCATGGGAAACTCTTCGCAATTCTGAGACAGCTTCCAAGTTACTTCTCTATTTCTAAGCACAGTTCAAAGTGAAGTTGCTTATCTTTTAAGCCATAGATGCATAACCTACAATATGCAGCCCCTGTCGCTGACCTCAGAGCAGGCTGCTGAGGGCAAAGCAAAGCAAAAGGGATTTTGCTTTTGAGAGTTTAAAGAGCAAGTGCAAGATCTTCTTTTAACCAATAACACGTCCCTGAAAAAGCACCCCAAAATGGTTCTGTTCATACCAGTCCAGCGATGGCTTGATTATTTCCTTCTCCTTCTCCTTCTCCTTCTCCTTCTCCTTCTCCTTCTCCTTCTCCTTCTCCTTCTCCTTCTCCTTCTCCTTCTCCTTCTCCTTCTCCTTCTCCTTCTCCTTCTCCTTCTCCTTCTCCTTCCCCTTCTCCCTCCTCCTCTTCCTCTTCCTCAGGATTGATGATCATGATGATGATAATTTTCTCTGGCTGTGAGAAAATCCTACACTCCTGACTTAAGCTCTGCATAGCCAGATGTTAGATGACTAGGAGATGGCCTATCCCCATCCCATCCTTCATTATCCATGCACTAATAAGCCTGAGAAACAACAAACCTTCATAAGCTACATCTTACCTAGGGCTACCAGTAATGCAAAGCTGGTAATGGCAACTAGATTGCAGCAAACTGGATGTTTGCAGTCTCTCTTCCTGCTTTCCAGAAATGCGTAATTATGTATCTCATATGGGAGAGCCAGCTTAGTGTCCTGGTTAAGGCACCAAGCTAGAAACCAGGAGACTGTGAGTTCTAGTCCTGCCCTAGCCGCAAAGCCAGCTGGGGGACCTTGGGCCAGTCCCTCTCCCTCAGCCGTATGAAGGAGGCAAGGGAAAACCACTTCTGAAAAACCTTGCCAAGAAAACTGCAGGGACTAGTCCAGGCAGTCACCAGGAATTTAAAAAAAAACTGACTTGAAGGCACAAAAATTAAATACATATCTCATGGACCTACTGGATAAGTCTTGTTTGGAGGAGGAGGAAAATCAGGATCTGGATTTTTTTTTTTAAATAAAAAGGTTCATTCAGTAGTGGCTAGGCTAGCACTGAGGTCCTGGAACCATCTTCCACTGCCCCTTACTCTGCAACCTTAGCCTCTCACTCTGATGCAGAGACACAACTTCCAAGCCTACAAGAACGTTGAAGCCACCACATTGAAAGACAATGACCAAGAGAGACAGGAATGCCAATCTACTTAGGAAAACACCTTGACAGTAGTGGTTTGGTTGACAGGAAAAGTTTTCTCAGGAGTAGGTTATTGCTTGCAAAGAACCCAATTTTTGCAACTATTTTTTATGAGAATCAATCATATTGGGGTGTAAGCCAGAAGCTTTCACAACAACTTGATGTAGTTCCCTAATTCTGAGCCATGTACACATTTTCTGGAAACCTGGACTTTGGACCGAGTCTAATCATTCTTTCCTGTTGATCCTGGAGCTAGCTGATTTCAGCTCTTGACTGGAAGGTGCCTACAATATTATCTGCTAAGGTTTGGCCTGGACCATGTGTCTGTGCCTCTTGATGTATTGCAGGGTGCTATCATGGCGGATCACTAGATGTTACCAAAGAATTATTTCTGTACCTCCAACTCTCTCTCTCTCTCTCTCTCTCTCTGAGGAGCCATCTTGCCCCCATTTTGTCACCCACTCTACTCAGTCCAGTAGAAGGAGGATGTTGCAGACCCCAACAGTCAAGGAATTTTGGCTGGTGGGATCTAGGCAGAGGGCCTTTCCTGCCATGGCTCTGCCGTGTGGAACTTCTTACCACCTGGGTGCGGTCTGGCCCCACTCTCCTGACCTTACGGAAAAGTGTGAAAACTTGGCTATGCCAGATGGCCGGGGGCCTGACGGGGGTTCGCATTGTTGGAAATGGCTGGTGGGATAATTGACACTGCTCTCACCCATCATCTTGAATTGTATATAGTCTTTTTATATAGAATTATTTTTAGCTAATTTTAATAAGGATATTTATATTTTTACTGTTTTTACTGTTTTGGATTTTAATTGTGAGTCGCCCTCCAGGGGAGATGGGCAGCATGTAAATTTAATAAATTGTATACCTATACATATATGTGTGTGTGCGCCTTCAAGTCAGTCTTAATTCTAAATTAAGAAGTAGTTTTCCTGGGATTGGATAAAAGTAACTCTATGATCACAGAAAAATGTAAAGATGGATTAATTGAATCTGTCACTATTGTTCTTTTCATGATTCTTGATTATGTGATTCTTGATTTATGTAGTTGTGGGTGCCCTAACTGGGCAAAGTGAAGCTTTGTATTAGTCCTCCCTGCATTTTTCTTCTAGTTCTCATTCAGTCTGATGTTACCTAGTTGGGTAATGAAACATACACAAGCAAATAACCAACTCAGAGAGCACCAAGAACTCCACAATGACAACATTATGAATACTGTTAATTCTTCGCAAATGCTCAACCTCCTCAAAGAAGTCAGAGAGAGAGGAGACCAGATAGGTGGTGCTTTATATGAGCCCTGTTCCCAACCAACCCATGAATTCTCAGCAAGCCATTCTGCTACATTTGAAGTCAGAAAGGAAGGGGAGCGCAAGGACTTTTCTTCAGCCTCAGGTAAAAAAGATTTCCTCTCTACAGGAAGAGAGGAAATTTACATATTAAGAGCAAAATATACTGTATTTATTTAAATAAGTACAGAAATGCCATGCACACAAAGAACACATGGAAGCTGACTGTTCCTGTTCCCAGAAGACCCTGCCCCTCCTTATTCTTCCAAAAGATGGACTTATGGAGTGAAATGGTTTGTAGTATACGATGGCAGAAGAGGACAAATCTCCAGAGATTTTCTCTCCTCCATAATCTTCAAAGAGGGTGCTTTTCTGCACAGCCCATAATGCTCAAAGCTTACATTAATGGATATATGAATGACACAAACTGTTATATTACTGCTCCTGGACCCCAGTCCTCAGATAAATTGTGGAAATGTCCCACCACTTTTGGACACTTACCGACCCCATTAGCTTAGCACAATTTTGCTTTTGAATTCAGCACCAAGGCCCTTTGCACCATCTCTGCATTAAAGTGGTGAGAATGGGCCATTCCTTTGTATAGCTCAAGTCTGAGTACAGATTATGAAAATCAATAGAACATATCACAGCCAAATGTCTCTCTGACCCATTTGTACTTCTGGGAACGCTTTCATTGTGATTGCAATCTCTATTCCCTTTGAAATAAGCCTTCGTCCCCCTTCTAGGTGGAAATTATTTCTCCCGTCCTCTGTCCCCTATGAAAAGAGAAAATGTCATTGCAGCAAGGAAAGTGATTTGTCATGGGTGAAGTAGCTTTCTCTCTTGCTGTGGACTTCCCACATTTCTTTAGAGCTTTTCTGAGAACAAAGAATTGTCTAGTGCAAAGAGGAAAGCCATTCTAGGAATCACAATTGCATGTGCCCAGCATGGTTCAACACAAAGCCAGATTGAAAGCTACTTTCTGAGATGACCATGTTGCTCTTTTCCTCTTTTCCCCTTAACTTTGGGTACTTTCAATACGAGGAAGAAAAGTTGGGGAAAGTTATGAATATAGAAATCAACAGACAAACAAGAAATCTGCATAACTGCAATCAGCACAGAAATGTGTTCTTTCTTTCAACAATGGCTACATTAACATTCCATTTTGCTTCAGTCAAACTCCAGGCAGCAGACAATCCCAGGTATTGAATTTCAGGATTTGAGATGCAGGGAGACATCCCACCGTAATGACCAAGAATGGCATATTGGAGACTATCCAGAAATGATCCAACATGGTGGATTCAAGAAGGATGCTTTAAATCAAGGTTTCACCACCACCTTTT